>NC_041391.1:291762019-291855153 GCF_002162155.2 Triticum dicoccoides
CCAGCCTCCGCGACCGGGCCCGTGCGCCGCCGCGTGCCCGAAGCTCCGGCCACCGCCGCCGTCTGCCTCGCCGGAGGCCCATCTCCCTCGCCGACCCTGCCGGCCCCCAGATCTGGCATCCCCGTCCCGCCCGCGGCCGGATCCGGTGCCTCCGTGGCCGGATCGGCCGTCCCCTTCCGCCGCCCATCGTCGAGTTGCCGGCGCCGAGCGCCTCCGCCTGTCGCCCAAGTGGTCCGGCCTCACCCGCAACCCGGCCCACCTCCTCCTCCGTCCTGGGCTGAAGCCCGCTTCGGTGAGCATCCCGTTATATCCCGCCCGGTCACATTTTAGCTAACCGACGCTCGCTCTGTTTTTTTCCCGTTCTGAAAACTGCTAAGTCCCAGATTTTGTTATTTTCGTGCCATGTTAGACCTGCTATATCTATGCATCCGTAGCTCCGTTTCATACGTGTAATATGTTGAATTGTTCGTCTCAACGAGTAAATCATTTAATTCCATTGCATCATTTTCATTTGAGGTCATCTGGATGCCCGAATCATCGTCGTAAGAGTGCTTTATAATGTTTTCTGCTGTCTATTAACAGAACGAGCTCTTTTGTCATTTTTGCCATGATTGATGTGTGCATCCTATGAGGTTGATGTCTACATGTGTTTTGAACTAGGCCATGTCTTCTTTACAGAGGTGCTTACTATGTATTTTTGTGATCAATGTGGTGACTAGCACAAGCATGCAAAGTACGCATCGTGATGTTACTATTTTAGTCCCTGTTCTACTGTAATTTTGATGCCATGTAAACATGATGCTACAGAGTGATCCATGCATATTTAGAGATACTTAAGTAAGGATGTTTTGAACAATAGGTTTTTGACTATCCATTCATGCCCTTTGTTGCATTTATGGAGTAGTCTAGCATGTCATTTTTGTTCTCTACTTTTGCTTCAAAATGTTTCCTGGCAGATTGTTTACATGTTATTCAATTTGGCCAAGCTTGCTATAGTTGATCATTGCATGCTATGGACTTGTTCTTGACTTGGTTTGTTTAACAAACATGTCTTCTTGATGATGCTATGCTTATCTTGTCATGCAATGACTTGTGGTGAGTGTATCGAGCTTGTTAAGTAGTGTTCATGATGTTGCTGTTTTGCTAGGCTGAATCTGTTATTTCGTGATGCTATATAAACATGTTGCTACAAATCATTCTATGCATAATCTGGAGATGTTCTATAAACATGTTTTGATCTACATGTCATGCTCTATCCATCCATGCCCCTGGTTGCATTTATAGCTTGCTGTAGCTTGTTCATAACTTGCTCCAAAGTTGCTTCATAATGTTGCTGTCAGCTTGTTAACATTAAGTTCACTCATTTCCATGTGTTTTGCTAGTGATCCATGCACCCTATGACCTTGCTACTGCCATGCTTAGCTTCACAAACATGCCTTCTTACTGTTGTTTGCCTTGCCATGCCATGTATTGCTCTGTAGTGAGTTGCACAAGCTCATCTACATGCCTTCATAATTATGTTCCTGCCATGTTCGAATCTGTTTAATAACTTGCTATGTTTACATGGGTGCCATCATATTTTCTGATCCTTTTTGGCTTATGGTCACTAAGGGACTTTTGATCTATGATTTGAGTAGAATCATGCCATGCCTTTGTTTGCCATGATAAGTTCCTGTAACATGTTGTTTGATAGCTCTGAACATTGCATCGTGATGCTATTTCCTGCAAAGTATGAAATTGTTATTACTTGCAATCTTACCATGTGTGTTTGAGCATGTTCTAGTGATTTCTGGAGATAGCTCAGTGTTCATGTTTTGTAATGCTTTACCTGTACATCATGCCCATGTCTTTTGTTATTATGTTGAGATCCTTTAGCATGTTGTTTTGATACTTGCAATATGCCTATTTGCTGTTTTGGACAGCTTGTCCTTTAAACTTGTATAGCGTGTGTGTGTTGAACCGTTGCTCCGTTTTGAGTGTGCTCTATATGAAACTTGCTTAGTTTTGCATGTAGTTTTATATTATCATGTTGAATCCTTGTTTTGAGGTGTTTGCTTGATGTTTGGGTGCATTTTGCATCAATGCCATGTTTAACTTGTTTTGCTCATATCTTCTAGGCCGTAGCTCCGAACTAAATGAACTTTATATGTAACTTGAATAGAATCTCGTGTAGATCATCCTTGTGCATCTTAACTTGCTGTTTAACAACTTGAGCATAGGATTTGTTAAGATCTGGACCAATTTCGAAATTTGCATATGAGGACTTACCGGAATTGTTATATGTTGTTCCCGGCCTCATTTAAACTTGCCTTGATGTGTTGCTCTTGTTTGAATCATCTCTTGCCATGAGTACCTTCATGTAGCTTGGTCATGCATCATGCTTGTTTGTGCATCATTCCTTGTTCATGTGTGGTGTGTTTACCTATGTTGTGTGCTTCTTCTTGTTAGTTCCTGTTTCGTTGAGATCGTGAGGATTCGTCCGTCTTCGCTTGGTTCGGCTTCATCCGTTCGTCTTCTTCATGGACTCGTTCTTCTTCCTTGCGAGATTTCAGTCAAGATG
This sequence comes from Triticum dicoccoides, assembly GCF_002162155.2. NCBI lineage: Eukaryota > Viridiplantae > Streptophyta > Magnoliopsida > Poales > Poaceae > Triticum > Triticum dicoccoides. Next base: position 291,764,580 of record NC_041391.1, read on the forward strand.
ACCGCTACCCTGGATCTCATTACTATCATTGCCATGCTAGTTGCTTCGTTCTATCGCTCTACTGCGTTACCTATCTTTTGCTCATCAAGCCATCCCAAATTGCCATGAACCTCTAACCTTTGACACCTTACCTATGCAACATTGTTTGGCTATGTTACCGCTTTTGCTCAGCCCCTCTTATAGCGTTGCTAGTTGCAGGTGAAGTTGAAGATTTCTCCATGGTGGACAGGATTTTGGTTGGGATATCAAAATATCTCTTATATTATTAATGCATCTATATACTTGGTAAAGGGTGGAAGACTCGGCCTTTTGCCTAGTGTTTTGTTCCACTCTTGCCGCCCTAGTTTCCGTCATACCGGTGTTATGTTCCCGGATTTTGTGTTCCTTACGCGGTTGGGTGATTTATGGGACCCCCTCGACAGTTCACTTTGAATAAAACTCCTCCAGCAAGGCCCAACCTTGGTTTTACCATTTGCCTCACCACAACCTATCCTTTCCCTTGGGTCGGCCAACCCGAGGGTCATCTTTATTTTAGCCCCCCCCGGGCCAGTGCTTGTCTAAGTGTTGGTCCGAACTGAGCCGCCTGCGGGGCCCCCTCGGGGCAACTCAAGGTCTGGTTTTACTCGTAGCCTGTCTCATCCGGTGTTGCCCTGAGAACAAGATATGTGCAGCTCCTATTGGGATTGTCGGCGCATCGGGCGGTCTTGCTGGTCTTAGTTTACCATTGTCGAAATGTCTTGTAAACCGGGATTCCAAGTCTGATCGGGTCTTCCTGGGAGAAGGTCTATTCCTTCGTTGATTGCGAGAGCTTGTCATGGGCTAAGTTGGGGCACCCCTGCAGGGTATAATCTTTCGAAAGCCGTGCCTGCGGTTATAGGCAGATGGGAATTTGTTAATGTCCGGTTGTAGATAACCTGACACCAGATCCGAATTAAAATGCATCAACCGCGTGTGTAGCCGTGATGGTCTCTTCTCGGCGGAGTCCGGGAAGTGAACACGGTTTCTGGGTTATGATTGACGTAAGTAGGAGTTCAGGATCACTTCTTGATCATTACTAGTTGACGACCATTCCTTTTGCTCTCTTCTCGCTCTTATTTGCGTATGTTAGCCACCATATCATGCTTAGTCGTTGCTGCAACCTCACCACTTTACCCCTTCCATTCCCTTTAAGCTTTGCTAGTCTTGATACCCATGGTAATGGGATTGCTGAGTCCTCGTGGCTCACAGATTACTACAACAACAGTTGCAGGTACAGGTCATGCGATGATCATGACGCGAGAGCGATGCTTGCATGCATTGAGTTCTTCTTCTGCTTCTTCTTCGATCAGGGGATAGGTTCCAGGTCGGCAGCCTGGGCTAGCAGGGTGGATGTCGTTTGAGTTTCTGTTTGTGTTTCATCCGTAGTCGGATGATGCTCTGATGTATTGTGATGTTGTATTCGAGTGGCATTGTATGCCTTTTGTATGAATCCCCATCTATTATGTAATGTTGATGTAATGATATCCACCTTGCAAAAGCGTTTCAATATGCGGGTCTATCCTTGGTGGGACCATCGAGTTCCTTTTGGATAGGGTCGCATATTGGGCGTGACACGTCCCGTCGTGCGCGTGGGCAGGAAGACTGTCCTCACCACGTGGCGCCACGCAATAGGAGCGCCTTGATGGCTACGGGGAAGCGTATCAGGCACGCCGCCTGATTTCCCGCCGCGACTTTCAAAGCTCTTTGCGAGGTGCTGCAGCCCTCCACTACGTCCGACTTTCGACAGTCGGCCTGAGGGAAGACGGCAATCGAGTTCCAGAGTCCGCTCCTGGAAGGTTGAAACTGTTGAAGCCCCACAATGCAGCGTCCGCAGAGCTTCACCAGCTTCGGGGACCACTGTCGGAGTAATGGGCCACGGGTAGGCCAACCCGAGCCCCAGGGCCTTTCAAGACATCGAGGCAGGCCGCGCCCCTCAGGTCGAGTCCCATGAGCGACTCCAAAATATGCCGAGTCCCAGACGGCGACTTCACGATAAGCCGACTCCAAGACCGGCGACCTCCAGAGAGGCCGGCTATGGAGAGTCGGCCCATGACTCCTCCCTCGTCTTGAAGGACGATGCGGGGTACGGTCATGGCATGGCCGTTCCCCCTGCTTATGAAGGGCCGGCATGGCTACAGTGAGCCGTATCGCTAGAGATCTCCGGCGGGGCGCGACACTGTTGCCATGCCTACCCTGACCTCAGCCATAGTGCGCGGCGCACTGTGCCCACGACGCCGGCCCGTACGACCCAAGAGCGGCAGGGCCACCCGTCAGTGGGTGGGCCTAAGGCGGCCTGAGCACCCCGAAGACGGACCCATGGGAGTCGGCCTCCCTGGAGTCGGCCGACCCCTCCCCCGAGCCCCACATGCCATTAACCAGACAAGATGGGGAATGGTGACAGTGATCGCCCGATAGACGGCGGCACTGTTGGCATGACCCAATGACCAAGCCTGCGTCATCAGGAGTGCCACTACAGTATCAAGCCTGTCCGCGGGACCCGCCAGTCGGCGGGCCCCAGAAGCCGGCGGGAAGGACGGCGGCCTGAGAGACAGACGGCTGGGACCCGCGCCCAGCCGGATTACTATTGTACCCACAGGGGGTAGGCCGATATAAACCCCTCGGGAAGCCCATGCAAAGGGTTCGAACCTAGATAGAGATAGACCAGATAGCACAGGGAGGAGAGAGCTAGCCTTGCCCTCTCTTACCTCCAGAAACAGCTCTAGGAGCACAATTGTAGCCACTTTGCCATAGTGACCATGCGGAGACCCTGGAGAGCAGCAGTAGGGGTGTTATCTCCTAGGAGAGCCCTGAAGCTGGGTAAGTTCCACCGGCGTGCATGTCTACGCCTCATCCCATTTCCAGGCACCGGCGACGTTCTACTCGCTCCCACCATGATAAGCCATCCTTTGGCATATGTCGTATCCAACCCCCGACAAAGCGCTCGTCGCCAAATTATGCATATATTACTATTAAAAAGGCTAGTCACAATAATGGTGTCCAGCACAACCCACCCCTCAAATAAAACTAAGCATCCTGGAGTTCATTGACAAAACTAAGCACCTAGAAATTCTTTGACAAGTAAACTGCTGGCTGTATGATGTTGGCCATATATATTGTACGTATATAATGTGAAGAAACGATTGGTAGTACTATACCAACTAAAATATGAAATGTAAGAAATACTAGTATGTACGTACTGAAGAGTTAAAGTGACGAGAAGAAACATAACATAGTTCTGCTGGGGGCTCAGCACAACACACCCCTCAAATTAAATTAAGCACACCTGAAATTAAACTTTGCAACTATTCTGATAGACACTGCATTAGAACCACCATGAGCAACGAAACTGCCACCTTACTCGGAGTCCTCGTCCATTTCCTCGACTTCGTCCTTGTCCCTTTTCCTCTAGGCCGATACTTCTTTGCTTGAACCGCACACTTGGCTCTTACTATTCATCCAACCCTTGTAGATATTGAAACAAAGGTAGCCATCCATTGCAGCATAGTGGATGTGGTCTATGTCTAGTACATTTCACTGCCATGCATAACGATGAAATTTGTATGGAGGTTTCTCCAGTTTACCGTACGAAGGATGAACCATGGCTCCTTCCAGGGTTAGCATTGAAGGCTGACGAGAGGACACCAGCCGATTCTTCTGGAGGTCGAAGGTGTTTCCTACAACAAGGACTATCCGACCCAAGACTTGTTTGTCGTTACCAAAGTCTACAGTAACGAATTTGACTAGGTTGCTCTCGAGGAAGTCCTTAAAATCCAGGCATTCAACGTCGGCATGGCATATGTGGTAGACCAAGCATAAGTCATGCACGCAAACCTGGATCACGGCGGGCTTCTTCCTCTCTTCGCCCTTCAGATCCTTCTCTTGTCCCAGGACTGTGGTCTACTCAACATCTAGCCCAGCGACCCACTCATCATCTGAGTTTTCGAACATGCGTCTGAAGCGAGAAAGGCATTCTTTCACCATCGCGGAAGAACGGGTGTAGATGATGTCGAACTCATCGCCAGTGATGGTTCTAACCTTGTACTCGCCGCCGATCGTGGAGATTTGGGACGCCATGGATTTGGGAGGAGGGTTAGGATTAGTGGAACTGCCATAATGTGAATGGACGGGACGACTAGGAGTGAACTGCCGTAGTATTGAAGGACATGCGGGGACGAGTAGGAGCGAACTGCCAGCGTGCGAACGGTAGGGTAGTGGCTTTCCATTCTCCCATGATACGGCCTTCTGAGAGCCCTTGGATCTGAGATCGAACGGTTGTATGGCGTGATTCTAGACCTATGGATGAACATCCTATCCTGGAGGGTTATTCTGCAAATTTTCAGCAACTTAGCATGCGACCGTTTGATCTCAGATCCAAGGGCTGCCAGCAGCCCGTATCATGGTCGCGCCTACCATGACCGTTGCGTCGCTTGTGCAGTCGTGCCCTTGGAGATTTAACACGGTGTGTTAGGCTATCTGATGTTGGCATGTCATACATAGTCATCACTTAGTCACTCATACTACAACAAGGTTGGCTATAAGGTTGGCTATAAGTGTATTTTTTTTACTTCTCTCTATCTCTTTGTACGGAGTATCTCACTGGTTGGAAAGGCATGCAAATTCCCAAACCGCTTCCTACACCCTGAATCAAATGTTTTTCCTAACAAGTTGTGTCGTGCAATTGGAATTCCAACTTGAGTACTACTACTAGTAGGAGTACCAGGGGCCAGTTCTTTTAGGCTTCTAGATTAGTAATCCCATAACTACTACCTCCGTCCTGGTTTATTGGTCCCTATTGTAATCTGTGTCAAATTTTGATCATAAATTTAACTAATGAAATGTTAGTCACATTTTATTAGTTAAATATTTGGTCAAAATTTAGCACAAATTACAATGGTGAGGAATAAACCAGGACGGAGGTACTTTACTACTAGTACTAGTTTAGAAGCCCAAATAAATGAGTGAGGCGCCTGTGTACAGGTGCTAAGGGTGCCACATAGGCAAGAAAATGATGTGGCAAAGCAATTAAACAAGAGAGAGAGCATTAGGAGGACCCTATGTGACAGCCTGATTTTTGGCCCATTCTTTTTCTTTTGTTTTTCGAGGTTTTTGCCTGAGTTTTCCTTTTCCGTAGCTTTGTGGTCTGGAAACTGAAGAAGATGACCTCTTCTTTGTTTCCATAGTGACTTGTCATATCCAAATCCTTCCCTAGACCCTGTCATTTCCATCCTAACCGAAATCCAAATATTCTTTTTATTGGGAATATTCCTTTTCTATTAAAGGAATAACTCAAATTGCCCTAGGTTGTGAAGCAACCTATATTTCCATCACTCCAAAAATTCCGAAATAATTCTCATAAATTGTTTGGGTCATATATTGATCAAATATGGCAAAACGTTTCATTGCCATGTTCAAAAATAATTCCCCAATAATTATTCTTCCCTTTTGCCCTGAATGGCACTTTGTGAAGGAAGTGTCATTTATATTTTTCCTAGTGGCACCCCACCATTTTGGTCATGTTTATATGACCAAATAATTGTCTCATGCACAAGTTCAACTTTATTTGCCTAGCCAATCTTCCTCAGTGAATTTTCAAAGTTTCTGTCAAATAGAAAGCTTTGTGAAGGAAGTACTAGCTAGGTGTGCCCAAATGAGTTGATGTTATGCACACTCCTTAATGTGCTCATATTAACCCCTTCCAACCATTTGCAGCCCCATCCAATTATCCATGTGAGCGCAGGAGCAAATCTTTCATTCCGGCAATATTTTCAGGTTGTGAAGCAAGTGTACTTTATATTGCTTCACAAATCCTGATAAATTACCAGATCATTCTTATACCCATAAAACATCTCTCCACCCAATTTGGCATCATTTCAATGAGCCATCTGATCACCAATATTATTCCAAGTTTCTGTCCAGAGGAGATGTTTGTGAAGCAAGTACCAGTTTGGCTTTGTCAAGTGGTATGAGACTTTTTGAGCATCTTCATATGACCAAATGACGCTGCCTTGCCCAATTTGAGCTCAAGTTGACACTCCATGTGAGTGCACCATCATGATCTAGTTTTCGGACCATTTTGGTCAGTTGTGAAGCAAATCCTGTAAATCTTGGTCCATTTCTTCCCAAACTCCCCAGGACTGTAGTCCTTCCTAGCCTAAACACCCCAGACATAACACTTGACTTATAGCAGCTTCCTGTTGATCACATTGAGCTGATAAAGTTTACTACAGTAAACTTCAGAGCTCACTAACCTTTTAACCGTAGCCGTTTTCACCAATCTACCACCTCAGTTAAAACCACCCTTCGAAGGACTTACCACTAGACAACATTTGCCAGAAGTTTGCCTCCCACACATGTCAGCACTGGTGGCGACCACCGTTTTGGCATGCCTTGAGCGCGCCCAGAATGGTTTCTTGCTCGGGCCCCTCCCCCTCTCGTCGGCTTCGCACTTGTGAAGATGTCCATTATCTTCCTCCCGTCGTCGCCATTCCCCTGGACCCCTCTCCCCCTCCGTCCGCTTGCTCACCGACGCTCGCCGCCATGTGAACACGTGTGTACAGTGGAGATTTGGTGCTGCCCGTCGCTGTCGTCTTCCTCCCTGCCCCTCTCTTGGCCGTCTCTGCCCCGTGAGACTTCCCATGTGCCCTCCCCGTCGTTTGCCCTCGAGTTCATGCGGGCAAGCACGGGTCCGCGGCGGCGGACACGCGTCCGCAGCGGTGCCAGCTCGGCCCCCTCACCCCGCGGCTATTTAAGCCCTCCTCGAGCCTCTCTGAGCTCACCTCTGGCCTCCTGCACCTCGACTAGCCCCGCCCATGCTCTTCCCTGAGCTCCAGGAGCTCCCGAGCCTCCAATGGTCGCCATGGCCGCCGCCTCTGCCCCTCCTCGATTCGGTCAAACCCAGCCCTTCCCCTCCATTCTGCCATCACCAGTAGCCTCCCCAAGTTCCCTAGATCCACCCCAGTGCCCCCGTTCCTTCCCCGGTGGCCTCTGGCCACGAGTTCCCCGGAGCTCGGAGATCCCCGTCCGCCGCGGCCATGGTCCCGCCCTGCCCGAGTCTCCCTGACGTTCGTGTGGTGGTGGGACGGGTGCGCCTCGCCGTCCTGAGCACTCTGGCGGTCCAAGCTCCGCCGGAGGTGGACCGAGTGGCCGGAGCAAGCACTGGCGCCGGCGGCCTCTCCACTGCTCTGCGTGCGGCGTCGGCAGAAGGAGAGAGGAAGAAGAGAAGAGAGGAGAGAGAGAAGTGGATAAGGTGGGACCCACATGTCAGCCTCACAGGAGCCGGCCCCGCGTTGACCTGTCCACGCTGACATGGATAAGTGAAGACGTATTTGGGAATGTACGTTTTCATCCACCAAAAACATATTTCCCCAAGTGTGCGTTCTGTTTTTCTGTTAAGGACCTGTTGGTATTGATTTTTATTGCAAAGAGGTCCCTGGCAGAAAAACTATCATATATTTTTATCCGTAACTCCAAATGAGGTGATTCCAAAGCCTACTTCTTCGTTTCGTCGAGCCCGTTCTGTTGGTCATGCTTTCACTACGGTTTGACACTGTGAAAATTACCATTATGCCCTTGCTCTTATTCAGCCCTCTCTGAGGGAGAATGTTTTCCGGCGATTCGTTCCGCGAGTTTCTCGCACTTCCTCCTGGTGATTTCTTCCACCCCAGGCAAGCCACAATACCCACTTGCATGATGGTCATGCAGTAGCCATGGTTTTCAACTTGAATATTTATTAAATATTTGCTTGTTGAAAAGATGGTTATCATTGTTCCGGTAATGTTAGTTTTGCATGCTCACTTTTGTGCTATGTTGTCTTGTACTCTGTTATCATGTTCTACCTGCTAGTATTTCCTTTCATAAGTTTATGCTTGCTAGTAGTACATGTTGATGTTGGTGATGGCCATGCTAGTCAGTATGCCATGCTCAGTGGATATGATTTGTTGTTGATATGGTGGATAGTTATGTGATACCCTCATAATTATGTTGATATCATGTTCATGCATTTTATCATGGCTCAGCATATTTGCATTCAAGTTAACCGGATTAAATTGAACTTGAACGACTGTTGGATGAGTCATGGTGCTGCTGAATCGATGCTGACCAGTGCAACCACGCTTACCGGTATGGGACGGTCCTAACTGGGTCTATTATCGTGCCTCTCGTCGGTGCCTCCAACGCGGGAAGGTTATGGGCATGCGTTACCCTGATCAGGTAGGCGGACATAAGCCTTGTGTGCCCGTTGTTGTTGTTATGTGTACATGTCCCCGTTTGGGACGGTTTATTGTTTTGGGCCACGACGGTGGTCGTTGTGTCTTGAGGTAGACACGGGGCCACCCATGACTTAGCCCAATGGGGAGTGAGTCGGAGTGGCCGGCAGAGTGTCATGGTAGTAGGACGGTTTTGTCGGAACACCGTTGGTCCACCCGAATGGGAGTGCACGGCCATGTGTTCGTACTGTGGGTACAGTGTACTAACCTCTGCGGAGTGTATATTAAATCTATCGATAATCACACCCGCAGATAAGGGCCAAGGTCGAAAGTAGGGTACACCATGAGTCAACAGTAATAATAATAACTTGATTAATGACAACCCGTGGTTACGATCGCCGTAAGGGTCACGAGCAATTTATTGGTCATGGTTGTGATCGCCGTAAGGATCACGGTTTGAGACCAAGTGTTGGTCGTGGTTGTGATCGCCTTAAGGATCACGGTGGTATCGAGGATACCGAGTTGTTGTATATTCGTGATGTTGTGCGAGAATCGTGGGTAATGATCAAGCTCCTTGTGGTCATTTACTGATCGCTACGGTATTGTTTATACCATGCTTGATTTGATCCTGAGATGATCGTGTGATGTCCAAGGTTGGTAAGTGATGCATGTGTTGGTTACGAGGTAACCCGAGCGGAATAAGTGGTGCATGTAGTGTCATCATGTTGCATGCTAGTATTGTCGGGTTAAAATGCTCATATTGTTCAAGTTGTATCATGTTTATGTTGGTCATGCCATGTTATTCTAATGATCTCATGTTAATTCCTATTTAACCTGTAACTTCCATCCTGTTGTCTGTCTTGAATGCTTTTGGTTATTGTGAGCTTGCTAGTACATTCAATGTACTGACCTGCCGTGTCATGCCAGTTCGGAGGTCATCCGGATTTGATTGCTTATTTGCCGTGGAGTCCTTGTTTGCGAGCTAGGATAAGCGTTCCAGCCAGAGTCCCTGTGGAGTGGAGGTCACCACCTTCGTCGTTGTTCCGCTGCTAGTGTTCTTCCGCTGCATCATGTTGTTCTGCTGCTTGCATAGAGCAACAGTGGCAGGCGTAGTGTCGCCGTGCCGATGTAACCATTGTACCCAAATAGATTGTAATAAAGAGCTGCACTACTAGGGAAAAGCCTATACACAGAATCTTACCAGCAGCGCTCTTCAAAATACGATGCTACTGCTATTTAGCAGCAGCGCGTGAGAGCAAAACGCGCTGCTGAAAGGAAAATAGCAGTAGCGCGTGCTGCTCTAATTGCCATGACCTCGCCATCTAGCTAGTTATAGCAGTAGCGCCCTATACTGAACAGCGCTACTGCTATAGAAGTTAGCAGCAGCACGCTTCTACGAAAATCGCTACTGCTAAGATCAGCCCACAAGTTTAGTCCCACCTCGCTTCACGAACAGGGTGTTTACCACCTCAAATGTGTTACTTCTGAAACTATCACAACCAGTTGGTCTTCACTGAAATCTATGTGTAGAATTTATGGCAGCAATATGAGTCCTCTCCGGTTCCTACTGGAGAGGACTCATATTGACAATTCAGATTGTACACAAAAATATCATTGATGGCCAATGTATTTTTGCATTGACGTATTTTTGTATACTTACACTTAGCAGTAGCGCCTTATCTGCAAAGCGCTACTGGTAGTCCAACTTAGCAATAGCGCGTAACAATGCATAGCGCTACTGCTATTTAGATTAGCTGTAGTGCATTTTGGCAAATGCGCTACAACTAACCCTACCTTATCCCCACGCGCGCGACCGACCCTCTCTCTCACTCACACTCTCACTCTCGCCCGCGCGCCGATAACCGTCGTCGTGCGTCTCCGCCGCCGCCGCCTTCGTCCGTCCGCCGCTGAGGTACTTCCCTCATTCTGTCCGTCCTCCCTCCTCCTTGCACCGCGCCCTCCTCCCTCCGCTTGCGGCCGCCCCTCCTCCCACCTTCGCCGGCAGCCCTCCTCCCACCACCCTCAACCTCACCGCCGCCACCCGAGCCCACCCAGCACCGCCGCCTCCCGATCCCGATCCCGCCCTCGCCGCCCCTACCTCTCCATCGCCCCCACCCGCAATATTAATTTAGGGTTCATAGATAATGATTTTTAGTAGTAGTAGATGTTAATTACTAGTAGTGATGGTACTAGTTAACTAGGGCAGTATGATTAATAGTAGTTGTAGTTGAACTACTTTAGTTGTAGTTGAACAAGTTTAGTAAGTAAATTAATAAACTATTTGAACTAGTTGAATTAATAGAACTAATGTATTTTTAGTAAGATAATTAATATAACTAGTTGAACTACTTTATTTTTAGAAAGAACTAGTTTTTTTCTATTTATAGCAAGTTTATATTTAGTAAGAACTAGTTGAATTAATAAAACTAGTTGAACATATCATATTTGTTGTTATTTTTTAGTTTAAGCAATTATCCGGGATGTATTAGTGTTAACTTATACGGTTTTTGCTTTTGCAGAAATCAAGGAGCCCCTCCATCATCCCCGCCGTCGTCCCCGTCACCGACCCCCTCCGACATCGAGGTGAGATTAGCCAAATATCCATGTATATCTTGTGTTGCTCAAATAGGATATGTGGTTGATCAAGTGGCCGTTCATGTTCAGTTTACACCTCCGAGTGGCTTATGTTTTGCTGGAGTGTTGATTAATTTCTGTTCCGGCAAATTTCAGACGCTCGATATGTCCTTTTTTTAGGAAAGGTCATGCCGGATTTTACCGTGAATTCTGGCATGACTTGTGCTAGAATATGTAGGAAATATCGAGTGGCCTGGATTTTCTCGAAAAATAATGATCTAATTTAGGTTTTTTAGTACATATATTTAATTGTACAAGTTTAATCTTTGAATTATGAACGTAGAAAATGTCGTACTCGGACGACGATAGTCTCCTAAGGAGTGTAGCTGGCACCACGACGATCGAGGTATGTGCGACAGGTTTGTTGAGATGGACGAATATCGGCGCTTCAGCATTAAACTCGAGGAGACCTTCGATGTTGAAACGGTACGCAACAACGACAAGTGTTTTTTTTTTCGTAATTAAGCATGACTTCAACTATTTCAACGTCTAATTTTCATCTTTTACAATTCGACTAGCTTATCCCATGCCATGCAAGACGCTATGTCTAGGAGAGGATGGGTTTTGAAGACCATGAAAATTTTGAAACAAAGAAAATACACCTAAGGACCCATCATGATATGGATTTTGAAGTAAATCTGTGCAATGCTCAGAGCGTAACCCATTTTGGTTGCCAAAATTGGGAAGCACTTTGCAAAATATATGGTTTTTATGAGGGTATGATTGTCACCATGGATCTTGGTGATCCTGACATCGAGCAAGACAATATGGACATTTGGGTCCTTGTTGATACGCTTCCGATTGTACCGCTATGTGAGTTTCTCAAACATAGTTATTAACTAATTTATATTGTTTATTTCAAAATAGTTGACAGCTTATTTCCATTGACAGCTTATTTTGATTCTTCAAAGACTGTGTGGAGGATGGCAGACAAAACCCACTACACTGATTGCTCCGAATTAACTTATAAGGAGAAAAATCATCTGATCGCATTTTGTACTCTTCTTGAGGATTACAATAACTATTATCAAACTCCTCCAAATTGTGGTGAATACGTGCCACTAGTGCACATGTTGAACCACGGTAACTTCTCTGGAGATACCCTGGTAAGATTTTTTACTATTACGACATCCGTGCATCTTTTGCATACTTCTGAAACTAGTACATCATTGCTAACTACGAAGTTATTACTATGTTTTTCAACAGAAACTCCCGATGGATTGTGTGCCTCATCTGATGTATTTGAATGGTTGCCTGACAGTTCTGAACATACTGCCAGGTAAATCTAGGGAGCTCACCTATGCATATCGGATTTCTAAAACCAGTGAACACATGTTCATCAAAGAATGGAAGAAATGTACGGACATTCGCAAGGAGGTTCTTGGAAGTAACATTCAGCGAAAGGTAAGAATTGGAGAGAGGCTAATCTCCATTCTCCATAATGGAGAGTCAGGGGCTATCTTGTTTTTTGCTATTTTACCTTAAAAAATGTTGTAGGTCTTAATCGAATGTAGTAGGTCCTATGAGGTACAATATGTTTATTATGTGGTAATGTGTTAGAGTTGATAATGAGGAGTACTTGTGATTACGACTAGTGACCAATTTGCTATGTGATGTTATTGATGAAAACGATGATCTTGAGGAGGTGTTATATGACAATGATGTATTATGATGATAAGTTGTTAATGATATGATGATGATGATGATATTATTATATCATTGGGTGAAAGAACTACGGATTAGTTTCAAGTGGATGGACATCCACTTGAAACTAGTCCACGGTTCTTTCACCCCGTGATGTAATAACTCATTATGATGTAAAAACAATCTCTAAATTCCTGTTGTATGAAAACTTGTGTAAAGGTGTATGAATACAACATGAAATAAAAAAGAAATAAAATACTAAATAATAGTAGTAGCGCGGGGAAGGGGAAGCGCTACTACTAATTACCAGTAGCGCTCCTCTGGAGAAGCGCTACTACTAAGTCAATTGAGCAGTAGCGTGGGTCTAGGCACACTACTGCTAATCTTTAGCTATAGCGCCTTATCAGTAGCGCTCCTGCCCGTGCTACTGATAGGCCTAAAACCCGCGCTGCTGCTAGGCTTTTCCCTAGTAGTGCTGGTTTGTTCTATGCTAAGCAGTGCCGTATTCCAGAAGACTTCATCTTGATCTCTGGGATGGAATACGGGGCATTCCGGTTTTCTCTGAGCCGGGGTGCCACAGGCTTGGTATCAGAGCAGGTCTCGTTGTAGGACGCCGTAGACCGCGCGAACGTTAGAAAGCGGTAGTATGGACCCCAGTTGGATTGTCGCACTTGATTGCTGCATTTGTTTTTCGCATAGCATGCATATAGATTATTATTTAGTTGCTAATGGTTAATCTTGTGAGTGTAGGTTGTATCGGTTCCGATCCACTACCTACGCCCTCCTTCTAATCATGCCTGCTCTTCGGTGTGATGCGACCGCATCATCATCCATGCCCTCCCTCTCATTCTTTTGGCAACCCTTGCTGACCTTTGTTATCAGAAAAGGGCAATGCCAATAGACCCAGTCTTCCACTATTATCTTGCCTTGTCATTTCATTCTTTGGACGGGTACGATTCCCTTCATACGCTTGATGATGAGGTAGTCATGACTTTTGTGTCTTGCTACTTGATCGTTAAGTCCGTCCTCACCTGTGTATCCATCCAGATCCAGCCACTGTTTAGCTAGTGCTTGGTGTAGCTTCGGTTATGCCAACGCCTTCCACACATGGATATAATTTTCGTGCACGCTGCCACAGCATATTAGACCGCTATACCGGAGTTTCCGCGAGATTTGTGTGCTGACGTGTGCATGCATATTATTGTGTGAGTAGCAGTAAAATGTGATGATTGCTTGATTAATTATCTTAGTAGTATGCTTGTGTGCTCTTGTTTTAGTCGTTTCTTTTGTTCCTTTCTTTTGGCCTTCGGTGTTACAAAGTTTTCCCCTATTAAAGATGCTTGTCAGCCGACACCGGACCCAAAGAGTCAGCAAGAAATGCCTATATTTGGAAACTCAGCTAAACATAATGGAATTATCAGCAGACTGTAGTGAAATTGGGAATATCTTGTCTGGATGCAAAAGAAATCTTGGATGGACCGTCAGTATCAAGTTTGCATTAGCGTGAACTCATCACAACAAAACGATCAAATCAGTAAGAAGATAAATTGTGTGCAAGGTTGAAAGAATAATATTATCAAAGGTATGGCTCAGATACAAGTTTAATTTTTCGTCGAGGATGATTTTTGAACTCGATGTACCTGGAAGCAAGCAAAAATATGGCATATACTCAGAAAGGAGGATAGTCCAGTAAAACCCTGTTTCATACAAGAAATCAACATCAGAAATATTAAGATGGTATGTATAAGTGGAAATCGGTCTGCATATCACAATAAGAAGTTTCTGGTGTAAGCAACCCACTTTTCCCTCGCAAGATACCGAGAAGCTTCCAAGGCAAGATTCATCTATCTTCCTCAGTACGATACATGGATGACTTCTCGCGCAAGGTACTCTGCCTTCTTCAGTAACCAACCGCAAAAGCTTCCAGCATAAGGTACTGAGTCTTTCCCCAGCAAAGTCTTTAAGGGGGTAAGCTTCTGAAGCACGATACCCAGTCTTCTTCAGCAAGATGTCCGATGAAAGTTTCGAGCACAAGCCAGCAAATATTCCTCAGTAAGACATTGGTACAAGGTAGTACGCTGTGAATTGACAGCATATGGCAGTGAATCCCAAGAATCAGATCCGCAACATTTTGGTCAGGATCAAGAATCAGTCAGAATACACGTCTATCTCAGAATCAGGTCCTCATATATATGCAATGAGCATACCATCAAGATCTTACAAGTCACTCGGATGAGGATCTAATAACCACGTGAGGATGATTAAGAGAAGAAAGCCAGTATACACCGCAGTGTGACAAAGGATTATGAGGATTGACGACATCAATAAGATCCATACTGGTGAACTGGAAAATGATCCTGATGAGCCCTTGTCCCCTTTTCTCCAATGACGGCACCACGCCTGTGATCTGAGCTGTTTCTAGCTATCCGGGGTGGATGCCGATTTTTGTTTCTCTCTTCAACAATTGTCACGAGTCTGAGCTGCTTTTCGGCGGTCTCGTACAGCTGTTGAGTTTGTTTTTGTGACAGTAGCCCTATAGCTGCTTTTTGGCTATTTTAGGGAGCTACCACCTTCTTCTTATCGACCCGGTCTCATGCTCTGAGCTACTTTTCAACCGTCCTGAGCCATGGTTGAGTTATTTCGGTAATGTCCCAGATCTGAGTTGTAAAGACTGTTCTGGTGGCTACTAATTTATTTGCCAATTTCTTGCAAGGGTTTCGGATGATCATTTCCCAACGATCAGAACTTGAGAGGTGTTGAACCTGCTATTTAATGGGTTACCCTATCACAAAAATGAGGATAAACTACAATTGCTGAAAAATTGCACCGACGGTACCTATGGTCATACAAAGAAGCAATATGGCCCAACTCTTTCAGCCAAAGATCCAGACCAAGAAAACAATAATGAAGGAGCAAGACCAGTGATGTAGGTATGAAAATTGTACACGACCCCCATGGTGTAGATCCCCTAGACAGTCTAAGTCAGTATTGATCCACATGGATATGCCTATAACATGAGTAATCGGCATGAGGAATAACAGTCTGGAAGCCTGAGTCCTCACTTATATGAATCATCATGGATTAGCCTGTCGTGAACAAAAAATTTCCGTTAGAACCACCGTCAACCAAGTCTGCAAATATTATCATACAGGCCAAACCCTTTATGCTAGCCACAATAGGAGACAATCAAATATTTGGTACGGATCCAATACTCACGATAATGGAACCAGTTAAGATGATTCAGAAACTTCTGCGATGAGTCAAAATCTGTCAGGAAACGGTTATGTTTTAACTCACTGTTTGGAACCCAAAGGACCTACATTTAGTGGAGAAACCCAATGCAATGAATCAGAGCTTGAGTTTTCATCAGAAAAATCTGACCATCATTACATGAAAGGTTGTCACTGCCGGGTGGCACACCCAACGGAAATCACTTTTGAATTTGTGAGACGGACATATATTTCAGTCGTAATAATCAAATCACACTCAACTAGTCAGCAGATCTAAAAAGAAACTGGAGCCTATATAAGCATGAGCAAGCCAGGCAGATCTGTTAGAAGGTGGATACAATAAATAAAACTACCCCAGGGCGAGTTCGATAAAGATTTAGTGGGAACAACAATAAAAGAAAAGGCATACCCGAGTTGGAAACAGTTTCCTTAAGTCAGAATATTCATACTAGTTCCCTGAGAAACCAAATCTCGAGGACGAGATTTCTTTAAGGGGGTAAGGTTTGTGACAGCCTGCTTTTTGGCCCATTCTTTTTCTTTTATTTTTCGAGGTTTTTGCCTGAGTTTTCTTTTTCTGTGGCTTTGTGGTCTTGAAACTGAAGAAGATGACCTCTTCTTTGCTTCCAGAGTGGCTTGTCATATCCAAATCCTTCCCTAGACACGGTCATTTCCATCCTAGCCCAAATCAAAATATTCTTTTTATTGGGAATATTCCTTTTCTATTAAAGGAATAACTCAAATTGCCATAGGTTGTGAAGCAACCTATATTTCCATCACTCCAAAAATTCCCAAATAATTCTCATAAATTATTTGGGTCATATCTTGATCAAATATTGCAAAACTTTTCATTGCCATGTTCAAAAATAATTCCCCAATAATTATTCTTCCCTTCTGCCCTGAATGGCACTTTGTGAAGGAAGTGTCATTTATATTTTTCCTAGTGGCACCCCACCATTTTGGTCATGTTTATATGACCAAATAATTGCCTCATGCACAAGTTCAACTTTATTTGCCTAGCCAATCTTCCTCAGTGAATTTTCAAAGTTTCTGTCAAATAGAAAGCTTTGTGAAGGAAGTACTAGCTAGGATTACCCAAATGAGTTGAAGTTCTGCACACTCCTTAATGTGCTCATATTAACCCCTTCCACCCATTTGCAGCCCCATCCAATTATCTATGTGAGAACAGGAGCAAATCTTTCATTCTGGCAATATTTTCAGGTTGTGAAGCAAGTGTACTTTATATTGCTTCACAAATCCTGATAAATTACCAGATCATTCTTATACCCATAAAATATCTCTCCACCCAATTTGGCATCATTTCAATGAGCCATTTGATCACCAATATTATTAGAAGTTTCTGTCTAGAGGAGATGTTTGTGAAGCAAGTACCAGTTTGGCTTTGTCAAATGGTATGAGACTTTTTGAGCATATTCATGTGACCAAATGACTCCGTCTTGCCCAATTTGAGCTCAAGTTGACACTCCATGTGAGTGCACCATCATGATCTAGTTTTTGGACCATTTTGGTCAGTTGTGAAGCAACTGCAGTAAATCTTGGTCCATTTCTTCCCAAACTCCACAGGACTGTAGTCCTTCCTAGCCTAAACACCCCAGATATAACACTTGACACATAGCAGCTCCCTGTTGATCACATTGAGCTGATAAAGTTTACTACAGTAAACTTCAGGGCTCACTAACCTTTTAACCGTATCTGTTTTCACCAATCTATCACCTCAGTTAAAACCACCCTTCAAAGGACTTACCACTAGACAACATTTGACAGCTGTTTGCCTCCCACACATGCCAGCACTGGTGGTGACCACCGTTTTGGCATGCCATGAGCGCACCCAGAATGGTTTCTTGCTTGGGCCCCTCCCCCTCTCGTCGGCTTCGCGCTTGTGAAGATGTCCATTGTCTTCCTCTCGTCATCGCCGTTCCCATGGACCCCTCTCCCCCTCCATCTGCTTGCTCACTGGCGCTCACCGCCGCGTGAACACGTGCGTACAGTGGAGATTTGGCGCTCCCGTCACCGTCATCTTCCTCCCTGCCCCTCCCTTGGCCGTCTCTGCCCCGTGAGACTTCCCCTATGCCCTCCCCGTCATTTGCCCTCAAGTTCATGCGCGCGATCACGCGTCCGCGGCACCGGACACGCGTCTGCGGCGGTGCCATCTCAGCCCCCTTGCCCCGCGGCTATTTAAGCCCTCCCCGAGCCTCTCCGAGCTCACCTCTGGCCTCCTGCACCTCCACTAGCCCCGCCCATACTCTTCCCTGAGATCCAGGAGCTCCCGAGCCTCCAATGGTCGCCATGGTTGCCACCTCTATCCCTCCTCGATTCGGTCAAACCCAGCCCTTCCCCTCCATTCTGCCATCACCAGTAGCCTCCGCAAGTCCCCTAGATCCACCCCAGTGCCCCGGTTCCTTCTCTGGTGGCCTCTGGCGACGAGTTCCCAGACCTGGAGAGCCCCGTCCGCCGCGGCCATGGTATCGCCCTGCCCGAGTCTCCCTGACGTTCGGGTGGTGGTGGGATGGGTGTGCATCGCCGTCTTGAGCACTCCGGCGGTCCAAGCTCCGCCGGAGGTAGCCCGAGTGGCCGGAGTGAGCGCCAACACCGGAGGCCTCTCCTCTGCTCTGCGTGCAGCGTCGGGAGAAGGAGAGAGGAAGATGAGAAGAGAGGAGATAGAGAGGTGGATAAGGTGGGACCCGCAGGTCAGCCTCACACGAGCCGGCCCCGCGTTGACCTGTCCACGCTGACATGGATAAGTGAAGATGTATTTGGGTGTCTATGTTTTCATCCACCGAAAACGTATTTGCCCAAGTGCGCGTTCTGTTTTTCTGTTAAGGACCTGTTTGTGATGATTTGTATTGCAAAGAGGTCCCTGGCAGAAAAACTATCATATCTTTTTATCCGTAAATCCAAATGAGGTGATTCCAAAGCCTACTTCTTCGTTTCATCGAGCTTGTTCTGTTGGTCATGCTTTCACTATGGTTTGACACTGTGAAAATGGCCATTATGCCCTTGCCCTTATTCAGCCCTCTCCGAGAGAGAACATTTTCCGGTGATTCGTTCCGCGAGTTTCTCGCACTTTCTCCCGGTGATTTCTTCCACCCCAGGCAAGCCACAATACCCACTTGCATGATAGTCATGCAGTAGCCATGGTTTTCAACTTGAATCTTTATTAAATATTTGCTTGTTGAAAAGATGGTTATCGTTGTTCCGGTAATGTTAGTTTGCATGCTCACTTTTGTGTTATGTTGTCTTGTACTCTGTTATCATGTTCTACCTGCTAGTATTTCCTTTCATATGTTTATGCTTGCTAGTAGTACATGTTGATGTTGGTGATGGTAATGCTAGTCAGTATGCCATGCTCAGTGGATATGATTGATTGTTGATATGGTGGATAGTTATGTGATACCCTTATAATTATGTTGATATCATGTTCATGCATTTTATCATGGCTCAGCATATTTGCATTCAAGTTAACCGGATTAAATTGAACTTGAACAACTGTTGGCTGAGTCATGGTGCCGCTGAATCGATGCTGACCAGTGCAACCACGCTTACCGTTATGGGACAGTCCTAACTGGGTCTATTGTTGTGCCTCTCGCCGGTGCCTCCAATGAGGGAAGGTTATGGGCGCGCGGTACCCTGATCAGGTACGCGGACATAAGCCTTGTGTGTCCATTGTTGTTGTTATGTGCACATGTCCCCGTTTGGGACGGTTTGTTGTTGTTGTGTCTTGAGGTAGACACGGGGCCACCCATGACTTAGCCCAGTGGGGAGTGAGTCGGAGTGGCCGGGAGAGTGTCATGGCAATAGGACGGTTTTGTCGGAACGCCGTTGGTCCACCCGAATGGGAGTGCGAGGCCATGGGTTCCGTAGTGTGGGTACAGTGTACTAACCTCTGCAGAGTGTATATTAAATCTATCGATAGCCGCGCCCGTGGATAAGGGCCCAGGTCGAAAGTAGGGTACACCATGAGTCAACAGTAATAAGAATAACTTGATTAATGACAACCCATGGTTACAATCGCCGTAAGGGTCATGGGCCATTTATTGGTCATGGTTGTGATCACCGTAAGGATCACGGTTTGTGACCAAGTGTTGGTCATGGTTGTGATCTCCGTAAGGATCACGGTGGTATCGAGGATATCGAGTCGTTGTATATTCATGATGTTGTGCGAGAATCGTGGGTAATGATCAAGCTCCTTGTGGTCATTTACTGATCGCTACGGTATTGTTTATGCCAAGCTTGATTTGATCTTGAGATGATTGTGTGATGTCCAAGGTTGGTAAGTGATGCATGTGTTGGTTACGAGGTAACCCGAGCGGAATAAGTGGTGCATGTAGTGTCATCATGTTGCATGCTAGTATTGTCGGGTTAAAATGCTCATATTGTTCAAGCTGTATCATGTTTATGTTGGTCATGCCATGTTATTCTAATGATCTCATGTCAATTCCTGTTAAACCTGTAACTGTCATGCTGTTGTCTGTCTTGAATGCTTCTGGTTATTGTGATCTTGCAAGTACACTCAATGTACTGACCTGGCGTGTCATGCCATTTCGTGGGTCATTCCGGATTTGATTGCTTGTTTGCCGTGGAGTCCTTGTTTGCGATCTAGGATAATGTTGCAGCCAGAGTCCTTGCGGAGTGGAGTTCACCACCGTCGTCATTTTTCCGCTGCTAGAGTTCTTCCGCTGCATCGTGTTGTTCTGCTGCTTGCATAGAGCAACAGTGGCAGGCGTAGTGTCACCGTGCCGATGTAACCTTTGTACACAAATAGAATGTAATAAAGAGCTGGTTTGTTCTATGCTAAGCAGTGCCGTATTCCAGAAGACTTCATCTCGATCTCTAGGATGGAATACGGGGCGTTCCGGTTTTCTCTGAGCCGGGGTGCCACACCCTCGGAGGAAACGGTGCTAAGCGCGTGAACCTATGCAAAATGACTATCAACCAATGAATGATGGAGTTTAATTGTTAAACAATTCATTGAGGGGGGCTAGGCTACAAAACCTAAGCACTAATGCACTAGGGACTAGTTGCTAAGGTTTTAAATGCGCTTTGCACCTCACGTAAGCACCAATTCATTGGAAGCATTACTCTCCACTGTGACTAGCCTTATGGGAAAAGCTGGGGAAGCCCGAGGGAGTCCTGGATTAGGGGGTATCCCGACAGCCGGACTATATACTTTGGTCGGACTGTTGGACCGTGAAGATACAAGACTCAAGACTTCGTCCCGTGTCCGGATGGGACTCTCCTTTGCGTGGAAGACAAGCTTGGCGATCCGGATATTATATTTCCTTCTTTGTAACCGACTCCGTGTAAACCCTAACCCTCTCCGGTGTCTATATAAACCGGAGAGTTTAGTCCTTAGAGGGACGATTACAATCATAATCATCATAGGCTAGCTTCTAGGGTTTAGCCTCTACGATCTCGTGGTAGATCAACTCTTGTACTACTCATATCATCAATATCAATCAAGCAGGAAGTAGGGTTTTACCTCCATCGAGAGGGCCCGAACCTGGGCAAACATTGTGTCCCTTGCCTCGTGTTACCATCAGCCTTAGGCGCACAGATCAAGACCCCCTACCCGAGATCCGCCGGTTTTGACACCGACATTGTTGCTTTCATTGAGAGTTCCTCTGTGTCGTTGATGTGAGGCTCAATGGCTCCTTCAATCGTCAACAACACGGTCTGGGGTGAGACATTTCTCCCCGGACAGATCTTTGTGTTTGGCGGCTTCGCGCTGCGGGCCAATTCGTTTGGCCATCTGGAGCAGATCGACAGCTATGCCCCTAGCCACCAGGTCAGGTTCGGAAACCCTGAACTACACAGCCGATATCCACGGAGACTTGATCTTCAACGGGTGCGGGCCTGCGCCAGGAGCGCTGGACAATCACGATGAGCATGACTTAGACCTGCTGTCGGACAATGCTCGGGATATCGCCCATGCAGGAGCCCCAGACCTAAATCCGGAGCAGATTGCGTTGCCCGAGGACGGGTGGATGGACCCCGCCCCGGAGGCCGCACACTCATCGGCGGTAGAGCCGAACACAGGCCTCACCCCCAAAGAAGCCTGTGACACCGGACCCCCGGACTCGTATCCGGCTATAGGTTCCAGTCCGCGTGCTCCCGAGCCCGCCGAATCTGGTTGGGCTCCGGTGATGGAGTTCATCGCTGCGGATATCTTCCAGCACTCACCCTTTGGCGACGTGCTGAACTCGTTAAAGTGTCTCTCTTTGTCAGGAGACTCTTGGCCGAACTATGTTCGGCTCGAGTGGGAAGCAGGCGACGAAGGAATTCGTTGCCCACCCACCACCCACTTCATTGCCACGATCGATGATTTAACCTACGTGCTTCACTTCGACTCCGAAGATATCGATGGCATGGACGACGATGCAGGAGAAGAACAGGAACCAGCACTCACGGGATGGTGGACAGCCACCTCCTCATATGATATATATATATGGTGGACACTTTGAAGGAAACTAATGGCGATAAGGCAATGGAGGATAACCCCTCAGGGAAGAAAGCAAAGCATGGGCGTTGTCAGCGCTGTTCCAAGCCCCGCCACAGCAATACCGGCACAGGAGACGAAAACAATCCGGATGGTGCCTAAGATGAATACAACCCCGATCAGCCTTCCTTCAAGCAGGCCGAGCAGGAAGACGGGCAGGTCATCCCAAACGAACAGGCGACAGGCGGGTATGCGGAGGAGTACAACTACATGCCCCTTCCGAAGACGAGATTAGCCTCGGCGACGACGAGTTCGGCGTTCCTGAGGACCCCGTGGAGCAGGAGCGCTTCAAGCGCTGGCTTATTGCCACTGCGAGGAGCCTGAAAAAAGAAGCAGCAGCAGCTCCAACTTGAGCAAGAACTACTCACAGACAGATGGACTGAAGTCCTGGCAGCTGAGGAATATAGACTCGAGCGCCAAATGGCTGACCGGCCACCTCTCGTGGTCGGGATAAAACGGCATACCAGCCCGAATACCAGCCCGCACCCCCATGCCAATACACTATGGTCCGGGGTAATAGGCAGGACCTGCAAGATATACTAGAAAACAATGCAGGACAACCAAGATTGATCTAAGGATCACGGGGGCGCGCCCCAACACGTAATGATGATTGTCACGCCGGATACACTATGAACAAGTCCGGCCGGGCCGAATACAGCCACCCAGACTCATTCGAACTGCATAGCCTCATAGCCCGGCATAGAGGCGCCGCACACCCCCTCTGCTTCACTAACAAAGTGATGGATCATGAATTCCCAAAAGGGTTCAAACCCGTAAACATAAATCATACAATGGCACAACAGACCCCGCAGTATGGATCGAAAATTTCCTTCTCCAGATTCACATGGCCCGCGGAGACGACCTACACGCCATCAAATATCTTCCCCTTAAGCTCAAAGGACTTACCCGTCACTGGCTAAATAGCCTGCCGGCAAATTCCATTGGCAGTTAGGAAAACCTGGAAGATGCGTTCCTCGACAACTTCCAGGGCACATACGTGCGACCACCGAATGCCGATGACTTGAGCCACATTACCCAACAGCCCGGAGAGTCAGCCAGGAAATTCTGGACTCGGTTCCTAACTAAAAAGAACCAAATTGTTGACTGTCTGGACGCCGAAGCCCTGGCGTCCTTTAAGCATAATATCCATGACGAGTGGCTCGCCCGACACCTCGGCCAGGAAAAACCCAAGTCCATGGCGGCCCTAACGACACTCATGACCGCTTTTGCACGGGCGAGGACAGTTGGCTGGCTCGCAGTAGCACCACGCCACATTCCGGCACCTCGGATGTCCGCGACAATAACGGCAAGCCAAGGAGCAACAGACATAAGTGACAGAACAACGACGAAAACACTGAAGACACGATAGTTAACGTTGGATTCAGTGGCTCAAAATCCGGTCAGCAAAAAAAGCCGTTCAAAAGAAACAATCAGGGACCGTCCAGTCTAGACCGCATACTTGAACTCTCGTGCCAAATTCATGGCACCCCGGATAAGCTAGCAAACCACACTAACAGAGACTGTTGGGTGTTCAAACAGGCCGGTAAAATAAACGCCGAAAACAAAGACAAGGGGCTGCACAACGACGATGATGAGGAGCCCCGGCGTCCAAACACAGGAGGACAGAAGAAATTTCCGCCCCAAGTGAAAACGGTCAACATGATCTACGCCACCCATATTAACAAACGGGAACGGAAGCAAGCACTACGGGACGTCTATGCGATGGAGCCAGTCGCCCCAAAATTCAACCCATGGTCTGCCTGCCCGATCACCTTCGATCGTAGGGATCACCCTACCAGCATCCGTCACGGCGGTTCAGCCGCATTGGTCCTAGACCCAATCATTGATGGATTCCACCTCACACGAGTCCTTATGGATGGCGGCAGCAGCCTGAACCTGCTTTATCAGGACACAGTGCGGAAAATGGGCATCGACCGTTCAAGGATCAAGCCCACCAAACCCACCTTCAAAGGTGTAATTCCAGGAGTAGAGGCCCGTTGCACGGGCTCCATAACACTGGAAGTGGTCTTTGGATCTCCAGATGACTTTTGAAGCGAGGAGTTAATCTTCGATATCGTCCCTTTCCGCAGTGGTTATCACGCACTGCTTGGACGAACCGCATTCACTTGATTCAATGCGGTACCACACTACGCATACCTCAAGCTCAAGATGCCAGGACCTCGCGGGGTCATAACAGTCAACGGAAACATGGACCGCTCTCTCCGTACAGAAGAGCATACTGCAGCCCTTGCAGCAGAAGTACAATGCAGCCTTCTCCGGCAAACCACTAATCCGGTGACAACAACACTGAACACCGTCAAGTGAGTCTGGAGCACCCCGCAACAGGATTGCCAGGCACACCAAGAGCGCGACTAGTAGTCCAGCCTCCGCTCAAGCCCCATTAAAGCAGCATTCGTGCGGCGCGTACACAATTACGCACTCAAAATACCATGGGCATAGGCGGAGGCGCAACAGTGACTTAGTCAATAGTACGGTATAGCCACAACATACCTTAATAACCCCCCTTATCTTTCAGGACATTGCTTTCAGGCAGCCTCTTCAGAAGAGCCGGATTGTCGGACTTACACATGAGAGAAAACCAAGGAGGCAACAGGCTTTGCGCACAAAGGAAATACCCAGGTGGAATCTGTTCACGATCGTTATACCTGTTTTATATACCTACATGCAGCCCGCCCTTGGATAGGACATGTTAAATAGTCCTATTTACTTCTGCTTAAACGCATTCATTGTAAACATGCGCTGAAACGTATTTTTCATCAATGGGAGATAAAATATGGCGTCAGCTTATTATTCCTATTTGCACATTTTTCCTATAAATGTTTATTTAATATTGTATCCGTACACCTTGGTACGTTCAGTTTGCCAGGGGCTTCTTATGGCGCCGCACAATACGGCAAGACAAGTCCGAACACTTTAAACAGTGCGGCACCCCGAACTTATAGCATTATATGCATCAGCTCCGAATCATGTCTTGGGTCAATAGTTGGGTTTGCCCGGCTCCCTTGTTTCGGTACCTTACGTTCCGTTATATCAGCTAAGGTAGCGCAGGGAGAACTACTGCGATTGTGTCCCGGTTCTTCCGGATGAGCACCTTAGTAGAGAAAGCCGAAAACTGACCGGCATGATGCGGCGAGAGCTGGTCGCTGTTCGAGAGGTCTTAAAATCCTTAAAGATTTTTCCACTTTAGGCAAGGAATCGGCTTCGTCCAATTTAGGCGTATACAGCGCCCCAATTCGGCTTTCTGAATTCCAGGGGCTTCGCTGAAGTTTCAAATTGTAGACTTCTATGGCTAAGTGAAAGTTATAAAGCCAAAAAGTCCGATTGCCTTGTTCACTGCGCCAAACACCTCCTTCAGGGACCAAAAAGTTGGATAAAGAGTGTATGGGTTTTTCCAGGAACACCCCGGTACTAGTTACGTGGGGGCGGAAGCCGACGACTGGCCTACTTTCAGAATTTTATAAACAGCCGCACAGAAGGTAATATTTTAAATCAAAAAAGCGCTATATAGCGCAAGTAACTTCGTCTTTATATTAAAACAAACGAAAGAAGTACATTTACTCAAGGATCGTGTCCTTGGTACATTCGTCGGCCACGAGACGAGTGCCTTTCATAACGCCATCATAATATTTTTCAGGAAAGCGATGCGCCTTGCCCTCCGGCGGCCCGTCCTTCACCAGCTTCTCCGTATCCAGCTTGCCCCAATGCACCTTTGCACAAGCAAAAGCCCGGCGGGCACCCTCAATGCAAATGGATTGCTTGATCACCTCAAGCCACGGACATGCGTTTACCATCCTCTTTATCAGGCCGAAGTAGCTGGCAGGCAACGGCTCACCAGGCCACATCCGGACTATGAAATCTTTCATAGCCACTTCGGCCGCCCTGTGGAGTTCAACCAATTGCTTCAATTGGTCACTCAGAGGCATTGGGTGTTCGGCTCCAGCATATTGGGACCAGAACAGCTTCTCCATCGAGCTCCCCTCCTCGGCACGGTAGAACTCCGCGGCATTGGATACGCTGCGTGGCAGATCTGCGAATGCCCCTGGAGAGCTCCGAAATCGGGTAAGTAAGAGAAACGCCTCCTCCACATGCTTGCTTTGCACAAAGAATGTCTTACCCGCCGCTATCTTCTTGGCCACCTGGATTTCCTGCTGGGCCTTTTCGGCTTCGGCCTTGGCGTCTTTCACACTAGCAAGGGCCTTCGCAAGCTCAGACTCCTTCATCTTGAGGTCATGCTCCAAGGACTCAGACTTCTTGCCGAGCTCCTGGAGCTCTTGCTGTACCTCGCCCACCCTAGCATTCTGCTTTTCGCGCTCAGTGTGCTCCATGGCCGCCTTGTCTTCGGCCTCGGACAGCGCCTTCTTCAGGGACGCCACTTCAGTTGCGACCCCTATTACAAAGTCGCAACGCCTTGTCGTTAAAATCTCCAATTTTGTCTATTCTTTATAATACGTGAATGGGGTATCACTCACCTTTGTTCTCTTCGAGCTGCCTCTTCGTGAGGCCGAGCTCTCCTTGTACCTGCTCCAGGTCCCGTTTAAGTCCGGCGACCTCGGCCATGCGGGAAGCAGCGGCAAGCAGCACCACCTGCTTATTCACATGAAAAACCTACTTTTAGACTCCTGCAGATTATAATCGACCCTTCGTGTGGCTTTTCGTTCCGCACACCAAACAGAGTATCAGGGGATACTACCTATCAGGTGATAATTTCACACATTTTTGATTACTTACCTCAAAGCCTGTTAGGAGGCTGGTGCAGGCTTCGGTTAGTCTGCTCTTGGCAGACAGAACCTTCTGAATCACCGCACTCATAAGAGTATGGTGCTCTTCATCCATGGAAGCGCCACTAAGCGCTTCTAGTAGACTATCCGACTCCGCTGGCGTAATGGAAGTCACGGGCACAAATGACTCGCCCTCCTTAGCGAGGGGCCGCCTTCCCAAATCCGGAACCATTGGAGGTTCCGACACAGTATGCGGCTGAGGGCCCAGCTTGCTGCGGCTCTTGTCGGCACGATCCGCGGGGATCTTTACCCCGTGTGCCCGACATCTGGAATTTCACCTTGGGGAGTCTCCAGAGTCACCCCCCTACTTTGGGAGCCTTTGGGACAACACCTCCATGTCATCCGCAGGCCGAGGAGTAGTGGCCGTCGGGAGCGAATTCATCGCTGAATCACTCAAGGACCCATCCGAAGATGATAACTCGGGATGGACCCGGGCCAGACTGCATATATGTGTTCGGCGTTATAACATACTATGAAGCGAAGTCGCGCTAAAGTATAACAGAGTGCGGATACTTATGATCTCACCAGGGGCTTCCCCCTGGGCAGCCACTCCTCCTCGCTATAGGCGGCCGTGGTGGAGTAATCCGGAAGGGACGCCTTTCCCTTCTTGGGCGTCCTGACATCCCCCTCCGGGGCGGCTTTCCTCTTCTTCTCCTCCCCAGTGTGGGGAGGCGGAGCATCTTCGTGTTTTCCCCCGCGTCTGCGGGAGGAATCTGCCTCGTCGTCTTCGGACGACGAGGGTATGACGGCCTTGCACCGGGGACCCTTCCTGGTCCCTTGGGCCGCCTTCTCAGGCCCCTCGTCCTCCCCGGATGGGGCGGCCCTTTCCTCTTCCGCCTCCCCTTCGGGGAAGGATTGTGCCTCGTCGTCTTTGGACGAGGCATCCGGTACGACCTTACGCCGGAGACCCTTCCTGGTCCCCGAGGCCTTCTTTTTGGCCTTCTTTTCCGGCGCCTTGTAGGGCCCCGGGACTAGCATCTCCGTCAGGAGAGAATCTGCTGGACCTTCTGGCAGTGGAGCCGGACAGTCAATCCGCTCCGCCGTCTCAACATACTCCTGATCAAATACACACAATGACTTAAGATTCCCCCATGAGTACATTGGGAAAAACTGCATCCGGTGGTATTCAGAAAACTCACCGGACGGGGGAGCCGCGTGGCGTGGAGTCCGCGGTCCTCGGATGTGGAGGAGGTATTTCGGAGGCCTTGAATAACGCCTTCCAGGCACCCTTGTGTGTCATGCCGTAGAGCTTTTGAAGTGTCTGGTGTTCGGCCGGGACAAACTCCCACAGATTAAATACCCGTCTTTGGCACGGAAGAATCCGGCGGACAAGCATGACTTGGACCACATTGACAAGCTTGATTTTCTTGTCCTTCATATTCTTGATGCAGTTCTGAAGTCCGGTCAGCTCCGCAGGCTCGCCCCAGGCCAGGCCCTTCTTTTCCTAGGAGGTCAGCCGCATGGGGACTCCAGATCGAAATTCGAGGCCCGCCGCCCAGTTGGCGTCGCGCGGCTCAGTGATGTAGAACCACCCCGATTGCCACCCTTTCATGGTCTTCGCGAAGGAGCCGTCAAGCCAGGTGACGTTGGGCATCTTGCCCACCATGGCACCTCCGCACTCTGCTTCCTGGCCGCTCACGATCTTCGGCGTCATGCAGAAGATTCGTAGCCACAAGCCAAAGTGCGGCTTGATGCGGAGGAAGGCCTCGCACATGATGATAAACACCGAGATGTTCAGGACGAAATTTGGGGCTACATCATGGAAATCTAGCCCGTAGTAGAACATGAGCCCGCGGACGAAGGGATGAAGTGGAAATCCCAGTCCACGGACGAAGTGGGCGAGAAACACGACCCTCTCGAGGGGTTCCGGAGTTGGAATGATCTGCCCTTCGTTCGGTAGCCGGTGCGTGATGTCTGCGGCCAGGTATCCGGCCGCCCGGAGGTTCACAATATGCTCCTCCTTCATGGTAGTGGCCACCCACTTGCCTCCTGCTCCGGACATGTTTGGCTGCGCGGTGAAAGCGTGAACTATGGTGCTAGAGATCGAGGGTGTGAGAATGGATAAGCAAAGGAGGAAGAAGGCGTGGGTGAAATGGGGAACCCTTATCCCTTTATAGAGGCGATGATAGCGGTGCGCCTCCCCACTTGCCAGTTGAGAATTGCTTATTTCCCAAGCGCCACGATTGATGGCGCAGTTGGGTTACCCATACCCATATTGATGGGAATCCCGCGATAAGGGGACATGATCTCTGCTTTAACAAGACGTCTCGAGGAAACCGCCTCGCAATATGCGCTATGGCTGGTTGTGGGAAAGCGGTTCGAATAATGACCCGACCGTAATGTTATGTCACATTGTCTAAAGTTGTCAATAGATCACATTTGTGAAATATCATTCTCTCTATAGTGGTATGTGAAGATCATCTTACAGATCTGGACACGGTTTAAGTGCTCGATAATTACTTTGGAGTATTAGGAGATGGAACCCGCCTTGCAATGTCAAAGACAAAACTGCGCGTCGGACTCATCGTCATTGTAGCCTGGTTCAGGGGCTACTGAGGGAGTCCTGGATTAGGGGGTATCCGGATAGCCGGACTATATACTTTGGCCAGACTGTTGGACCGTGAAGATACAAGACTCAAGACTTCGTCCCGTGTCCGGATGGGACTCTCCTTTGCGTGGAAGACAAGCTTGGCGATCCGGATATTATATTTCCTTCTTTGTAACCAACTCCGTGTAAACCCTAGCCCTCTTCGGTGTCTATATAAACCGGAGAGTTTAGTCCTTAGAGGGATGATCACAATCATAATCATCATAGGCTAGCTTCTAGGGTTTAGCCTCTACGATATCGTGGTAGATCAACTCTTGTACTACTCATATCATCAATATCAATCAAGTAGGAAGTAGGGTTTTACCTCTATCGAGAGGGCCCGAACCTGGGTAAACATTATGACCCTTGCCTCCTGTTACCATCAGCCTTAGACGCATAGATCAGGACCCCCTACCCAAGATCCACCGGTTTTGACACCGATAAAGCCGCCAAAAGAACTGGCCCTAGGAGTAGTAGCTAGGAATCGAGTGTGCGAGATGAACCGGAAAAAGTAAATGCAGAGAGATGAAATGCAAAAAAGACGGAGGGATGTGATGGTTGCTTGTCCATTTATTTTACTAGGCCACTTATTACTGGGAGTGGTTGGGTTTTGTGATATGAAGGCTTTACTACCGCGCCATGAGTGGGGTGAGAGGTGAGACTCCCGTGCAGCGCCGCCCTCTACACTAGTACTACTACATCAGTCGTGGTTTATCCCCCATTGAATTTGACTGAAGATTTAACTGACAAAATGTTAGTGCATGTCAACAAAAACAATATCATATTTGAACATAGTTTTCAATGATATAATTTTAGGTACATGCATCATCATTTATTGTACTATATATAATGTTAGTTCAATTTTTGGCCGTACTAATCTATAGTAGTAAAGTGCCCGTGCATTGCACAGAAGAGTGAAATGCATTGATGGGGGTGTTGTTTATTTGGAAAAAGGATGTGGGGGTCATCTCATGTGTAACAGGTATCGATAGGTTTGTTCGGATATTATTTCATCTCTAGAGCTCAGAAACATCCGGGTGAAATAGATAAAAAAGTATGTTTTGTAAACAAAAGCGTACAACTGTTCAACCTGCACCCAAAACTTGTGAAGAAATAACTCTTATTGTGCTTTGCAGGAAATGGTTCATCATAAGTCTTTCACCGGTACTGTAGTAAAAAATCATACATGGAAGATTCTAGACTAAACCATAAATGGATACACTTTTATTCATGCGTGATACTCCAATAGAGCAAGATCATGCATGCAAGTCTCCACATGCTTAGAAAACGGATTACATTGAGCAAAGACTAATGATCAACATTTAACTTTGTAATGTAGATGTCCATGTGAACCTCCTTGGAGTCCCCATGCACATTGTTGGGGGTCAAATAATACCATGCATGCGTCTTCCATGTCCACATCGGCGGGGAGGTCCCATCTCGGCAGAGTCCAAGTCAGCTTGACGTAGCCAGTGTCGCTGCCATGGACCTCCGAGGGGTAGTAATAGTGAGCACGCACCCGTACATCAGCCTTGTGTCAGTGTCAGCGTCAGCGGCGTCGCCCCTGACGCACACTATAGAGATGTGGCGGGAGCTTGAACGGGCCTCGCCGGTGGCCACGATCAAGAGGAAGACGCTGCCGTCCTCCTCTGAGACTAGCAGGCGGCGCTGATGTGGCTGTAGGGGATGTTCCGCCAGTTGAATATATGAGCAAGTTACTACGAGATTTACTACAAAATAAATCATGACGGCTATAACAGAGATTAAACTAATCATGCGGACTAGCATAGTAGATGAACAGATCGAGTCTAGGACACAGACTAGAAACATGAATTCTACGACAATTTGGAACAGGAAGGACTGAAACACATACGGTACAACGGGAGCAGCACCATTGGCGTTGAGGTTGTCGCCCATGTCGTTGAGGAAGAGGTTGCCGAGATCGGGGAAGAAGTCGTTGTCGGTGAAGTCGTCGCTGCTAGCACTCGCGAGAGTGCTCTCCCCAAATGTCAACAGCGCCTGCCGAATGGAGTGCAGGAGGGAGTGCGCTCCCCAAATGTCAACTACTCTTCTTTGTTTTTTATAATATACTAGTTGTAGTTGTCAAATCGAATAGTACTAAGCCGTCCACTGCACGCCCGGCTGAACACGCCTCCTCGCCTCCATCAAACCCCTCCGTTAAACTCGCATGCAAACCGAGAAACCTATTCCGGCCCGCGGCAGGAAATTTGCCAGTTGCTGCGGGAGGGTTATTCTGCAAATTTTCAGCACCTTACCATGCAACCGTTTGATCTCAGATCCAAGGGCTGCCAGCAGCCTGTATCATGGTCGCGCCTACCATAACCATCGCGTCTCACGCTCGGTCGCGCCCTTGGAGATTTAACACGGTGCATTAGGCTATCTGATGTTTTCATGTCATACATAGTCGTCACTTAGTCACTCATACTATAACAAGGTTAGCTATAAGGTTGGCTATAACTGTATTTTTTACTTCTCTCTATCTCTTTCTTCATACTCCCTCCATCCCATAATATAAGAATGTTTTTAGCACTAGTGTAGTGCCAAAAAACGTTCTTATATTATGGGACACAGGGAGTACTAGTATTTATTGCATTTGCCAAGGAGTGACCTCTTCCAATGAAATGGTGTTGCTAAGTTTGCTTCATTTAATTAGCTATAGACTCAAAATTGTCTTTTCACCTAGCTACACGCGCTTAGCACCGTTTCTTCCTTGGGTCACCAAACTAGTCTCTCTCTTCTTGATTAACTTGCCACATCAGACTTTATGCCTATGTGGCAAGCTTAGCACCTGTAGGAGCAAGTAAGGCTGCTTGTAATGGGAGTAGTATCATGCATGCCAACTATGCAACCTTGATAAGGTGACGTCAAATTAAATGAAGAAAAGAGAGAGTTGAGTATCATAATATGATACTATAGTATCATATTAAATGATGTGCTACTATGTGTCATGCATGACAATAAATAAACTATCATCTGATACCAACACATGATACTATGCATTACGGATGTAGTATCATACAAAAGTATCATATGCATGCTACTAGTATATGGTACTCTCCATTACGACCAACCTAAGTACAATAGTGCACTTTACATGGCATTTTTGCATATGTGGAGGAAAGAGAGGCAAGGAAAAAGTGGAGAAGTGGGCTCTCATGCAAGAGCCAGCCTCTATTACATGGTGGAGCATTGGGAGAGGCACCTGTATGGAGGTGGTCAGGAATTGGAAGACTCATGCTGGTCGTAGCGCCGCAGTTAAAATGATAATGGCAAGTCAAATCACGTGGCCCCACCTGTCCAGCAGTAACTCGCTGTTAAATCACACAACCCTACGTTTGCAGCAGCCTACTCCCTCATCTTTTCGCGTCTCTGTCGAATCGACTAGGCGGAACTGCCCCGCCACCTACCGCGCATGAAAAGACCCGCCCTCGACTTTTAAATAGTATACAATATACTAATTTTCTATCCATGGATTGCACGATGGAGAAAAGCCTCCAGAAAATGGTGGTACACATGTACGGAGTATACAGCACGCCCGTCGCGTTCGCGTCGCACCCCGAACGGTCAGTCTGGCACGCTGCTCTCCGAATGGAACGTGCATCATATTGCATTTGCACACACATGTGGGACCGCAATTGAGAACTGGCCATAGGCACACTCCCCGGCCCTGCAAGTCGTGTGACTTACTAGAAGAGGGAGACGAGCGATAGTACTAGAGAAGTGTTGTACTACGTTGGTGCCTGGACGATCCCTGCAAGACACGGAAGATCAGTTCATCCATGCATGTGACCAGACTCCAGCAGACACGCCTAGATTGGCTATCATCTTCGTATCGTGCAGGCTGTGTTGTACATGGCTGTAGTTGTGGTGAGAAATCTAAAAAAAGGTTTCTTGTCATCTCGCAAAATTAGGTGTCATGTGCTTCGGATCACTCCGAGGGTTAAACAGCGACAACTGAGTTGGGCTAGTCATTGGGGGCACATGCACGAAGACTACTCAGTTGCCATCTAGGTCAAGCCGGCTATGTTAATTAGGACATCTATCGACGGACCCCTTTTCTATGAGTTTATCTTTAATTTGAGCATTGTTCCTCGTCTAGTTTGTCCGTCGGGATTCATGTTGTCTCCTTTGGGCAGTGAGGTTATGATTTCTTGTCATGTGGCATTTTTTGTGTTATATGTTATAATCCGGCACTTCATATCAAAATGACGACAACTGCGCCTCTGGCCACGTGCATGAAGACTTCTCGACAGTCATTGACGAGGTCAAGCCGGCTCCAGTAGACAAAAGAAAACTAGTACTACTCCACTATATAGGCAGGAGCCTCTGCGCTTGCTTGCTAGTGTTTCTCTCTTCACACTGTCACGGCCTCTCCAGATCTAAACACGACAGTGGTGGCCACACACTCTCTCTTTCTGCTCACCGCTGGTCACAGATCCAGCCGGATCCTCTCCGTCGGGGAAAGTGAGAAGGTGCAACGTTTACGCGGTCATCCTCGGTGATGGCTCTTACCCACTGTTGGAGTGTCCCGATCAGCCTGCCTTGCCGTTCTCTCCCAAGCACCGCTGGTGAGGGAGGGCCTCCGACCCCTTCTTCCTCGCTGTCGTAGTGTGGGCAGATTCGGCCTCCCACCGCCCACCTAGCGACATCCCAGCGACCATCAGGTATAACTTCCTTCGAAACCGGCCTTGCTCTACTTCCCGAGCTCCTGACGTCGCTACATTTGTATCTTTCACTATTTCTCAGGCCCCCTCGTAGATAGGATCGATCGGCTGTTCGAAAACCACCTAATTTTTTTACGTTTAAGAGGTAAAACTAGTTCATGCACTCGAATCTAGTACTACTTGGTTCAAATAAGGAAGAAAGGGGGTGGGGGTGGGGGAGGATTTGTTACGTTAATCTAGGACTTGGTCGAAAGAGGAAATAATGGGGGCGAAAAGTAGTAGAGACTAGCTATCCAACTGGTCTCTAGGTCTAATAGGGAAATAAAGGGAAACGCAATACAAACTCAATATAAACCCGATCTATTGGTTGAGGAAGGAAAGAAAGTGGGGACTGGGGGAGAAGTCAACAGAGTAAGTCCAACACTAGATTTGCTAGCCTCACACAGTATAAGGTGGCTATACCGAACAAAAATGGGACCAACCGAGATATCATGTTCTGATGTTTGTTGCCCCGAGCCACTCTTATGTAATGCCACTTGTAAAATGTAGCAGTCGCACTGTTAAAAGTAAGGACACGTTAAACCAATGTTGTTTTCAATGTAATGCCTCCAGTAATATGAATCAATGGCACTTTTTTACATGTCCTGCTAAATTTACCATCAAGATAAGTTCGTTTTTTTCGTTAGAAATGCAACTGTCCTTGTCCGCCTACTCTCCCGTGCCCAAAGTAATGTCGTATTTAACAGTTGTCATAGTTAATCCTAATGCCCACACTAATATCTAGCAATGCCACTGCTTTAGAAAAATTGCTACTGGCGTTGTAGGATTACCATTCAGATAAGGAAGATGCTTCATTTCATTTGATGCATGTTTCATCACTTGTTAGTCACCCTCCTTTCCACCTTTTTTGTGCAAACAGGGATATACATTTCACGCTCGATCTTAGTTGAACTGCACAAATGATATCCGAATTATAGTTGAGCATTCCAAGAGCTTCACAACCAACCTTAATGTTGCTCAATTTTATTGCAACTAATCAAGAAGAAGCTCTGTGGGTTTCGTTTTCTGATGGAAATGGAACCGGGGCTGGAGCCCTTTTCTTAAAAAAAATTGAAGAAGAAGTTGGTAGCTCACGGGACATTGCTTCATTTTAGGTGAACTACACCAAAAGGTCCCATGAATTGAATCATCCATGTTGGTGACTGAAAGAGCCCGCTTCAGCATCCCAGTCTAAGCACCCCCGGCCTCCATCCTTGCGACGCACGGTACACCTCGTTTGCCACCTGCTCGACCCTACTGTCACTGATAAAATGAAGTAATGATACAGTTAAAATAGAGTGAGTGTCATCTCTATCATTTCATTTCCAATGTAGATAAAGACAGTGTTTCTCTTTGTTAATGTATGTTTCATCAACTAGTCCCATTGTTAATGTTTAAGCATTTCTGCAAACTGGGGTGCTTAATTTTAGTTGATCTGTACAAAAATTGAGATTTGAATGTCTCAAGGAGCCTCCTTGTACTACCGCTGTACACTGATGTTCATCACTAGCAGAAGGTGTATCTGGGAGACTTGGGACGATGTCCAGTATGAGGCGTACCGTATGAGGCGTCACAGGGCCCATCTCACCCTCGCAGCATGGCATATTATGATACTATCGCAATATTTTCTTCTATTTATTTTGTGTGTTTCATCAACTAGTGCCACTATAATGTAATCACACTTTTTCATTATCTATGCAAACAGGGTTAGTTAGCTGCATTTTGGTGGAACTGCACAAATGTACATATGGAACCGACATATATGCAGAGTGCGAGGTGTGCCAAGTAAAAATTGCCGACACCAACCATGCCGCATGCACGCATTGGCATCCACCACCACCAGTGGGATGTGTGGTGCTCTCTGTGGATGGATCTTTCTCAGCAGCAAATCCTCTAACCAATACTAGTAGCTTATATTGGCAGTTTTCTAGGGAGTACTCTTTTCTGAAAGAAGCACCAATCTATTTTTCTTTATTTGTACACTGTGTCACAACTTTGACCCAACGGTCCAAAGATATTTTAGGGTGATTGGCGTAGTACTTGAAGACTAATTGTAAGCATGATTTTCATTAGCTGTCACACTGATTGTAAGCATGAGCAGTGGAAGATTAGGTTAGTGCGAAGCTTACCTTAAACCCTACCGCCGCCGTTGAAACAAGGCGAGCGTCGAGGGAACCATGGGGAACGGCAGGGAAGCGACGTCACGCCATCCGACCTCCTCTTGCGGTGGGAGAACGAATACTCCTGTGGCTCCGGCTGGCTCTGCACCCTCACAAACGACACACCATACTCGATCGATTCGTTATCCTCTGGGTGCTCGACCTTCGACCTGTACGCCCACCACCTCAGCCTGACTGTCGCATCGGGCAAATCTGTCTGCTCCATCGCCCAGAGGAGATACTCGATGAATTCGGAGGACTGCAGCGTGACTCCCGCCGAGGAGTACATGTACATCGCCGCCCTCATCGCCGTCGTCTCGCTCTTTCGCATACATTGCCACATGGCCCGCACCATCCTCGAAATCTCCCACTCATTATCAAACCAAGTAAGGATCTCCTTCAGCCTGGCTAACTTTGCCTGGTCGCCGCCCGCGATCTGCCTGATTCACTGCTGCATCCTCTCCATACATGTCCTTCTGAGTGGTCCGGTGCTAGCTTTGGAAGATGGGAGGAGAGACGGAGGTGTTGCAATAGAGAAGAGGGAGAGGCAAGATAGTGGTTTTGGAATGGAGATGATGGAGAGGAGAGGAGGTGGTTTAGCAATGGAGAAGATCAGAAGAGGGAGAGGAGAGACGGTGGTTTTGGAATGGAGATGATGGAGAGGAGAGGAGGTGGTTTTGCAATGGAGAAGAGGGAGAGGAGAGTGCGGTAGCGACTTAGGATTGGACGAGAGGGCCGGCGCGCTGTGACTGGATCAAAATCAAAATAAATTTACCCTTCAATTAAGAAAGCGACCCCACATTAACTAGTCTCCCTTTTATTCTGGGTCATAATTGACCATGATTTTCGCACATAAAATATATGTTATACGTTGCAAAAATAATATAATTTGAGAGTACATTCAAATACGAACCAAACGATACATTTTTTGGTGACATGCATTCACATTTTGCTTGTCAAATACAGTACGTGGTCAAACTTTGACCCAAAATACGCAAAACAACAAAAAAATACTTCCAAGACCAGCGCCGCTCTTCTGCTCTTCTCCTCTTAAACCACCGCTGCTCCTCTCCACCTCCAATCTAAATCCAGCACCGCTCCTCTCCTCTTCCATTTCAAAACAACCGCCCCTCCTCTCCTGTTCTAGTCCAAAACCAGCATCGCTCCTCTCGCGTTCTAAACCAAAACCAGCGCTGCTCCTCTCCTCTTCCATTAAAAAACCACCGCCGACAAGTGAAGGTGCTGTGGAGAAGTAGATCGATGGAGGAGTACAACCGATACGTGAGGATCGCAAATGGCAACCCTGTGAAGCTAGCTAGGATGTTGGAGATACAATCTTGGTTTGACAACAAGGACCAACTAGCGGCGATGGCGACATCCATGGCCAAATATCTACAATAGAGCGAAAAGGTGGCGATACTCTCGGAGGGAGTCGCGCCGGAGTACATAAAGCTGCTCCTCTAGGCCATGGAGCAAACATTTTCACCGAATCCGATTTTGAGGGAGCGGTGGTGGGAGTATCGATCCTAGATGAAGCATCCACCAGAGATTGAAGGATCCAACATCCACAGGGTGTCGTTTGTGAGGGTGTCCTGCCACAGCGAGCCGGTGTAGTCTTCGTCGACCGAACCCAACTACAAGTGGAGAAAAGCAGTTGGCCCGATGACGCTTCCCCACCATAGTCTCCCTCGCCCTTCACATCGTCTCACGGGGCGGCTTTCTGTCGCCGAGGAATAGGAGGGGACTGCCCCCCCCCCCCAGCCCAATAGTCGGGCAGGTTGTGAATTGTCAGGAGGAGCTTAGGGTTGTCAGTATTTTGCAGGTTGTGAATTGTGTTTTGTGTTGTGTAATTTGAGAGTACCTTCAGATATGAATGTCTTTTGAATTTCAGATTTGTAGTATTGAGCATATGAAGTATTTTATGAATTCTAGAGATCTATTTTTAGCACTTAAAAAATGTAGTTTCATAGGTGTATAAAAGTGCAGACAATGTGATTCTCAGACAAGAAACTGCAAGCTTCAGTTTCAGATAAGAAACTGCAAGTTCATTTTCACATAAGAAACTGCAACTTTCAGAGGCAGAGCATTTATATTAACACGGCCTTTTCAAAAAGGGTTAACATCATGTTGGAAGTTTTATTCATGGTCGAAAATGGAACTACCAGCCAGTTAACATCATGTTGATCAACATTCATGCATAGCACATCTTCATATGATGCACAGTCAAAATTCCCACACAATGTCGAGTGTGCAAAACACAGAGAAAACGAGGGACGAAGTTTTGGCAAGTATTGGACGTGGTTTTGGGCTGCCCCGTCTAGGCTTTCATTTTTAACATGCGCAACCCACGACCTGGATGGGAGGTCCATAGGCCTGTTTGTATTTTCTTGAGGGCCGTCATGTATCGACCGGCCTATGGACCTCCCATCCGAGGTTTTATTTTTCCTAAATATCGGCAGCCCAATTTATGTGTTCTTTGAAGAAAACGCAGAGGTATGTTCTATTTTCCTATATAAGAATAGGAACGCCAGGTCCAACTTATGTTTCCCTTCTAACTATATTATATATATTTAAATTATTTTATATGTTATTATATATTATTTTTATTGTCATCATATATTTAACAGATACTTACATATGTAAGAAAACAATATCCCACATCTTATTAACTTATATAAATAATTTCCTAACAATAAAATCCTGGATTGTTTTGGCACAAAAATCATAGTGATTGTGTATAAAAGCTTGGTAAGATTTAAGGACGAATTTAATAATATCACTTATTATTTAAATATATTTATAACAAAATGCTCAGCCCCTTTTTTTTGATAACATTGCTGGCCCAACCCAACATTATAATTAGAATCAGCCCAGCAAAATCATGTATTTCTGCAAATGGCTTGTAATTTTTTTAGGAAAAAAAATAAATGGGCCGCATGGACGCTACATTATTTGTTCACCCAGCCCAGCTAATGGCTGGAATTCAAAAAAAAGATCAAATTGACTGTAAATTCGTCCGCGCAAAAAAAAGACTGTAAATTCTGAAAATGGGTTGAATACGTGCCACATTTTTGGAGCCTGAAATGTGGGCCAATAGGTCGAAGTCAACGCAAGTCGTTGTCAATTTAGTCAACAAATGATTCTGACATGTTAGCCGTTGGATTTACCTCCAACGACTAGCATCCATCTTCAATCTCTCGTCTTCTTCCTCAAGCACCGTCGGGACCACCTCCCATCTCCTGCTGCTAGCAGCTCTGCTTAGCACGCTTCGCTATCAAGCGCTACTCCACCGTTGTCCCAGCCATCCCTCCACCCCTCCACACCTCCTGTTCTTCTCCACCGACTGCCGAACCACACCACACTAGAACCAGTTAACCCTCGTACACCTCTCCGTCTGACTCTACTCCCGCGTCTTCCCATCTCCGGCTCATTGCTTTCCCGGGCCTCGCCGTCGTCCACCACTTTGAATGCGCTCGGCGCGGCATGGTCAACGTGGTCAACGAATGGCACCATCGGAAGTAGACTGTGCGTGGAGAGGCTGACAGCTGGGTCCATGGCCGCACACAAGGAAATGCCTCCTTATTACACGCAAAATAATGATTCCTCCACCTGACATCTGGGACCCACTGGAAGGGCATCTGTATTTCACGAAAAAAACATGCCCCCCGCTGACAGGTTGGACCCACCAGCTATCTTCGCACGCAAGGAAGTGCCTCCTTATTATGCACAAAAAATGAATACTCCCCCTGCCAGTTGGAACCCCGCATAGTGGGAGGCTGACTTGTGGGCCTACCAAGTTGACGGGTATGGAGGTCTTTGTCAACTTAGTCAATATGAAAGATTCTAGCTCCTGTTACCGTACGATGTTCATCCAATGCCCTTGTACTTCTTCAACCTCTGGTCTTCTTGCTCCAGCCGCCCAAATTAGCGCCGGTCGTGCCACGTGCTCCTGCCTCCCGTGGCCGGGTGTGATGCCGCGGAGGCCGCACCGCCCCCTACTACTCCCACCGCTGGCCAAGCCATCACTCTACTCACCCACACCCCCTGTTATTCTGCGGCGACAGCAGCCTCACACTGCAGCCAAACCAGTGAACCCTCGTACTCCTCTTCGCGTGGGCATCCACTGCTGCGTCTTCCCCAGCTCCGCATCGTCCCCTTCCTAGGCATCACCGTCGTCCACCGCCGTGGTGCTCTTGGCGCGGCGTGGTCAATGTGGTCAACGACCAAATTCCGTCGGAGGAGTACTGTACGTGGAGAGGCTGACAGCTGGGTCCACGGCAACCTCAAGGAAGTGCCTCCTTATTACGCAGAAAATAATGCTTCCTCCACCTGACAGCAGGGACCCACCGGACTGGCCACCGTATTTTGCGAAAATAATGTTTCCCCCCTGACTGCTAGGACCTACCAGCTACATCGTCGCACGCAAGGAAGTGTGTCCATATTACGGGCAAAAAAATGATTCACCCCCTGACTGCTGGGACCCAGCAGCTACATCTTTGCATGCAAGGAAGTGCGTCCGGGAAAAAAATGATTCGCCCCCCTGACTGGTGGGACCCACCAGCTACATCTTCGCACTCAAGGAATTGCTTGACAGTCGGGACCCACCTGGTCGAAGCATACATAGCATTGTCATTCTGGTCGCAAACGTGTTCATACATACTGGTCGATGTAGACTCGCGCGCGTGTCGTAGTAGAGGCGCGCACGTAG
Source organism: Triticum dicoccoides (assembly GCF_002162155.2). NCBI lineage: Eukaryota > Viridiplantae > Streptophyta > Magnoliopsida > Poales > Poaceae > Triticum > Triticum dicoccoides. The sequence goes on from NC_041391.1 coordinate 291,805,801, forward strand.
CATGTACACGTACGTACAACGGCTAGGATGCAAGAAAGAAAATACGGCCACGTACGTACATACGAGCGGGGTCTCGAACGCCTGCTCACGCATACGTACGGCCAGGGCTCGTGTACATGGCTGGGTCGGAACGGAGAAACAATGTTGTCGTTGTGTTCATGGGGAGGCAACGGAATGCATCGTGTTCATGGGGAGGCAACGGAATGCGTCGTGTTCATCGGGAGGCAACGGAACACGTGGGAGCCAACCGGCTTGTACGGAACAGGCGATGGAAACGAGGCTTGGCATACTGCAGAACTGAGGAAACGGCTTGTGTTCGACCGGCCACGTTCGAAACGAGATCCTGTTCATCGGGAGGGGTCTGTCATACCTCAAAATGGAGGAAACGGACCTCCTAGGGTCGAAATGGGGGTCCTGTTGATCGGGAGGGGTGCGGTTGTAGGACCTTGAGAAGAGGTGTCTAGAGGGGGGGGGTGATTAGAAACTAAGTATCAAAGTTGCAGTTTTTAACTTCTTTAAGTTTAAGTGGAGTTTAGGCACAAACTTAACATTCACAATACATAACAAGCAAGCATGCAAAGAGTATATGGGCAGTGGAAAGTAAAGCATGCAACTTGCAAGAATGTAAAGGGAAGGGTTTTGGAGGATTCAAACGCAATTGGAGACACGGATGTTTTTCTCGTGGTTCCGATAGGTGGTGCTATCGTACATCCACATTGATGGAGACTTCAACTCACGAAGGGTAATGGTTGCGCGAGTCCACGGAGGGCTCCACCCACGAACGGTCCATGAAGAAGCAACCTTGTCTATGGCCGTCTCCCATGAAGGACTTGCCTCACTAGCGGTAGATCTTCATGAAGTAGGCGATCTCCTTGACCTTACAAACTCCTTGGTTCAACTCCACAATCTTATCGGAGGCTCCCAAGTGACACCTAGCCAATCTAGGAGACACCACTCTCGAAGAAGTAACAAATGGTGCGTTGATGATGAACTCCTTGCTCTTGTGCTTCAAATGATAGTCTCCCCAACAGTCAACTCTCTCTCATAGGATTTGTATCTGGTGGAAAGAAGATTTGAGTGGAAAGCAACTTGGGGAAGGCTAGAGATCAAGATTCATATGGTAGGAATGGAATATCTTGGCCTCAACACATGAGTAGGTAGTTCTCTCTCAGAACTGGTAAGTTGGAAGTGTAGGTTTGTTCTGATGGCTCTCTCCACGAATGAAGAGGAGGTGGAGGGGTATATATAGCCTCCACACAAAATCTAACCATTACACGCAATTTACCAAACTCGGTGGGACCGAATCGAGAAACTCGGTCGGACCGATTTAGCAAATCTAGTGACCGTTAGGATTTTCGGTGGGACCGACATGCAACTCGGTAGGACCGATATGGTTAGGGTTAGGGCATAACGTAATCTCGGTGAGACCGATTACACAAACTCAGTGAGACCGATTTTGGTAATTAGCTAACTAGAGAGTTGGTCAGGCAAAGTCGGTTGGACCGATTACTCAAACTCGGTGGGACCGATTTTGGTAATAAGTTAACCAGAGAGTTTGCATTGTAATCTCGGTAGTACCGATTGCTCAAACTCGGTAAGACCGATTTTGGTAATGGACATACACAGAGAGATTACAATCCCATCTCGGTGAGACCGAGATCCCTATCGGTGAGACCGATTTGTCTAGGGTTTGTGGCAGTGGCTATGACATCTGAACTCGGTGGCGCCGGATAGAAAGAATCGGTGGGGCCGAGTTTGACTTTAGATTTAGGTCATATGTGTGGAAGTGGGAAAGTAGTTGAGGGTTTTGGAGCATATCACTAAGCACTGTGGAGCAAGAAACTCATTAAGCAACACCTCATCCCTTCTTGATAGTATTGGCTTTTCCTATAGACTCAATGTGATCTTGGATCACTAAAATGTAAAATGAAGAGTCTTGAGCTTGAAGCTTGAGCCAATCCATTGTCCTTAGCATCTTGAAGGAGTTCCCACATCTTTTAGTCCATGCCACTCCATTGTTGAACTTATGTGAAACATACTAGATAAAAGTGTTAGTCCAACAAGAGATATGTTGACATTAATTACCAAAACCACCTAGGGAGCACTTGTGCTTTCAATCTCCCCATTTTGGTAATTGATGACAACATACATCAAAGCTTTAGATAAAGATATAAAGAATAGCAAGTAAAGCTTTGGAAAGACATGTAACAGGCATAGGCTCCCCCTACATGTATGCAATCATGTGAATATGGAATATAGAAGCATGTGAGAGCATAACCATGATAGAGTAGGCAATGTGGTACATGTATCTTGGCCATATGCATCAAAGCAAAGAATATTAAAGAAAATACCTTCATGCTCATGAGTCCATCTTGCAAACAGTATGTACATCAGCAAGAATTCCTCATACACATGATTGTGATGCATATACTTACCTTGTAGTCTTGAGTTGGCTTAGGATGGCATGAACTTGCATAAACAAGGTTAGATAACACAGGTACATCTACTAGCCAGAGCAAACAGAAGAGACCACAAGAATACCAAGACTGGGATGACATGTAGAGAGTGAGTACTAAGTACCACATTGGATTAGACATGTCCCCAAGGGTAAAGATATGCAATGAAGTTAAATGATTTCTTTCCCTTAGGTGTCTTGCTCCCCCTGAAATTAGCATGGGGTACTGGGAGAAGATAGGGAACAGAAAATCAGAGCTGAAAGATATAAATGAATAGAGCTAATTCAAATAAGCACATATGAACATGTCTTTCCCTTCAAGAAGACATGTGGCATCTCTCCTCTTGAACACCAAGCATCTGGGATCCTTGAGAAATACTTTCTACTTGAGTATTCTCTCCCCCTGGAGATCTCTTTCTCGCTGATGTGATCTCTCTAAGTGATAAGCTTTGATGTGATCTCTCTCTCCCCCTTTGACATCAATTTCCAAGAAGGTTTTGATCCTTGAGTCACATCACAAAGCAGTTATGTAAATGTGATGCTTGTAGAGGACAAGATTCATTGAGTGGAGCTGGATCAGAAGAAACACAGAATAAGTGGCAAACTGTTTTTCCTGTTGTGAAATCGGTGGCACCGAGTGGTATTCTTCGGTTGTACCGAAAGGATTCGGTTGGACCAAAAAAAAACAAATCGGTGAAACCGAGTTCATCGCAGAGAAAACACTTGTCACCTTAGCTCACTAGACTAGTAAGATCTCACAAACATTTGCAAGGAATTTACTGAATGATATGCAATAAATTGGATGCAGAAAATGCAGAGCAAACAGAAAGAAATCTAGATGAAGTTTTTTTTTGAAAGGGGAAACAAATATGCATGAGACAAATGCAAAAACATAGAAAAGAACACAAGAGAACTTCATCTAGAGATGGTCAGCGACAAGGTCACCTATGTTAGAGTATATTGACTTAGGAGTCAAGTGAGATCACTTGATCATAGGTCATACTCATCGTTTAAGCTCAAAATGGGGTTGCCATTTTTCGTTTAGGCATCTTGATGTATTCACGTCTTGTCGAGTTGCTTTAGCTCATGACTTGGAGTAAAGCTTCTCTAAGATGGAATAACATACCTTGGTTGGTGGTGTTGACCATGTAGTTGAACTTGTGTGGGTTGCTCAAGGTTGATATAGCTCATCAAGAGTTGGGAGCACCACTTGGAATTTGAGTCCATCTACCTACATGGGTTAGTTCTTGCAAGGAAGAGCACTTGTGTATCCAAAAATGACAATCATGAAGCTCAACATAGAATTTGTCAAAGGATATGTTTGAATGGTTCCGTGCTTCCTTGTATTCAACCACCATAGTGTAGAAACTTGGTGATGTAGAGATTGCTCAAGATGTGAGTAGATTACAATCTCATGGAATTTGATTCAACCAAGTACCTACATGGGTTATATAACATGCAAGATGCAAATATATCCAAGACATAAGATTTTCATCATAAGAGAAATATCAAGGATTAGTCATAAGCTCATGTCTCGCATGTATCCAATGGAGTTTCTACTCCAAGTTTGAAGCATCTATGATGTTCAATTCTCCTCTCAACCTGCAAAACACTTTCTCATCAAGAGGGTTAGTGAATATATCCGCCAATTGCTTTTCGGTGCGAACATGCTTAAGATTAATGTCACCCTTAGCAACATGATCTCAAATGAAATGATGACGAACTTCAATATGCTTAGTTCGAGAATGTTGTACGGGATTATGACCAATTTTGATAGCACTTTCATTGTCACAAAGCAATGGAACATGTTTCACATATATCCCATAATCTTTAAGAGTTTGGGTCATCCAAAGTAATTGAGCACAACATGAACCAGCGGCAATGTATTCCACTTCGGCGGTGGATAAGGATACCGTGTCTTGTTTCTTGGAGGACCAAGACACAAGAGATCTACCAAGAAATTTACAAGTACCCGAAGTGGACTTTCTATCAACCTTGTCTCCAGCATAGTCCGAGTCAGAGTAGCCAACAAGATCGAAAGAGGCCCTCTTAGGATACCAAATGCCAAAATTTGGTGTATGGATTAAGTATCTCACTACCCTTTTCACGGCCTTAAGATGACATTCTTTAGGAGCAGCTTCATATCGTGCACACATGCACACACTTAGCATGATATCGGGACGTGAAGCACATAGATATAACAATGAACCAATCATAGAGCGATAAACCTTTTGATCAACCGGTTCACCATCTTCGGTCAAGTCAAGATGTCCGCTAGTAGGCATGGGTGTAGTCATACCTTTGCATTCTTGCATATTGAACTTCTTGAATAGGTCCTTGGTGTACTTCGTTTGAGATACAAAGGTACCTTCCTTAGTTTGCTTGATTTGCAAACCAAGAAAGAATTTGAGTTCACTCATCATAGACATCACAAACTTCTCTGACATTAGCTTCCCAAACTTTTCACTAAAATGAGGGTTAGTTGAACCAAATATAATATCATCAACATTGATTTGGCACACAAATAGTTCTCCATTAACCCTTTTAGTAAAAAGTGTGGAATCAATTTTCCCAATTTCAAAGCCTTTTCCAATGAGGAACTTGGTCAAGCATTTATACCACGCTCTAGGAGCTTGTTTAAGACCATAAAGGGATTTGTGAAGTTTGTAAACATGATTTGGTTTCTTAGGATTGACAAAGCCGGGAGGTTGCTTAACATAAACTTCCTCCTCTATTTCACCATTTAGAAAAGCACTTTTAATGTCCATTTGGTACAACGTGCTATCATGGTGATTAGCATAGGCAAGTAAGATGCGAATGGACTCAAGTCTAGCAATGGGAGCGTAAGTCTCACCATAGTCCATACCTTCGACTTGTGTGTAGCCTTGGGCAACGAGACGTGCTTTGTTGCGAACTACTTGTCCATCTTCATCTTGCTTGTTGCGAAACACCCATTTGGTACCGATGATGTTGTGGTTGTTGTCGGGCTTCTCAACCAATGTCCAAACTTGGTTCCTCTCAAAGTTGTGTAGCTCTTCATGCATAGCATTTATCCAATTCGGATCTTCCAATGCTTCTTTGACCTTCATAGGTTCAATGCTAGAGATGAAATAATAGTTTTCACAAAAGTTAGCTAAACGAGTTTTAGAGCGAGTGATTCTCCCGGTTTGAATATCATTGTAGATTTGCTCGACGGGATGGTCTTTAGCAATTCTTGCTCGAACTCGTGAAAGCTTTTGCTTGGTTCTTCGTTGAACTTCTTCTTCATCTTGTTGTTCTTCTTGGCCTTCTTCATTGTTAGCATTGTCGTTCTCTTGTCGTGGTGGAGAAGGAGGTTGTTGAGGTTCATCTTGATGCACTTCCTCGTTTTCTTCATCTTGGTGTGTCCCACTTGTGGATACTTCCGTATCAACTCTTGGTTCACCTTGTTGTGAAGTAGAAGCTTCCACTTGGACTGATGAGGTACTCTCCTTCACCTCCGTTGGACGAACCTTGCCAATAGACAAGTCTTGGATTGCTTCCGAAGGATCTTTGTCTCCTACATCAATTGGGAATTGCTCTACTTGCGAGCCGTTAGATTCATCAAACTTCACATCTACCGTCTCTTCAACCTTTCGGGTGAAATTGTTGTAGACACGGTAAGTGTGAGAGTTTGAGCCATAACCTAGTAGGAAACCTCCATGAGACTTAGGAGCAAATTTAGAACGACGATGCTTATCAAGAATGTAACACTTTGAGCCGAATACTTGAAAGTATCCAACTTGGGGTTTGTTACCGGTGAGGAGCTCGTATGCCGTCTTGCCGAGTAGCTTGTGAAGATACAAGCGATTTGTTGCATGACAAGCTGTCTCAACCACATCTGCCCAAAAGTGCTTCGGTGTCTTGTACTCATCAAGCATCGTTCTCGCCATTTCGATGAGCGTCCGGTTCTTCCTCTCAACAACTCCATTTTATTGAGGTGTGCACATAGCCGAGAATCATGTGAAATCCCTTCTTCATCAAGAAAGGTGTCCACGTTTGCGTTCTTGAACTCCGTTCCATTGTCGCTGCGAACCTTCTTGATCTTCACTTCAAACTGATTTTGAGCTTTCTTGGCGAAGTTTTTGAAGATCTTTTGGACCTGCGATTTATCATAAAGAAAGAACACCCACATAAATATTGAAAAATCATCAACTATAACTAGACCAAAAGAATTTCCACCGAGACTCTTGTAAGCGTTGGGACCAAAAAGATCCATGTGAATTAGCTCAAGTGGCCTCCTTGTGGTCATGATATTTTTCACGGGATGTCTTCCTCCAACCTGTTTACCTGCTTGACAAGCACTGCAAAGTCTATCCTTATCAAATATGACATCGTTAACACCAAGGATATGATTCCCTTTAATAAGCTTTTCAAGGTTTCTCATGCCAATGTGACCTAGTCATCTATGCCATTACCAACCTTTTGAGGATTTAGCAATGAAGCAAGTTTTAGGTTGAGCCTTTTTAGAGAAATCAACAATGTAAAGATCACCTCTACGTATACTAGTAAAGACCATTTTATGATTGTCTCGACGAAACACTTGGCAATCTACTTCAGTAAATAGGACATTGAAACCGAAATCAGCATGTCTAGATACTGAAAGTAAGTTGTAGCCAAGAGATTCAATGAGCATAACATTCTAAATGGAGCTATCATGTGATATGGCCACCTTACCGAGGCCAACCACCTTACCCTTTGAGTTGTCACCGAAAGTGACATACTTTCGAGGACTATCATTTTCAGCAAGCTCATGAAACATGTCTTTATCTCCGGTCATGTGATCGGTACATCCACTGTCAAGAACCCATTCCTTTCCTCCTGACATATATCCCCGAAGATTTGCCATAAGACCAAAATGTCTCACTGCATCATCAAGATCGAAGTCACTATCATAGTATCCATGTTCAACATCGTCATGTGGTGGATCAAGTCCTAGAGAGGGTAGTTCGTTAGAGTGAGTTTGACAATAATCTTGCTTATGAATTTTTATAGCTTCGGAAATAATATCACCAATAATTCCAACATCTCCTTTGGCACGCATAAGGTTTGTAAGTTCAAATAGACGATCACCAAACATAGGATCACTAGTATTCATCTTACCCAAAGCAATAGACTTATGGATAATTTCATCTAGGTTTTTCAAGGAATAATTTGGAAAGCGTTCCTCAAGAAATTTCCATATGGTGTAGGCACACTTAAGAGTATGCAAGTTTCTAATCAAGTTTCTAGGCAAGCCTCTAATGATAAGATTAACAGTTCTAAGATTGCGAATCATGTCAATTGACTCATCAAGCGTAGGATGCATAGGATCAACATGAGGTGCACAAGGGCTAGCAATGTACTTGTTCAAATGATATTGATTGAAAATTACAAGCATCTCATTTTTCCACTCATGAAAATACTCTCCATCAAGAATAGGCACTATATGTCTAAGACTCCCCAAAGTAGACTCATCCATCTTCCTCCAATGGTGATTAAACCAAGGCAATGGAGACCAATGCTCTGAAACCACTTGTAGGACCTTGAGAAGAGGTGTATAGAGGGGGGTGATTAGACACTAAGTATCAAAGTTGCAGTTTTTAACTTCTTTAAGTTTAAGTGGAGTTTAGGCACAAATTTAACATTCACAATACATAACAAGCAAGCATGCAAAGAGTATATGGGCAGCGGAAAGTAAAGCATGCAACTTGCTAGAATGTAAAGGGAAGGGTTTTGGAGGATTCAAACGCAGTTGGAGACACGGATGTTTTTCTCGTGGTTCCGATAGATGGTGCTATCGTACATCCACGTTGATGGAGACTTCAACCCATCACTAGTGTAGAACAGGGCAATAGCACCGGTTCGTAAGGCCCTTTAGTGCCGGTTACATAACCGGCACTAAATTGTGGTCACTAAAGGCCCCCCCCTTTAGTATCGGTTCATCACGAACCGGTGCTAAAGGGCAACCACGTGGCACGATCCAGCTCCGGGGGCCTGGAGCCCTTTAGTACCAGTTGGTAAGACCAACCGGTACTATAAGGTTTGGTTTTTTTTCAGTTTTATGATTTCTTTTTCATTTAATTTTGTGTTTCCATTTTAATTCTTTTTCGTTTGCTGGTATTTTACGATACTACACATTGTACACGTTATGCATATATATAAATAGAATTTCTAGTAGAACCAATCATGCATATATATATATATATCATCAATGTCTCACAAACCATCATATTAATTAATTCACACATACACACATGTATAGCTATATACAATTTCTCCTACATATGCATGTTGCCTTCGGAGCCAGTGGCATTAGCCTATATTGGTGCCTTCGGAACACGATGACAATTGGAAGTGGTTTTCATGGGGGCGGTAGCAGGTAATAGTATTCTTCCTTCGGATTTATGACCTGGTCGAGCAAAAATCCTGCTATTTCCTCTAGAAGTGCTTCTACGCGCTCCGTTTCTAGGAGCTTCTCCCACACCTCTCTGAACTGTTAAGAAGGAGATCAATATGCATGTGTATTAGTTGTGTGACTAGATATCGATAATGGTGTAAAAATTGTGAATAGTGTTTTGACAAGCGTACCCATTCCTGTCTTTGAGATCTGCTCCTTTCGAACGCCATCATGCGAATGTTCTCGCAAACGTAGAATGCACACAGATCAGTCCCCTGCGCCTGCTTCAGGGCCTTTACGAGAATGGAATTTGATCAGATAATAATTAATCAAGCATGATAATTAAAGAGATGGCAGCTAGCTAGCTAGCTAGTACTACTTAATTACTTACCTTGGGTCTTCCCCATTTAAGCTTTTCTTTCCATTCACCTTCCGTGACCCTGATGAACCTTGCCCAAGCCCTGCCCGCCGACAAAGAAAATGAATAAAGGGGTTATTAAATAGTTCATACCATGAAATGACAAACTATTAGGCCGAGATATATAGTTAAGAATGATTGAAATTACTTGTTGACTATCCCAAACAAGATGTTATAGTCAGTTTTTTCTTTGAGTAGTGAGTCCAGTATTTCAACTGTTCCGGTGTCAACTTTAATGATACACAAGACCCAGTGAAATCTGCATGCACACACGTTTGCATGTCTTAATTAAGCGGGCATATGTAAGAAAAAACATGTAGCTAGCTAGTAGGCAAAAACAGAGAATTTGTAGTACTAGACAGTGTGACTCACTGGAAGTTGTAAGGAAGTAGTATATCTTCATTGTATTTGAGGCGCTTCAAGAACTCTAGCATGCTGTCCTCTACGGCCTTTTGATGACGTGGATCTATTTTCCATGTGTATTCATTAATGGTGTTTGGGTCAATGAACCCAATGCCATAGCGTCCACCTTTTCTCATTTCATACATCTTCATCCTGCATATAATACCACAGAAAAGAATATAGTGAGGATAATTACAGGTAATGATTGATCAAAAGGATCACTACAGCTAGCTTGAGACTTAAATTACAGAAAGAAATCACTTACAGACAATAGCAACTGACGATAGATTTGTTGAGTGCGTCTTGATTGTATAACTGAAACAGTTCAGAATACTCAACGGACACAGCTTTCTCATGGTAGTAATGCTCCTTCTTGACATTCACCATGAGGGACACTCCATCGGAAATCTTGGTAATGTTCATGTACCATTGATGCAATTCATACATTCTCGTTGGGAGGTTCTTGACCTTGTCTGGCTCGACCAAAGGTTGGCCCCGGACATATTTCCGTTTTATTTCATCCTCTCTAAGCACAGGCATGGGCTCGATCTCGAGGAGTTGTCCAACAGTGATTTTGAGAACTTCAGCCTACATTATATGCTCCTCCGTTATTACCACATTACCCACCTCAGGAACGTAAACTGTTTGCCCACAATAATATTGGGCGCGCATACTTTCACGTGTTGTTGGCACAACAAGCGAGGGGATCGATTGCGCCGCCTGTTCTCCCAGCTGGGGAATGGTTTTCCCGCATTTTTTGACAGCTGCTTCTTGTTTGCTCGATCTCGAGCTCGCCTCCTTACGTAGACGTGCTCGATTTAACTTCCTGATGTGGCGCTCATAGTCTGTGTCAACAGGCTTGCGAGCTGGTGGTTGAGCCATACGAATGAAGTGGTCAATCGTTTCCTCATGCACTTTCTCCCTTGGCGGCGGTGGAGGTTTCGATGCAAAATGGGCTTCCACCTCGGACTTCGATATGGCTGCGATTTCCTCCTCGGGCCTGTCATAAGACCTCTGTGGAAGAGGCGTGAAGCTTGGACCATATTTATATCACTTGCCTCCGCCTGTACTTCCAACTGTACTACCTCGACTCGTACCGCTACGCACCATAGCTGCAGGGTGTCTCTTCTGCGATTGCTGAGGCGGCGGAGACGGCTGACGGGGCTGAGTTGGACGAGGAGGAGTGGCCGCCTGAAGCTGTGCCGGACTTGGAGGAGGAGTGGCCTGAGGTTGTGCCGGACTTGGAGGAGGAGTGGACGTCTGACGCTGTGGCGGACTTGGAGGAGGAGGAGTGGCCTGACACTTTGCCGGACTTGGAGGAAGAGTGGCCTGACACTTTGTCGGACTTGGTGGACTTGCAGGAGCGGGAGACTGCTGACTCGGTGGCGGACTTCGACGAGGAGTCGGCTGACGCGATGTCGGTGGCCTTCGAAAGATGATGCAATCCTTTTTCCATAGGATGATACGATGTTTGGCCTCTCCGAGAAAGCGCTCGTTGTCACCTCTAGGATAGTCAAGCTGTAGCTTCGAATATGGGTCCACCACCTCATCAACCAAGACACGAGCATAGCCCGCTGGAATCGGGTTGCAATGGAAGGTTGCCTTGGGGGGATCTGTAAAAGCAACGGCGTTCGCCACCTTCATGGATATGTTCTTCATTTTGACGTGTAGCTCGCAGCTAGTGTTCTCCGTGATGTCATCCACGGGGTATTTATCCAGCATTGCGTCGTCCGGGGCGGAACCCATGCTGCTTCTCTGCATGGATGGGGCAGTGCTATCCAATGTTGGATCATTCTCTAGCTGCTGCAGCTGCTGAGACCCCCTTTGCTGGGTAAGTGAGTCGATCTGCTCCTGCTGCCGCTGGAATTTGATTGCCAATTCCGCTTGACTTGCTTCTAGGCCTTGAAGGCGTTCATAGTCCCGCTTCCTCTGCTCCTCCTCCATCTTCCTCTTCTTCTCCTTCGCAATCTTCTTTCTTGCACGGGTTCTGTAGTCGATGTTCCAGTCTGAAAACCCCTCATACCACGCAATAGCGCCCTTGCCTCGTGTTCTTCCCGGGTGTTCAGGATTTCCCAGGGCACGCGTAAGCTCGTCGTTCTCTCTGTTGGGCTCGAACACCCCCGATCGTGCCTCTTCTATTGCAACAAGTATCACATCGTCGGCTCCCTTCAGAATTGCCCTCGTCGAAACATTGCCTGTCTTCGGGTCCAACTCCCCCCCATGCGCATAGAACCAAGTCCTGACCCTGGGGGGCCAGCTCTTAGTAACCGGAGTGGCACCTGCATCCTCCATCTCTTTCTCAGACTTATCCCACTTAGGCATTGCCACCGCATAGCCACCTGGCCCCAGCTTATGGAACTTATCCTTTTTTTCGGCATTCTTCTTGTTTATTCTCGACCGTTCCTTAGCTAATTCTGAATCCTTGAATTTCATGAAATCGTCCCAATGAGCACGTTAGTTCTCTAGTGTTCCCTCGAATACTAGAGTCTTCCTTCCTCCCTTGACATACTTGTTCCATTCAAGATTCTTGTGGTTCTTGAATGCAACCGCCATCTTCCTAAGAGCAGCGTCCTCGACTTTCTGCACATCTGCTTCTGAAATGATCTGGTAGGGTGAAATGTTCCATGAGAGTATCCCAAAGCAGATCTTTTTGATTCTTGTCGACAAAAGTAACATCTGGACGTGGAGCAGCGTCCTCTTTGCCTTTTTGTCTTTTGTCTTTTGGCTCTCTCCATTCTTGAAGGGAGATCGGGAGTTGGTCCTTCACAAGAACTCCGCACTGACGAACGAACTTGTCCGCAATCTTCTTAGGCGCTAATGATTCGCCATTAGGTCTGAATGTCTCGATATTGTACTTTACGCCCTCCTTCAACTTTTTGTTCAGGCCTCGTTTCATCCTTTTGCCTGAAGATTTGCTCGATCCGGATGGCTGAAAGAACAAAGATCGATTCGTTAATATATCTTCAAGTCATTTAAAACATGTGATGATCACCAGATACCTGCTTATATAAATATATATACCTCGCCGGTCTTTGTTGTTTCAGGATCAACATGTTCTTCGTCATCGTCATAATCGTAGTTCATGACTTCATCAATTCGGTCGTCGCGATCGAATATCATATCACCCTCTCCGGTGTTGTTTATAAATTCGGAGCCGTCATAATCTTCTTCATTCTGATCATCATCTGGCCCGCGTATCATATCTAACATGGTCTTTTCTCCCTCTCTGTCGGTATTGTCTGCCATAGCTTTTATTTAACTAATTCAAAAGAAATATAAAACAATTTAGTATTCAAATTACATCGTCTCGAACAATAGATATAATCTCAAATACTTCGTCTAGAATAATAGATATAATCTCGAATACATTGTCTCGAATAATATATAATATTGAATAGTACATCACTGGCTAGCTAATTAAAGATCGAATACTACAGAAGAATCTAGGACACTCGCGGTTCCTGCGGCGCGGGCGGTGGACACCGAAAGAGAAGGAACCCTCACAGGATCATAGCTGAAGTGAGATCCCCGAAGATACTGCCAGGTATTGGAGAACCTGCTGCCCTCTAACACAACCATGTAGCGATGGACGTGCTCGTCCTCCTCCCTGACACGGCGACGTACCACCTCCGGCGGGGTCGGGTCCCTCCGCACCAAAACTGGCCCACGCGAACGCCACCAAACGAGATCAGGGTCGACAACAGGACCCGGGGCCGGGTTCCTCATCAAGTGGCGCGCCCCTCCAGGCAGCACCTCCCAGTGCCAGCCCGACGGAGCCCAGTCCCGGACATGGGTCGGCTGGACATCGTCGCGGACGGGTCGACGGCGAGGATGCGGGCCGGGCATCGTCGAGAACAAATACTAGCTATATGCCCGCAAAAAGTAACATTTTTTTAATGATTGGATTTTGATAACTAAAATTTCTAACATTTCTATATAACACTAATTATGCTATCTAACATGCATTATATATCCATACTAATTAAACGCTAATTATAAAAAACGACATTATATAAAAATTTCCATACTAATTAAACACTAATTATATCCATCTAACATAATTAAACACTAATTATATCCATACTAATTAAACACTAATTACATCCATACTAATTAAACACTAATAATAATCTAAACTAACTAAACACGTGTGTGTGTGTGTGTGTTCATCATGCATGCTTGTGTGTGTGTGTATGGGCTCGGGGAGGGGCGGCGCCCATGGTGGCCGCCGGGGGCGAGGGAGAGGGGTTAGAGGGGGAGAGCTCACAGCGGGGCGACGGCGACGGCGAGGCGACGGCCGGGGCGGCGACGGCGGGGACGACGCAACAGGGACGGGGACGGCGCGACGGGGACGGGCCCGGGGCGGCGACGGAGACGAGGGCGGCGACGGGGACGGGGGCGGCGACGGAGACGATCGAGGGCGGCGGCGACGGCGACAGAGACGGAAACAGAGGAACAAACAGAGAGGGAAAACGAAATTTTTCGAAGTGTTGTATATATAGAAGGCACCTTTAGTACCGGTTGGAGCCACCAACCGGTACTAAAGGCCTGTTTTGGCCAGGCCAAGTGGCGGGAGGCGACCCCCTTTAGTACCAGGTGGTGGCACAAACCGGTACTAAAGGCCCCCCCTTTAGTACCGGTTTGTGCCACGACCCGGTACTAAAGGGGTCTCGCTGCCACCCCAAAGTTTAGTCCCACCTCGCCGAGCGAAGGGCAGCCGCACTGGTTTATAAACCCAGCCACGGCTACCAGTTCGAACTCCTCTATATAGCTAGCAGGCTTGTGGGCCTAAACTCTGCGCGCTGCCCTGTGAGTCTGCTGGGCCTTTAAGGCCTGTAGTTACACACCTGTGGCCTATCAGGCCCACAGGGCAGCGCCCCAATTTTTTTATAGTTTTTTTCCTTTTCTGCTTTGTTTTCTTCTATTTATTTTTGCGTAGTTTTTTGTATGGTTTTTTCTTTTCTGTTATATTTATTTTCTTCTATTTATTTGTGAGTAGTTTTTCATCTAGTTTGCCAAAATTCAACATTTTCAGAGTTCATTTTGTAGTGATTTTCAATTGTAAACGATTGAAAAATAGCAAATATAATTTTTTTTTTCTGCTTTATTTTTTCTTCTATTTATTTCTGAGTAATTTTTTCTTTTATGCTATATTTATTTTCTTCTATTTATTTTTGAGTAGTTTTTTATATAGTTTTTTTCTTTTCAGCTATAGTTTTTCTTTCTTTTCTGCTATTTTTTCTGTTAGTGCCCGTAGTTTTCAAATTTGAATAGTTTAAATTTTGAATTATTTGAAATTAGTGTGAATTTTTTTGCACATAAAATTTCTTCGTGTTTCAAATGCCAAAACACATAACTACCCTAACTATTACAGAGATTCCCCTCTCGGTGCGAAACACAGAAGAAAGTGATGATAGCTAGTGAAGCCGATCACATCCCAGATCTTTGGGTGTGAAACTTTTTCTTCGCATGTGTCCCTTTGCGCCGTAACCATGGAAAATCTTCATCATTTAACGGGATGCTCGGGTCAATATTCACTGTGAATGGAGCAATTTCATCAAACTTTTCATAATCTTCTGACTTGTCTGTCTTGTCATCCACTCCCACGATGTTTCTCTTCCCAGAAAGAACTATGTGCCACTTTGGCTCATCGTACGATGCATTAGCTTCCTTATCTTTTCTTTTTCTTGGCTTGGTAGACATGTCCTTCACATAGAAAACCTGTGCCACATCATTGGCTAGGACGAATGGTTCGTCTGGATACACAAGATTGTTGAGATCCACTATTGTCATTCCGTACTGCGGGTCTTCCGTTACCCTGCCTCGTGTCATATTGACCCATTTGCACCGAAACAAAGGGACCTTTAAACCACGTCGATAGTCTAGTTCCCATATGTCCTGTATATAACCATAATATGTTTCCTTTCCCGTCTTGGTTTCTGCATCAAAGCGGACACCACTGTTTTGGTTGGTGCTCTTCTTATCTTGGGCGATCGTGTAAAATGTATTACCATTTATCTCGTACCCTTTGAAAGTCATTATATTCGAAGATGGTAACTGGGACAGCAAGTACATGTCATCTTCAATAGAGGTGTCATGCATGGTACGTGTCTGCAACCAGCTGGCGAAACTCCTGGTTTGTTCACGTGTAATCCAGTCATCAGACCGCTCCGGGTGTTTGGAGCATAGCAAATTCTTGTGTTCATCCATATACGGAGCCACCAAGGCAGAATTCTATAGAACTGTGTAGTGTGCTTCAGTGAGAGAATGTCCATCCATACATATTATTTGTTTCCCTCCTAGCGTGCCTTTTCCATCCAGTCTGCCCTTATGCCGCGATTCAGGAACACCAATCGGCTTAAGGTTAGGAATAAAGTCAATACAAAACTCAATGACCTCCTCATTTTGATGGCCCTTGGAGATGCTTCCTTCTGGCCTAGCATGGTTATGAACATATTTCTTTAAGAGTCCCATGAACCTCTCAAAGGGGAACATATTGTGTAGAAATACAGGACCCAAAACGTTAATCTCTTCGCATAGGTGAACTAGGACGTGCGTCATGATGTTGAAGAAGGATGGTGGGAACACCAACTCGAAACTGACAAGACATTGCACCAAATCATTCTGTAACCTTGGTATGATTTCTGGATCGATTACCTTCTGAGAGATTGCATTGAGAAATGCACATAGCTTCATAATGGCTAATCGAACGTTTTTTGGTAGAAGCCCCCTCAATGCAACCGGAAGCAGATGCGTCATAATCACGTGGCAGTCATGAGACTTTAGGTTCTGGAACTTTTTCTCTGCCATGTTTATTATTCCCTTTATATTCGACGAGAAGCCAAATGGTACCTTAATACTGAGCAGGCATTCAAAGAAGATTTCCTTCTCTTCTTTGGTAAGAGCGTAGCTTGCATGACCCTGATGTATGCCGTCTTCTCCTTGCATACGTTGCTGGTCCTCCCGTGCCTCAGGTGTATCTTTTGTCTTCCCATACACGCCCAAGAAGCCAAGCAGGGTCACGCAAAGATTCTTCATCACGTGCATCACGTCGATTGCGGAGCGGACCTCTAAGTCTTTCCAATATGGCAGGTCCCAAAATATAGATTTCTTCTTCCACATGGGTGCGCGTCCGTCAGCGTCCTTTGGAACAGGTTGTCCGCCAGGACCCTTTCCAAATATCACCTTCAAATCCTTGACCATATCATGTACATCAGCACCAGTACGGTGGCGAGGCTTCGTCCGGTGATCTGCCTCACCTTTGAAATGCTTGCCTTTCTTTCTTATGGGATGCCTGCTCGGAAGAAATCGACAATGTCCCAGGTACACATTCTTCTTACAACTATTCAAATATATATTGTCGGTATCATCCAAACAGTGCGTGCATCCGCGGTATGCCTTGTTTGTCTGTCCTGAAAGGTTACTGAGAGCAGGCCAATCATTGATGGTCACGAACAGCAACGCCTTTAGGTCAAATTCTTCCCCCATGTGCTCATCCCACGCACGTACACCTGTTCCTTTCCACAGTTGTAAGAGTTCTTCAACTAATTTCCTTAGATACACATCAATGTCGTTGCCGGGTTGCTTATGGCCTTGGATGAGCACTGACATCATAATGAACTTCCGCTTCATGCACAACCAAGGAGGAAGGTTATACAAACATAGAGTCACAGGCTAGGCGCTATGGTTGTTGCTCTGCTCCCCAAAAGGATTAATGCCATCTGCGCTTAGACCAAACCATACGCTCCTTGCATCATCTGCAAACTCCTTCCCGTACTTTCTTTCGATATTTCTCCACTGCGACCCGTCAGCTGGTACTCTCAACTTTCCGTCTTTCTTACGGTCTTCTCTGTGCCATCGCATCGCCTTGGCATGCTCTTTGTTTTGGAACAAACGTTTCAACCGTGGTATTATAGGAGAATACCACATCACCTTGGCAGGAATCTTCTTCCTGGGGCGCTCGCCCTCGACATCACCATGCTCATCGCGGCTGATCTTATAGTGCAATGCACCACATACCGGGCAAGCGTTCAAATCCTCGTACTCACCGCGGTAGAGGATGCAATCATTAGGGCATACATGTATCTTCTGCACCTCTAACCCTAGAGGGCAGACAACCTTCTTTGCTTCGTACGTACTCTCTGGCAATTCGTTGTCCTTTGGAAGCATATCCTTTATCATTACCAGCAACTTTCCAAATCCCTTGTCAGATACATCATTATCTGCCTTCCATTGCAGCAATTCCAGTGTGGTGCCCAACTTTTTCTTGTCACCTACGCAATTCGGGTACAACATTTTTTTGTGATCCTCTAACATGCGCTGCAACTTCTTCTTCTCCAAATCACTTGCGCAGTTTCTCTTTGCATCGGCAATGGCCCGACCTAGATCATCAACGGGCTCATCTGATGCCTCTTCTTCAGCTTCTTCCTGCATTGCCGGCTCAGCTTCTTCCCGCATTACTGGCTCAGCTTCTTCCCCCATTGTTGTATCATCGTATTCAGGGAACCCATGGCCAGGATAGCTGTCGTCGTCCATCTTCTTCTTCATTGTCTTCCATCATAACCCCTCTTTCTCCGTGCTTTGTCCAAACATTATAGTGGGGCATGAAACCGGACTCAAACAGGTGGACGTGAATGGTTCTTGACGTAGAGTAATTGCGACCATTCTTACAGCCAGCACATGGACAAGGCATAAAACCATCCGCCCGCTTATTTGCCTCAGCTGCAAGCAGAAAAGTATGCACGCCCTCAACGAACTGGGGAGAGCATCGGTCATCGTACATCCATTGCCGGCTCATCTTCATTACACAACATCGAATAGACCAAATTAATACAAGTTCATACAACACTTAAATGCAACAAACAAATAACTCTCTAATTAAAGCATTTAAATGCAACAACAAATGCGATCAAGATCGCAACTAAGGTAACAATTGATCCAACAGCATAATGATACCAAGCCTCACTATCGATGGCATATTTTCTAATCTTTCTAATCTTCAAGCGCATTTTCTCCATCTTGATCTTGTGATCATCGATGACATCGGCAACATTCAAATCCAATTCCATCTTCTCCCCCTCAATTCTTTTCAATTTTTCTTTCAAGTACTCGTTTTCTCTTTCAACTAAATTTAACCTCTCGACAATAGGGTCAGTTGGAATTTCTGGTTCACATACCTCCTAGATAAAAATATCTATGTCAACTTGATGGGCATAATTTGTCATAAACACGAAATGCAACAAATAGTTTTAAAAGAGAATATACCACATCCGAATCATAACAAGGACGAGGGCCGACGGGGACGGATATCAAAACCATGGCACTATGTATAACAAACAACGTACGGGTAAGATAATTATTATACGAGTAACTATATATCCAAATCACACAAACATCAATATTTTATATAAAATTTCATGAACAAGAGGCTCACCACAAGGTGGTGCCGGCGACGGGACGGTGCGGGCGATCGACGGTGGTTACGACGGAGATTTAGAAGGCACTAAGTAAACCACACCTACATATGCAAACTAAGTGTTATTTTAATCTCAATTTGCATATAAATCAAATACTAGCACATATATATATATCCTCCCAAATTACTAAACTCACAAATTAATAACTATATAAAGCATTGCAAGAGCTAATCTAGCAATGAGAGATGAAAGGACAAAGTTGCTAACTTTTGTGATCATTTGAATGGATGGGGGCCTTCAAATCTTGACAAATTTTGGGCAAAATGTGTGATGAGCTCGAGAGGAAGAGGGGAAGAACAGAGAGGAGAGGGGAAAGGGGAAGAACAGAGCGAGCTCGGGTGGACGAAGGGTTTATGTAGGACGACCTTTAGTACCGGTTCGTGCCAAGAACCGGTACTAAAGGTGCTGGAGGGGGGCCAGACTGACAACATCCTGCCACCACTCTCATTAGTACCGGTTCGTGGCACAAACCGGTGCTAAAGGTTAGCCACGAACCGGTACTAATGAGAGCGGCCCGGCTAGCCGTTGGAACCGGCACTAATGTATATATTTGTGCCGGCTCAAATACAAACCGGCACTAATGTGCTTCACGTTTGACCCTCTTTCTACTAGTGCATGAAGGGTAACGGTTGCGTGAGTCCACGGAGGGCTCCACCCACGAAGGGTCCACGAAGAAGCAACCTTGTCTATCCCACCATGGCCGTCACCCACGAAGGACTTGCCTCACTAGCGGTAGATGTTCACTAAGTAGGCAATCTCCTTGCCCTTACAAACTCCTTGGTTCAACTCCACAATCTTGTCGGAGGCTCCCAAGTGATACCTAGCCAATCTAGGAGACACCACTCTCCAAGAAGTAACAAATGGTGCGTTGATGATGAACTCCTTGCTCTTGTGCTTCAAATGATAGTCTACCCAACACTCAACTCTCTCTCATAGGATTTGGATCTGGTGGAAAGAAGATTTGAGTGGAAAGCAATTTGGGGAAGGCTAGAGATCAAGATTCATATGGTAGGAATGGAATATCTTGGCCTCAACACATGAGTAGGTAGTTCTCTCTCAGAACTGGTAAGTTGGAAGTGTAGGTTTGTTCTGATGGCTCTCTCCACGAATGAAGAGGAGGTAGAGGGGTATATATAGCCTCCACACAAAATCTAACCGTTACACACAATTTACCAAACTCGGTGGGACCGAATCGAGAAACTCGGTCGGACCGATTTAGCAATTCTAGTGACCGTTAGGATTTTCGGTGGGACCGACATGCAACTCGGTAGGACCGATATGGTTAGGGTTAGGGCATAACGTAATCTCGGTGAGAGCGATTACACAAACTCGGTGAGACCGATTTTGGTAATTAGCTAACCAGAGAGTTGGTTAGGGAAACTCGGTTGGACCGATTAGTCAAACTCGGTGGGACCGATTTTGGTAATAAGTTAACCAGAGAGTTTGCATTGTAATCTCGGTAGTACCGATTGCTCAAACTCGATGAGACCGATTTTGGTAATGGACATACACAGAGAGATTACAATCCCATCTCGGTGAGACCGAGATCCCTATCGGTGAGACCGATTTGTCTAGGGTTTGTGGCAGTGGCTATGACATATGAACTCGGTGGCGCCAGATAGAAAGAATTGGTGGGGCCGAGTTTGACTTTAGGTTTAGGTCATATGTGTGGAAGTGGGAAAGTAGTTGAGGGTTTTGGAGCAGATCACTAAGCACTGTGGAGCAAGAAACTCATTAAGCAACACCTCATCCCTTCTTGATAGTATTGGCTTTTCCTATAGACTCAATGTGATCTTGGATCACTAAAATGTAAAATGAAGAGTCTTGAGCTTGAAGCTTGATCCAATCCTTTGTCCTTAGCATCTTGAAGGAGTTCCCACATCTTTTAGTCCATGCCACTCCATTGTTGAACTTACCTGAAACATACTAGATAAAAGTGTTAGTCCAACAAGAGATATATTGACATTAATTACCAAAACCACGTAGGGAGCACTTGTGCTTTCAGTGGCGTATCGCAAAATGGACGAAACAGAACTATGTTGGAGCGCTACGGTCGAAACGGGCGTCCTGTTGATCGAGAGGGGTGTGGCGTACCGCAAAACGGACTTGTGTTGGAGAGCTACAGTCGAATCGGGGGTCCTATTCATCGGGAGGGGTGTGGCGTACCGCAAAACGGGACTCCACGGGATACTGTTCATCTCCACCGTCGACCTCCTCCAGCCTCCACGGGCTACCGTCGACCTCCTCCAGCCTCCACGGGCTCCTGTTCATCAAGCCTCCACCGCGCGCTACTCCACCGGCTACTGTTCAAACAACCCTCCACGGGAACCCTTCACCGTCTACTGTTAATCCAGCCCTCCACGGGGTCGTCCTGTTCATCCAGAGGCAACGTCACGGGGTCCTGCATCCACCCCCACCACTCACTGTTCATCTAGACCCCCCCGCAACGCTCACTGTTCATCCAATCGATCGGCTTCAGTTAGCAGAAGTAGCAAAGTAATCGCTCGATCAGGTTCTGTTAACAGCCATCGATCGATCGCTTAGGTTCAGTAACGTGTAGCCTGTAGTGCAACCGCTCAAGTTCAGTTAGAGCCCAACGCCTCGCTCGGGGTCAGTTAGAGCCAACGCCTCGCACACACGCGCGTACGTGTACGAGATAAACGCGCATCACTCGGCCCCCGACCGCCCACCGTAATCGGGAACTCCCTGAAATTTTCCTCGCCCTCGCTTCTACCACGGTTTTTTCCGTCATGGACGGCTCAAAGAATCTGATGCAGCTGCGTCTCCGGCCCGCCCAGGACGAAAAGCCCATTTTATGTAATGATTTTTTGTCATAGAAGTAGGATCCCACCACATCTATGATGATACCGGGTTTTGTCACAATTATCATCATAGAAGTGTCATATGTATGACAGAAAAAATTTCATTCGGCCCAAAATGTCACGGATGTGTCTTTTTTCTGTAGTGCTTATTGGTTGATATGTCATGAAACAAGAAAAGAGGAGGGAGTTAATGTACCGTGCCTAAGTGTTTTAGGATTATTTGGTTTTCGGAAAATGACTTACACACCTAGACGGAGGGAGTACAAAGAGAAAAAATTAATTGCAGTTAGAAGAATGACATTTCTAACAAAAATGTGAATGTGAACTACATATGTGTGCATGTGACCAACACATACATTGCCAATACAAAATCTAATGCCAGAAATAACTTATGAGTAACATGCACAAATTGATGATGTGGTGCTTGCGTGCATAGAGTACCAAAACAATGTGATTTATTACTTGCATGCATGACGTGTTCTTGTGCCATAGTTGCATGTCTAGGAAAAAAGCTACTAGTGTGTTGTAGTAGCTATTTAGGAATAGAAGATGTATATATGGAAATTTTAGGGAAAGAGATGACATGTATCTCAATTCCTATCTGTAGGGATTGGAAAAGAGATGTCATTTGGTTCACATAATAGGAACTTTTCTATTGAATCTAGAGATGACATGTATCTCAATTCCTATGAGGAGGGTTAGAAAAGAGATGTCATTTGGTTCACATCATAGGAACTTTTCTATTAGGTATACGCTAATGCTTATTTTCCTTTGAAATTGTGGGAGTATAGGAATCCATTCATGTTGGGGATATAACTATTTGTGTAAGCCACCCAGGAGGGGCCGGGTTACACAAAGAAGACTCACCAGAAAGAAGCCCAAGACCAAGAATGAAGATGATGGTCCAATAAAGGGATTAAGGCCCACAGGCGACTTAAGGCCCATTGTAGTAAACCGCCATAATGGCTTAACTTGTATCATAAGGTAGATTTAACTAGTCACCGAGCCGGATACTGTTTATAAGCCGGTCAGGACTTTGTAAGCCACAGGGCGTCAACCCGTGTATATAAGGGGACGACCTGCTGGTGGCTTAGGGCAAGAAACAACTCATCGAGAGCCGGGCCTAGCATATCTCGCTCTCTGGTCATCGAAACATCAATATCAACCAAACTAGACGTAGGCCTTACCTTCACCGTAAGGGGCCGAACTAGTATAAACCTTCTCGTGTCCTTTGTCCCGATTAACCCCTTCAAGCTTCCTAGTTGCGATTGCTCCACAACTAAGTCCTTTCACGAGGACATCTGATGTGACAATTCCATGACAGTTGGCGCTCACCGTGGGGCCAGCGCACAGTGGATTTGAGTTCTTGAAGGGCAACTTCGAAGGGCTCAAGGGATACATAGTGGGCCAGATGACCAAGAGTCATCGCGGCAAGATCTACATCGGCGACGAAGGCTGGGGTCCCGACGCCGGCTCAATTGAGTACGGGTACCGGGTCCCCTTCGGCGGAATCCATGTTTTCATCGGCCGGATCGGTGAGCCAGGTCCTGAGCCGGCAACTGCACCGACCTTGTCGAGACAGCTCAGCGTGCGAGGAAGACCCGAATTCAACCTGTTATGAAGCGTGCCTTTGTGGATTGCATCCACGAAGAGAACTCTCTGAAGGATCCGGAGATGGTGGTGAGACGGCCGTCCTCTCAGACGGTGATTCGTCCGCTGGCTCAACAGATTTGTTGACCAAGTGCAAGACGGCGTGCTCGGGAGCTGTTCCGATGGCACCAGTATTCCGGACCCCTGTGAGCCGCCAAGATGGGAAGGAGTCTTTATGGCTGGGACTCAGCCTGGCTCAAACTCTACAACTGCTGCAGCAATAACGTCCGGGTTAGGAGCAGCCGGGGCAGGCGACCCCGTGCGCCCGTCGGCTCAGGTGCTGATAGATCTCATGGCCAAGCTTATGACCATGTTAACCGCAATAGTTATTCCCGCAGATGAAGATGAGCTTGACGCGAAGGTGGCACGGGTGCGTGAGGAAATAGCTCAGGCCAAGGAGGCGTTGGCAGGTGAGGACACTAGATTAGCCACAGAGCGGGCAGCTCTAGACGCCCGTGCGCAGCGGCTACAGTCAGAAGCTTACCAGCTCACGATGAGCTTAAACATGTCCAATGAGGTGATGAGGAGGAGACATCAGAAAACCCAGTCCCATTTACCTCCGAATTACGACCCTCGGGTTCTTTTTGCTACACCTGGAGTCGGCCCAAGTAACCCGCCAGAGGCCAATCAGCTTATGACAGCCGGAACAGGAGGGCCGGCTCAGCCTCGGGAGATGGCACCTCCTCGTGTGAGCATGGCACCGCCGCATTATGTGCCGATACCACCGGGTCACTTTTCCAACCCCATGGAGAACTTAATCGCGGCTTCAGCGCGTTTGGCGGCTCTTCCCATGGACGGTGATGACCCGACAGCAGTGGAGACCCGGAGGGTCAAAGAATTTCTCCAGACGGCCTTAGCTCAGCAAGAGACCTGTTCTTACAGCCGGGACAGGATTCATTCAACTCCTCCGCCTTGGTTAGCGCCACCTCGTCAGAACCGAAGCCCGAGTTACAGTAGGCACATGGAGTCTAAAGCTTTGTCAAGCAACGCCCAACGCTGTAACTAGCCCGGTGGCTATAATCCGGTGCAAGACCGAGTACGTCAGGAGAACGAGCGGGCGGCTCAGCTAGCGGTTCAACAAACGGTACATCAAGATTTTCCAGAGTATCCAACTACTTCCGTTGAGGCAGGAGTAGCCACTAGAACCGGCGGTGTTCCTTGTCTGGTACCGGCTTTGCGTAATATGCGTTTACCCAAGGACTTCAAGGGACCTCGAAAGGTGCCGAATTACACGGCCGACTTACAGCCCGGAGCTTGGATCGAAAGCTACGAGATGGCTATGGAGTTATTGGAAGTCAGCGACGCGGTGATGGCTAAGTACTTCACCATGATGTTAGATGGAACAACCCGATCCTGGTTAAAGGGTTTGCCACCCAATTCCATTGGTTCATGGGCACAACTAAAAGCCCGCTTTATCTAGAACTTCAAAGACACTTGCAAGCAGTCTATGTTGATTGTCGACTTGACAAATTGTAAAGAGGAGGAAGGTGAATCTACGACTCATCGGGTACGCCGGGTCAAGGAGATAATACATTCGTCTGACAAGATGGATGCCGGCTCTGCAGTCCTGATGTTAGAGAAGAATTGCCGTTTTGAGCCGTTGAGGCAGAAACTAGGGCGCCTTAAGCGTGATTGCAATGATATGGGTACACTGATGGCGGCTTTAGTCAAATATGCCGATTCTGATAGTACCAAGGATCCCGTGTCTAACGAGGAAAAGACCGGGAAGGGAAAGAAGAATGGCAATGGAAAGGGTCAGTAGCATAACCCGATGAATCAAGGAGGCAATAAGCGTAAGGCGGATGGTAACCCGGAGTTTGTGGCCAATGCCAATGCGCAAGGTAACAATCAGATACGTAAGGGTAAGCCGCCTAGATCCAGCGGGTCAGGCCCATCTCTTGAGCCGCTACTCCATGAGCCCTACCCGAGACACGACACCAGGGAGCGGCCCGCCACACACCTGTGGAAAGATTGCGCGATCATGAAAGCGTTTAAGAATTCCAACACCTTTGATGGCAATAATGGGTCTGGTGGTGGCTCAGGGGCTGGCGGTTTTCATGGCCCGGGTGGCGGCTCAGGTTCCAGCTTTCAGGGACGTCAAGGCGGCTATAATCAACAGCAGTCCGGGCAAGGAGAGCAGCAGCAGGAGCAGTTGGGTTATCAAAGCAATCCAAAGCAGTTGAATAGTGGGAAGTACCACGTGTTTAGCACTAGCTTATGCAAACGCGACCAGAAGGTTCATAAGAGGGCCGTGAATTCTGTTGAACCGGCAGTTCCTCGGTACTTGAGGTGGTCAGAACAACCCATTGTATGGAGCAGAGAAGATCACCCTCCACGGGTCAATAATCCGGGCCAGTTGGCCTTGGTGGTAGCACCTCAGGTTGGTGGATATAAATTCACTAAGGTACTCATGGACGGAGGTAGTAGCATCAATATCCTCTATTATGATTCCTTTCAACGCATGGGGTTAACTGATAAGAATCTGAGGACATCCAACACTGTTTTCCATGGAGTGGTTCCTGGTAAGTCGGTTTACCCAGTTGGCAAGATTGAGCTGGAGGTGGCCTTTGGAGATGAATATGACTCCAGGGCTGAGAAATTGATGTTTGAGGTGGTCAAAATCAGGAGCCCGTATCATGCTCTGTTTGGGTAGACGGCTTATGCTAAGTTCATGGCGCGACCGTGTTACGTTTATTTGCAGCTCAAAATGCCGGGTCACAAGGGCACCATCACTGTGCATGGAAGTCGCAAGATAGCATTGGAATGGGAAGAAGGCAACGCGGCTTATGCTAAGTCTGCCTATGCAGTGGAAGAGCTCAAATTTTATCAAGATAATGTTGACCCAGCGGATATGACCTCCCTGAAGAAACCAACTACAGAGCATGATCCGGCGTTGAAGTTTAAATTGGCTGCCGAAACAAAGCTTGTTGACTTTACCCCAGGTGACTCTTCTAAGGAATTCAGCATCAGCAGCATTTTGGATCCCAAATAGGATAGCGCGTTCATCGAGTTCATCCGTGAGAACCGGGACATCTTTGCATGGAAACCTTCTGACATGCCGGGTGTACCAAGGGAACTCGCTGAGCACACTCTCAATATTGATCCGAAGTATAAGCCGGTCAAGCAGTTTCTTCGATGTTTTAACGAAGAGAGACGATATTGGAGAGCAAGTTGCTCGGCTCTTAGTGGCTGGGTTTATTATTGAAGTTTTTCACCCGGAGTGGTTGGCTAACCCGGTGCTTGTCCTCAAGAAGAACCGCACCTGGCGGATGTGTGTGGACTACATGGACTTAAACAAGGCTTGTCTAGCTGATCCCTTTGCTCTCCCCCATATTGATCAAACCATTGATGCTACGGCGGGTTGTGAATGTTTGAGCTTTTTGGATGCTTACTCTGGTTATCAACAGATCAAAATGGCAGTTAAGGACCAGGAGAAGACGGTTTTCATCACTCCGTTTGGGGCCTTCCGTTATGTATGTATGCCGTTTGGACTCAAGAGTGCTCAGGCGACTTATCAGCGATGTGTGCAGAACTGTCTACACGATCAAATCGGGTGTAATGTTCATGCTTATGTAGATGACATCATGGTGAAGTCCAGAGAGAAGGAGACCTTAATATCCGACTTGAAAGAAACCTTTGATAATCTCCGGGTTTATAAAATGATGCTTAACCCGACCAAGTGTGTATTTGGTGTACCTGCAGGCAAGCTTTTGTGTTTTCTGGTATCAAACAGAGGCATTGAAGCTAATCCGAAGAAGATTAAGGCAATTACCTCTCTGGCTAAGCCGGTGTGCATCAATGATGTTCAGCGATTGGCGGGTCGTGTTGCCTCTTTAAGCCGGTTCATAAGACGGCTAGGTGAGAAGGCCCTACCGCTATATCAGATGATGAAAAAACAGACACTTTTGTCTGGAATGATGCTGCTGATGCTGCCTTTGAGGACTTGAAGAGACAGTTGTCTGAACCACCGGTTCTTGCGGCTCCCATTGATAAAGAGCCGTTGCTGTTATACGTGGCTGCCAATTCACGAGCCGTTAGTGTTGCCATCGTGGTGGAGCGTAAGGAAGATGGCAAGGAGCATTCAGTTCAATGGCCGGTTTACTACATCAGTGAGGTGCTCATCGAATCTAAACAAAGGTATCCACATTGGCAGAAACTCGTTTACGGAGTGTTTATGGCCAAGCGGAAGTTGAAGCAGTACTTTCAAAGTCATCCTATAACTGTGGTAATTTTTGCCCCTTTGGGAGATATCATCCATAATAGGGAGGCCACAGGACGAATCTCCAAGTGGGCCATCAAGCTTGGGCCTCATGATTTGAAGTACATGCCACGTACTGCTATTAAGTCTCAGGCTTTGGTGGACTTTATCAATGATTGGACAGAGTTACAGGCACCTGCGGTGAAGCCAGATAACACATATTGGACTATTCACTTTGATGGGTCCAGGAAGCTAGAAGGCTCGGGGGCTGGAGTTGTTTTAACTTCCCCTCGAGGTGACAAATTTTGTTATGTACTCCGGCTTATGTTTCCGTGTACTAACAATGCAGCTGAGTACGAGGCCTTACTCCGTGGTCTCCGGATGGCCAACAAGATGAACTTAAGCCGGGTAAGGTGCTTGGGCGACTCAGATCTCGTGGCTCAATAGGTGTCAGGCAAGTGGGATTCCAAGGATCCCTTTATGGCGGCTTATCATCGTGAAGTAGATGCTGTGGCTGGTCACTTCAAGGGTTATCAAGTGGAGCACATTGATTGAAGGAAGAATGAGGCGGCTGATACTTTAAGCCGGTTGGGATCTCAACGTAAGCCGGTGCCGCCTAACACCTTTCTCGATATTTTACATAACCCTTCTGTCAAGGTGCCTACCGAGGAAGACCAAGCGGTGCCAGACCCGGAGGCACAGCTGGTGGCAGCTCTTCACGTTATCCCGGATTGGACAGTGCCATATTTGTCTTATATGACCCGGGGAGAATTACCTGAGGATGAGACCTTGGCAAGACAAATCGTCAGGCGCTCCAAATCTATGACGATTGTTAACAGCGAGTGAGGGAGTCCTGGACTAGGGGGTGTCCGGATAGCCGAACTATCATCTTTGGCTGGACTCTTGGGCTATGAAGATACAAGATTGAAGACTTCGTCCCGTGTCTGGATGGGACTTTCCTTGGCGTGGAAGGCCAACTAGGCGATACGAATATGTAGATCTCCTACCGTTGTAACCGACTCTGTGTAACCCTAACCCTCTCCGGTGTCTATATAAACTAGAGGGTTTTAGTCCATAGGACAAACAACAATCATACTATAGGCTAGCTTCTAGGGTTTAGCCTCTCTGATCTCGTGGTAGATCTACTCTTGTACTACCCATATCATCAATATTAATCAAACAGGAGTAGGGTTTTACCTCCACCGAGAGGGCCCGAACCTGGGTAAAAACATCGTGTCCCTTGTCTCCTGTTACCATCCGCCTAGACGCATAGTTCGGGACCCCCTACCCGAGATCCGCCGGTTTTGTAACCGACATTGGTGCTTTCATTGAGAGTTCCTCTGTGTCGTCGCCTTTAGGCCCGATGGCTCCTTCGATCATCAACAACGACGCGGTCCAGGGTGAGACTTTTCTCCCCGGACAGATCTTCGTATTCGGCGACTTTGCACTACGGGCCAACTCGCTTGGCCATCTGGAGCAGATTGAAAGCTATGCCCCTGGCCATCAGGTCAGATTTGGAAGTTTGAACTATACGGCTGACGTCCGCGGAGACTTGATCTTCGATGGGTTCGAGCCACAACCAAGCACGCGGCACTGTCACTGCGGGCATGATCTAGCTCTACTGCCAGACAGTGCCCCGGAGGCCGCACAAGTGTCTGCTCCGAACCTTAGCTCGGAGCCGACAGTGCCGATCGAGGACGGGTGGCTGGACACCGCCTCGGAGGCTGCAACCTCTATGGCGATAGATCCGAATACCAACCCTGTCCTTTGTGAAGCTCATGACTCCAAGGTGCCGGACTCCTCTCCAGACTCCGAATCTTCCGTGCCCCTGCCAATCGAATCCGATTGGGCGCCGATCATGGAGTCCACCGCTGCGGACATCTTTCAGCACTCGCCCTTGGGCGACATCCTGAATTCACTAAAGTCTCTCTCTTTATCAGGAGAGCCCTGGCCGGACTATGGTCAGGACTGTTGGGATGCAGACGACGAAGAAATTCAAAGCCCACCCACCACCCACTTCATAGCCACTGTTGGTGACTTAACCGACATGCTAGACTTCAACTCCGAAGACATCAACGGTATGGACGACGATGCAGGAGACGACCAAGAACTAGCGCCTACAGGGCACTGGAAGGCCACCTCGTCATACAACATTTACATGGTGGACATCCCAAAGGATGGGAATGGCGATGGAACAACGGAGGACGACCCCTCCAAGAAACAGCCTAAGCGCCGGCGTCAGCGGCGCCGCTCTAAATCCCGCCACAGCAAAATTGGAGATTCTGGCACCGGAGACAATAACACCCCAGACAGTGCCGAAGACAACCCCCTCCAGTAGGATTCGGCGCAGGAGGATGGAGAAGCCAGCCCTCATGAGAAAGCGGCAGATAGAGAGGTAGAGGACAATAATTATATGCCTCCCTCCGAAGATGGGGCATGCCTCGACGACGACGAATTTGTCGTGCCTGAGGATCCCGTCGAACAAGAGCATTTCAAACGCAGGCTTATGGCCACGGCAAGTAGCCTCAAGAAAAAGCAACAACAACTTAGAGCTGACCAAGATTTGCTAGCAGATAGATGGACTGAAGTCCTTGCGGCCGAAGAGTATGAACTCGAACACCCCTCCAAGAGCTACCCAAAACGCAGGCTGCTACCCCGATTAGAGGAGGAAGCACTTAAACCTACATCACTAGCGCATAATACGGTCGACTGGCCACCTCGTGTCCACGACAGAGAGGCCTCTCGGCCCCACACTCAAGCCGCACCCCGGCATCGCTCGAAAAGTACAAAGGCGCGGGAAAAAGTGCCAGATCTGCGGGATATACTCGCGGACAAGGCAAGACAAACAAGATCGATCTACGGATCGCATGGGCGCCCCACGATACGTGATGACAACCGTCACGTCGGATACAGTAATTCCGGTCGGGCCGAACACAGTAGACAAAGCTCATTTGAGCTGCGTCATGATATAGCCCAATACAGAGGCGCCGCACACCCACTATGCTTCACAGACGAAGTAATGGATCATCAAATCCCCGAGGGTTTCAAACCCATAAACATTGAATAATACGACGGCACAACAGATCCTGCGGTTTGGATCCAGGACTATCTTCTTCACATCCACATGGCCCGCGGTTATGATCTACATGCCATCAAATACCTCCCACTCAAGCTTAAAGGACCAGTGAGGCATTGGCTTAATAGCTTGCCAGCAGAGTCAATCAGTTGTTGGGAATACCTAGAAGCCGCATTCCTCGACAACTTCTAGGGCACTTATGTGCGACCACCAGACGCCGATGACCTAAGCCACATAATTCAGCAGCCAGAAGAATCGGCCAGACAATTCTGGACACGGTTCCTAACCAAGAAAAATCAAATTGTCGACTGTCTGGATGCAGAGGCCGTTGCAGCCTTCAAACACAACATCCGCGACGAGTGGCTTGCCCGGCACCTAGGACAGGAAAAGCCGAAATCCATGGCAGCCCTCACAACACTCATGACCCGCTTCTGCACGGGAGAGGATAGCTGGCTAGCTCGTAGTAACAACATGACAAAGAGCCCTAGTAATTCGGATACCAAGGACACCAACGGCAGGTCGTATCACAACAAGCACAAGCGCCGCATTAATGGCGACAATACTGAGGATACATCACTCAATGCCGGATTCAGAGGCTCTAAACCCGGTTAGCGGAAAAAGCCATTCAAAAGAAATACTCCGGGCCCGTCCAATTTGGACCGAATACTCGATCGCTCGTGCCAGATACAAGGCACCCCCGAAAAGCCAGCCAATCACACCAACAGGGATTGTTGGGTGTTCAAGCAGGCAAGCAAGTTAATTGTCGAAAACAATGACAAGGGGCTGCATAGCGATGACGAGGAGGAGACCCGGCCGCCGAACAATAGAGGACAGAAGGGTTTTCCCCCACAAGTGCGGACGGTGAACATGATATACGCAACCCGCATACCCAAAAGGGAGCGGAAGCGTGCACTCAGGGACGTATATGCGATGGAGCCAGTCGCCCCAAAGTTCAATCATTGGTCCTCCTGCCCGATCACTTTTGATCGAAGGGACCACCCCACTAGCATCCGCCATGGCGGATTCGCCGCATTGGTTCTAGACCCAATCGTCAACGGATTTCACCTCACTAGAGTCCTGATGGACGGCGGCAGCAGCCTGAACCTGCTTTATCAAGATACAGTGCGCAAGATGGGCATAGACCCCTCAAGGATTAAACCCACAAAGACGACCTACAAAGGCGTCATACCAGGTGTAGAGGCCAACTGTACAGGCTCGATTACACTTGAAGTGGTCTTCGGATCCCCGGATAACTTCTGAAGCGAGGAGTTAATCTTCGACATAGTCCCGTTCCGCAGCGGCTATCAAGCACTGCTCGGACGAACCACATTTGCAAAGTTCAATGCGGTGCCGCACTATGCATACCTCAAGCTCAAGATGCCAGGCCCTCGAGGAGTCATTACGGCCAATGGAAACACCGAACGCTCTCTTCGGACGGAGGAGCATACAGCGGCTCTCGCGGTGGAAGTACAAAGCATCCTCTTAAGGCAATTCTCGAGTTCGGCTGTTAAGCGGCCAGACACCGTCAAGCGCGCCCGGAGTAACCTACAACAAGACCGCCTGGCACGTTTTGAGCACGCGTAGCAATGCGGCCCCAACCCCAGCCCTCAAGAATTCGCGAGACTCGTACCACGCGTACATAACTACGCTCTGGAGATACCATGGCCATAGGGGTAGGGGCACGACCACGGCAAGCCCAGAGAGCGGCTCAACCGCACCAGGGGCTCCCAATGGTGTCATTCTTTTTTTTCTAATTCTCAGGACTCCGTTTTTCAGAAGCCCTGTCCGGCAGTAGAATCACCGAAATCACGATGCAACAGCCAGGGAAGCAGAAAATCTACGTCGAGTGTCCAGGTGGTCTCTATTACGAGCAATATACCTATTTTGCATACCATCCCGCAGCCTACCCCTGGAGGGGGACATGTTAAATAGTCCCAACCCTTGCTTATCGCACTATTTGCATCATTCTGCTTTCATTGCAGTATTTTTTGAATAAACAATGCATCGCTTTTTGCCTATTATTGCATTCCTTTTTTATCTATATATGTTCACTTATGACATGTTGCATCCGTATGCTTTGGTACGGCCAAATACACCAGGGGCTTAAGTTCCCCAAAATATGGTGTGATAAGTCTGAACACTTTCACAAGTGCGGCACCCCGAACTTATAGCATTATACGCATCGGCTCCGAATCATGTCTTGGGTCAATAGTTGGGTTTGCCTGGCTCCCATGTTTTGGTACCTTACGTTCCGTTATATCAGCTAAGGTAGCGCTGGGAGAACCACTGCGATTGTGCCCCAGTTGAGCTGGGTTGAGCACCTCAGTGGAGAAAGCTAAAACTGACCGTCATGATAAGGCAAGAGCAGGTCGCTGTTCGAGAGGTTTTTTCGAGTCCCTAAAGACTTATGCCGCTTAGAGCGAGGAGCCGGCTTTGTCTGGCCCAGGCATGGATAGCGCCCCGAATTCAGTCTTCCGAACACTAGGGGCTTCGCCGAAATTTAAAATTATAGAATTATATGGCTAAATGGGAGTGTTCAAGCATTATAAGTCCGGCTGCCTTGTTCGTTCTGTTGAGCGCCTCCCTCGAAGGACCCAAAAATGGGAACAAGAGCGCTCAAGTTTATCCCGAACACCCCAGCACTCGTGGCATGGGGGTTGAAGCCAACGACTTGCCATCTCTCAAATTTGATAAACGGCTGCACAGAAGGTAATATTTTAAATTAACAAGAGTTTCTTAGCGCATATGAACAAGTTTTCAAGCGTACAGGATAACAAATGCGAGTTTACTCAAAAATTACATCTTTGGAGCATTCACCCGCTATAAGGCGGGCACCCTTCAGGACACCCTTATAGTACATCTCAGGCGTGCGATACTCCTTGCCCGGCGGTGGCGCGTCCGTCACAAGCTTCTCGGCGTCCATCTTGCCCCAGTGCACTTTAGTGCGGGCAAGGGCCTGACGGGCACCTTCAATGCAGACGGAATGCTTGATGACTTCAATCCATGGACAGGCGTCCACCAGCCGCCGCACCAGACCGAAGTAGCTCCCAAGCATGGCTTCTTTAGGCCACAGCCGAGCTATGAGGCCCTTCATGGCCTATTCGGACACCTTGTGGAGCTTGACCAACTGCTTCAGCTGGTCGCTCAGGGGCACCGGATGTCCGGCCTCAGCATATTGAGACCAGAACACCTTTTCCATCGAGCTCCCCTCCTTGGCCCGGTAGAATGCGGCAGCGTCGGATACACTACGGGGCAGATCTGCGAATGCTCCTGGAGAGCTCCGGATTTGGGTAAGTAACAAGTAATTCACTTTCGCGTGCTTGCTTTGCATGAAGAATGCCTTACCCGCCGCTATCTTCTTTATTGCCTCAATTTCCTGGAGGGCTTTTTGGGCTTCTGCCTTAGCGGCTTTGGCACTCTCAAGAGCCGAGGCGAGCTCGAACTCTCGAGTCTTCGAGTCACGCTCCAAACTCTCGTGTTTTTCCACGAGAGCCTAGAGCTCTTGCCGCACCTCTGCCACCCGCTCCTCCTGCTTCTCTCGCTCGGTGCGTTCCGCGGCTGCATTGCTTTCGGCCTTGGACACCGCTTCCTTCAGGGTCGCCACCTCGTTCGTGGCCCCTGCAATACTCACGTTATACCTGTCATTTTTTGCAACCAAATCCTTTCTATAGGGTATTACTTTAATAAGGTATTACTTACCTTCCTTGTCCTCGAGCTACTTCTTGGCATGACCGAGCTCGTTCTCGCACCGCTCAAGGCTCTGCTTCAATACATCGACCTCCGCAGTCAGTGCGGCAAAGGTCAGCAGCACAGCCTGCATTCCCATATTGACATGTTTACGTTAGACTCCTGCGTATATCTTTTTAGATCCTCAGTTCGGCTTTTCTTTCCGAGCACCAAACTGAGCATCAGGGGCTACTGTCTATGCGGTACTATTTTTGCAT
The DNA here is from genome assembly GCF_002162155.2 of Triticum dicoccoides. Classification (NCBI taxonomy): domain Eukaryota; kingdom Viridiplantae; phylum Streptophyta; class Magnoliopsida; order Poales; family Poaceae; genus Triticum; species Triticum dicoccoides. Next base: position 291,840,639 of record NC_041391.1, read on the forward strand.
ATCTTAATTACATACCTCAAAGCCTGTTAGAAGGCTGGTACAGGCTTCAGTCAGCCTGCTCTTGGCGGACTGAACTTTCTGAATCACCACACTTATAATAGTGCGGTGCTCCTCGTCGATGGAAGCGCCGTTGAGTGCCTCCAGCAAATTATCTGGCGCCTCCGGTTGGACGTAGGTCACCGGCGTCGCTGTCTCGCCCTTCTTACGAAGGGGCTGCCCAACGGACTCCGGAACCACTAAAGGTTCCGGTACGGAGTCCGGCCCAGGGCCGAACTCAGAACCCTTTGGGGGTTGATCCCCCTCGTGCCCAAATTCCGGGAGGTTGCCCCGCGGCACCTCCGGAACCTCCTCCTCCTGGCTGGGCCCCTTTCGGGATTCCACCGCAGCATCATCTGCATCACGGGGGGAGGAGGCGGTATGAAGTGAAGTGTTGTTCACATCCGGCGAATCCAGGGAGCCGCTCGACGAAGCGGGAAGCTCGTCCTTGGGCGGGCTACATGGGTGTCTTCGGCGTTAGAAGACACTACACAACAAAGGAAAAATCATGAGTTATTCTGGAACCCGGACACTTACAATCTCGCCAGGGGCTTGGCCCTCGAGGGCCAATCCTCTTCGCCATCGTCGGGGTTGGTAGAGTAGTCCGGAGGAAGGGTCCTTCCCTTCTTGGACCCTCCAGCCTCCCGAGTTGGGGAGGCCTTCCTTTTCTTCTCTCCCCCCGCTAGGGGAGAGGCTTCCTTTTTCTCCTCCTTGTTTTCACGGGAGGAGTCCGCCTCAGAGTCATCGGACGATGAGTTCGATAACACCTGATGCCGGGAACTCTTTCGGGTTCCCGTGGCCTTCTTCTTGGCCTTCTTCTCCGGCACCACATAAGGCTCCGGAGCCAGTAGCCCCATTAATTGGGCGTCCGCTGGGTCTTCTGGCAAGGGAGCCGGACAGTTAACCTGCCCGGACTTCTTTTGCCAGGCCTGTCAAAGGTAAAGGGAGTTTAGATCCCGCATAGAGTCAAACTATGGAAAATAAGTGTCCCGTAAATGGTAAAATAGCTTACCTCGCCGGCTTGACGTTGCGAGCTGAATCCGCGATCTTCGGTAGCGGATGCGGGAGCCTCGGCGCCCTTGAACAGCACCCTCCAGGCGTCTTCGTACGTAGTGTCGAAGAGCCTGCTCAAGGTCTGGTGCTGGGCCGGATCAAACTCCCACAAGTTGAAAGCCCATTGTTGGCACGGAAGGATCCGGTGGATGAGCATGACCTGGACCATGTTGACAAGCTTGATCTTCTTGTTCACAAGGTTTTGGACGCAGGTTTGGAGTCCGGTCGTTTCTTCCAAATCACCCCATGTCAGGCCCTTCTCTTTCCAGGAGGTGAGCCGTGTGGGGATGCCAGATCTGAATTCGGGGGCCACCGCCCATTCAGGGTCACGCGGCTCGGTGATGTAGAACCACCTCGATTGCCACCCTTTGATGGTCTCCACAAAGGCGCCCTCGAGCCATGTGACGTTGGGCATCTTTCCCACCATAGTGCCTACGCACTCCACCTGCTGGCCGCCCACTACCTTTGGCTTGACATTATTGAAGGTCTTCAGCCATAAGCCGAAGTGGGGTTTGATGTGGAGGAAGGCCTCGCACACAACGATAAACGCTGAGATGTTGAGGATGAAATTCGGGGCCAGATCGTGGAAATCCAGGCCGTACTAGAACATGAGACCCCGGACAAATGGGTGGAGTGGGAAGCCCAGTCCGCAGAGAAAATGGGGAAGGAACACCACCCTCTCATGGGGCCTGGGGGTGGGGACGAGCTGCCCCTCGTCTGGAAGCCGGTGCGCAATGTCGTTGTGCAGGTATCCGGCTTTCCTCAACTTCTTGATGTGCCCCTCCATGACGGAGGAGGCCATCCACTTGCCTCCTGCTCCGGGCATGGCTGGGGAAGGTTGAGGCGAGATGTGCGGACTTGGGCGCTGGAGCTCGAGTACGCGGAAATGGATAAGCAAAGGAGGAAGAAGGCGTAGGTTAAAGGGTGGATCCTTATCCCCTATATATGGACGGACGAGACTATGCGTCCCCACCAGCCTGGTAAAACTCGCTTATCTCCCAAGCGCCGTAATCAATGGTGCGGTTGGGTTACCCACGCCCGTATTGATGAGAATCCTGGAATAAGGGGACACGATCTCTGCTTTGACAAGACGTGCCAGGGAAACCGCTTCGCTAAACGCGCTGAGGTGGAACAGTAAAAACGATTCGAATAAAGGCCTGGCCGTGGTGTGATGTCACGCCGCGGAATACGTCAGCAGATTGAACTTGTGTAAATATTATTCTCTCTATGGTGGTATCTGGAACTTATTTTGCAGAGCCGGACACTATCCTTGTGTTCAAAATCTTCTATGAAGAATTCGGAGGAGGAACCCGCCTTGCAATGCCGAAGACAATATGCGTGCCGGACTCATCGTCATTGAAGCCTGGTTCAGGGGCTACTGAGGGAGTCCTGGACTAGGGGGTGTCCGGATAGTGGAACTATCATCTTTGGCTAGACTCCTGGACTATGAAGATACAAGATTGAAGACTTCGTCCCGTGTCTGGATGGGACTTTCCATGGCGTGGAAGGCAAACTTGGCGATACAGATATGTAGATCTCCTACCGTTGTAACCGACTCTGTGTAACCCTAACCCTCTCCGGTGTCTATATAAACCGGAGGGTTTTAGTCCGTAGGACGAACAACAATCATACCATAGGCTAGCTTCTAGGGTTTAGCCTCTCTGATCTCGTGGTAGATCTACTCTTGTACTACCCATATCATCAATATTAATCAAGCAGGAGTAGGGTTTTACCTCCACCGAGAGGGCCCGAACCTGGGTAAAAACATCGTGTCCCTTGTCTCCTGTTACCATCCGCTTAGACGCACAGTTCGGGACCCCCTACCCGAGATCTGCCGGTTTTGACACCGACAGCGAGTTACATCACCTAAGTGTCACTGGGGTGTTTCAATGTTGTGTGTTACCTGCAGAAGGCCAAGAAATACTCTGTGAGATCCATGAAGGGGATTGTGGCCATCATGCTGGGTCAAAATCTCTTGTAGCCAAAGCTTTCCGTCATGGTTTCTACTGGCTGACGGATAATGCTCAGTAAATGTGACGGTTGTCAAAAGTTTTCACGACGAACTCATGTGCCGACTCAAGAGTTGAGGATGATCCCAATCACTTGGCCGTTTGCAGTCTAGGGGCTTGACATGGTTGGACCTTTCAAGAGGTCTAAGGATAAAAAGACACATCTCCTGGTGGCAGTGGATAAGTTTACAAAGTGGGTTGAGGCAGAGCCAATTAGTAAGTTTGATGCAGCCACGGCGGTTCAATTCATGAAAAGGGTGATCTTTCGCTTTGGTTTTCCACACAACATTATAACTGATAATGGCACTAATCTCTCCAAGGGTGCCATGGAAGAGTTCTGTCAACGAGAGCATATCTGGCTTGATGTTTTGGCTGTTGCTCATCCTTAATCCAATGGGCAAGCAGAAAGAGCTAATCAGGAGATCCTGAAGGGTATCAAGCCCCGGCTCTTGGTCCCCTTACAGCGGACTCCGGGTTGTTGGGTAGAGGAGTTACCTTCTGTGTTATGGAGCATTAACACTACGCCTAACAGATCTACATGCTACACGCCTTTCTTTATGGTGTATGGTGCAGAGGCGGTCCTGCCAAGTGACATCCCGCACGATTCACCCTGCGTGGCGGCTTATCTTGAGGCTGACAATGAAAAAGCTCGTCAGGATGCGCTTGATTTGTTGGATGAGGAGCGAGACTTGGCAATAGCCCGCTCGGCAATTTAGCAACAAGACCTGCGCTGCTATCATAGCCGCCGGGTTAGGAGCAGGGCCTTTCAAGAAGGCGATTTGGTGCTCCCGCTCATCCAGGATCAGTCTGACATGCACAAGCTATCCCCACCTTGGGAAGGACCCTTTGTGGTTAGCAAGAATTTGCACAATGGATCATATTACCTCATCGATGTTCGAGAGCACAAAGACTCACGTAAGTCGGAGGAGGAGACCCACCGGCCGTGGAATATTGCTCATCTCCGGCCTTACTATACTTAAGCCACTGGCTCTCAAGATGTATATATTTTGACAATGTATATATTATATAAAGAAATAAAGCAGGACCTCTGTCCTTTTTTACACTCAAAGGTTTATGTGTCTTCTCTATCAGGTGGTGGAAACAACCAATAGGGAGCGGATCATATTTGAATCCGGCTTTCCCTTTGGTCTAGCTTATGATCATGTCTGAATCTAGCTATGGTCACTTGGGGGCTTCCTATTCAAACATAGGTCATATTCGAACCAAAGAGAACATAGCTGTCGATACCCACTTGATCGGCATATTGCCAAACCCACTTGGGGGCTTCTTGATCATATTTGAATCACAGCTTAACCCCTTTGGGTCTGACGTGGATCGTATTCGAATCAGCGTCATTAAACAACTCTTATGGTCACTTGGGGGCTTCCTGTTCAAACATAGGTTGTATTCGAACCAAAGAGAACATAGTTGTCAATACCCACTTGATCGACATCGCCAAAGCCACTGGGGGCTATATGATCGTATCCGAATCTTAGCTTAACCCCTTTGGAACGGTTTACTGATCGTATTCGAATCAGAAGCCTGTAAATGTTGTTTATCATCCAACAAAGGGATAAATTATTTTGACTATCTTTAGACCTTCTTGAAAACATTATGAGATGGTTTTTCTTCCAGTTTAATATTGATTACCCTAGGTTCTTAAGTGCCAGGTAAACATCATATGAGCAGGGAAGATTATCAAAGGGATCGCAGGTATGCTATCGTGATTATATTTAACAAATATAATCATAAACCGGCCTGTATATGATGTTTGTGGGTTGTGTTCTGGGTTATCAATACTTTATGTAACCCCCGACGTGATAAACCGCCATGGAAATTTTGCTTGTTTTATGTGCAGGATAAAGCAAAGCAAAGTCAAATGTTAAGGAAACATAAGCCAGAAACATATAGCGATGGCGGCTTATGAAAGTATTAAGCACCAGGAACATGCGCGAAGGCATGACAAACATTGAGAAGTTTTTACTACCCTATTACAGGACTTCTTGAGTCTGAATAAATGAAGCATTGTTTTTTGCAAAAGTTCTGAACGCCTGGCGGTTCACTCCTTCGGCAGGCTCGAAGACTCTGGGTTATCCTTCTCTGCCTCTCCGTCGGTTGCTTTGTCCTGGAAGGTTGACGAGGCCCAGTCAATGCCACTCAAGGCTTCAAACTCAGCCTCATCATCTATTAAACCGGCTGGGTCCACTTCAGGGGCAAAAGTATGCTTACGCGTTGGAGGGATCAGGCTGACTTGGTCATATGGAATGTTTGGAATCCTCCGGTTCTCGCTATCATAGCCCAGTGAATATTTGGTAAGATTAGTATCATTCCCAATAAGGGTAGCCAAGGGACGTATGACTTTGACACAGGTGGTGAAATCATGATCACCAAATACAGTACCGTCCTCCTTCGGGCTCGGATATCCAAGAGCGAGGTCTGCCAGGTCAAGCTCTGGCATCCATGCCTTTGCCCGGCTTAATGCGGCCACGGCTCCGGCTCTTGAAGATGCCCGCCTTAAATCCTGAATTCGTTGAGGTATCACTGCGAGATGCTTCAGCACATCTTGCAGGAGGCAGGGAGTGGTATTTGATAAGGCTACAATAGCCAAGGCACGTTGTGACCCGGAGTACAGTTGTTCCACTAAAGTGTAAACCGCCTTAAGCTTGATCAGCATGTTTTGCTTGAGGTTGGTACTCCTGGAGCCTGTGTGTTCATAAGCATAACAGTGAGCCGGAGGTAACTATTACAATAGTCATTGGAAGATTACAATGTTTGAGGTTTTGCACGGTAACTTACCGAAGATGGATGAGACCATTAGGGATATCTGTTGTTTTAAGTCGGACACCTCGGTTTTTGCCTCTGCAAGAGATGCTTCTGCCGTCTCGGCCCGAGTCACCAGTGAAGCCTTCTCATCAGTCTAGGCTTTCTTCTCTGACTCAAATTTTTTCTTCAGCTTATCATTTTCAGAGACACTGAATTCAAATTTGGAGTTGGCCTTCTGAGTTTCAAGTTCTTGAGTTTTTAGCCGGTTCTTCAGGTCAGCAAGCTCCAACTCAAATTGACTTATGGTGGCCTGCATTGATACCAGGTTATGGTAAGGATCACGGTAAGTAACATTCAAGTCCCAATCATTTTACAAGTAAAGATACTTGGCACATGGGGGTATGTTAAAGAATTTTTTAACCTACAAATTCGGGTCATGCATATTAAGTCCCAAGCATTTTACAAGTAAAGATACTTCACACTTGGGGGCTAATGTGTATCGCAAGTTCAAAGTATCATGCTATCACCGGGTTAAATATATTCTCTTTAAACCGGACAAACCAACAGTAAGTAGATTTCTAAGTCTACAGCATATTCATTCATAAGCAATAGACTTGGGGGCTAGTACAGTAAGTAAGATTCAGGTAAATAGCATAAGTTATACCTCAAATTTGTGTTCTATTTGTTTCACCATGTCAATTTCCAAGTCACAGCTATTATGCACTTGATTCTGATAGCCCGAGACTATATCACCAATGCTTAAGTGAGTATAGTCAGTAATGTCTTGCTTGGCCTTTCGGCGTTCTGCGAGTTCTTCCTTGGCAGTACATTTGGCAAGGACAGTAGGCCGCCCTGGTTCAACATATTGACTTTTCAGAAATTCAACTTTTGGGTCAGTCGTCTTGACCGGGCTAGGAGCTTCTGGATTATCAGAGTTGTTGATAGCATCTTCGGCAGGTGGATCGGAGGTTGGCACCGGAATGTCAGAAGCCGGTTCAGGCGGCAGCTGATGGGTGGAGCTGTCAGGAGCAGACATGTCTGGTGCCGGTTCAGTAACAATCGGGTCTTGGGATGGCTTATTCTTCCTTGCCCTCTTGCTGGGCTTCACTTGCATGTTGTCAATAAAGGTAGAAGGATGAATACTAAAGCATAAGTAAGGTAAAGTCTAAGTAAATAAGGTTACATTACCCGGGAGCCCTTTTGAAAGCCGGCATGTTTGATTGCATAGACTCGTCGGAGGAAGGAGAGGTATCCTGATAATTGGAGTCAGATGAATTGAGAGGTTGGCGAATTAAACCCACCAAAGGTAAAACAGAATGTAAATCGGAGTTAACCTCGGTCCGACGCTTCCTAGTTACATCAGGTAAGCCGGAGGAGAGTTCTGCATCCTTGTTGGTCCGGGTCTGCCTCCGGTTTTCAAGCTGTTGTTGCTTCAAAAGAAATTGAGGATCTTGATAAGCTACAGGATGTGAAAATCTTACTTTCCGGGTCACCCTTCGGATTTTGTGCTTTGTCAAAGGCTCTGAGTCGGAGGAGATTATAGTTACCTCTACGTCAACTGCTTGACTATTCCCCGTATCCTCCTGAAAGGATAGAATGTCAGTAAAATAACGACAAAGGAGTTAAGAAAATTAAAGGATTACCTCTTCATCATCCGAAGAAGTATCATCCAGTTTGAGTAAGTCGGAGGTGCTGGGTTTCTTCTTCTTTGAGGTTCCAGTCTTGGCGGCTTTCCTTTCAGTTTTCTTGGCTGTCCTGGCTTGTTTGGCAGCCTCATGGTCATACTTGACCTTCCAGAAGTTGTCATCATCCTGTGGAAAAAGATAAGGAATTATGAGTACAAATAAGGTATAACATGATAAAGAATATTTATTAAGATTGATAACTCACTGCAGGGGCCGGGTTCTTCTCGCAGAAGGGAAGTAAGCCGAAGGCATTGCTAGTTACAGTGCCTTCTTTCAGCAGTGACTAGGTTGTAGCATCTACCACATCATCTGTTAAGTCGTCAGGGCTATGACACAGTGGATCATCTTTCTCGCCTGTGTAAGTACACATTAAGCCGGAATGACGGCTTAATGGAAGCACTCGCCAAGTGACCCAGACACAGACCAGATCGATGCCGTTTAATCGTTTCCCAAAAGAGCTTTGATCTTCTTGATGGTGGGATTGAGAGGCAGACGCTCGATAGCAGTCAACTTATCCGCCAGTGGATGATGGGAGTCAAGGCGCAGGGCGCGGAAGCCGGGCAGAGGGCTCTCATCAGCCGGTGAAGTATCCTGGCAATAGAACCACAGGTGATTCCAATCTTTTGGATGACTCGGCAGTTCAGCGTAAGGAAAAAGGCAGTCTCTCCGCCGCTGAATCGAGATGCCGACAAGCTCAAGACTAGGCCCGTTGGCACGTTCATTCTACCGGTTCAAGTAGAAAAGCTCTCTGAACAGAAGCAGACTTGGCTCCTCTCCCAGGTACACCTTGCAGAAGACTTGGAAGTTGCAAATATTTAACACGGAATTGGGTCCAATGTCTTGAGGTCTAAGATCAAAGAAATTCAAAACTTCCCTGAAGAATTTTGAGCCGGGAGGGGCAAATCCCCGGTTCATGTGATCCGTAAAAACTATCACCTCCCCTTCTTTGGGTTGAGGCCTTTCTTCAGACAGGTCAGGGGCACGATAAGACATGACCTCCTTTTTTGGTAGATGGCCAGACTTGACGAATTCAGACAATTTACTCTTAGTAACTATGGATGGGACCCAATTGCAAGTCACAGGGGCCTTGGTTGCCTTAGGTGCCATGACAATAGTTGGCCTACGACAAAATAAGAGGTTCCGGTTCAATTTTAACCCGGGAGAAAATATCTTAATTAGTCAAGGTGGCGGCTTAAAAAGGGGCCTAATGATATAAGGATGACTATGCAACAGTATTTAAGCCGCTACATGTATCAAAAGTAGTTCAAACTTCTTAAGGTCATGAGAAGCAAGCAAGGTTCACAGATCAGTATCATTTATTTAAGCCGGCTATACGGACAGTTGTGTTTAAGGGTATTTGACAGAAGTAGTTTTCCGGGTGACACAAACAGGTTTCATAATCTGCTACTGTTATTCGAGATCAAAAAGCTGTTCTGACAAAAAAAATTACCTAGATCTAAGATTGACGCAGATGAAGCTCAAGAGCTCGAATGGGGCCTCTGTGTAACAGAAAGGGATCTATCTGCGTCCAAAGAAGGTGCGGAAAATCTACCGCATCGGTTTTTACCATCTCCAAGATCAAAAAAAGCGGGGGCGATGGAATCTATGGAAGGGAACTGCTAAACAACGAAGAACGCGAAGAACTCGAAGGTCCTAATGTGGATCTAAGAAGCAGGAAAGAGGAGACTTACGGATTCAGGGTTACAACGGAGGGTCGTCGCGTTTCTCTGGTCAAACCAGGTTGATGCAGCGGCCAGAGTTGGTGAAGACGAGATCCGCGACGGCAGCGGCGGTAGAGCTCGAGCGACAGAGAAGCAGCAAGAGGAAGAAGATGACTGGAAGGAGGAGAATGGGAAGACCTAGGTTGCGCCTATTTATAAGGAAAGGATAACTAAGACGGCGTGGGAAGTGAGGAGATAAAAGTTATTATCCAGCGGCCCCAACGCCTCGGTTTTCGGAACAGTCAATAAAAGCAGAGATCCGTTGGAGGATATGGTGGAATAAAAAATAATTTAAGAAAGGATGACGTCACGGCGGGTTAACACGGATCCAAAAGATGACATCATGGCGGGTTAAAGAAAACCTTTTACACAGTCAGAAGACTGAAGATTTATTTCTTAAGGTATTTTAAGATTGACATGAAATGGTTCAAATCAATCTGGGGCCTAATGTTGGGGATATAACTATTTGTGTAAGCCGCCCAGGAGGGGCCGGGTTACGCAAAGAAGACTCGCCAGAAAGAAGCCCAAGACCAAGCATGAAGATGACGGTCCAATAAAGGGATTAAGGCCCACATGCGACTTAAGGCCCATTGTAGTAAACTGCCATAATGGCTTAACTTGTATCATAAGGTAGATTTAACTAGTCACCGAGCCGGATACTATTTATAAGCCGGCCGTGACTTTGTAAGCCACAGGGCGTCAACTCGTGTATATAAGGGGACGACCTGCTGGCGGCTTAGGGCAAGAAACAACTCATCGAGAGCCGGGCATAGCATATCTCGCTCCCTGGTCATCGAAACATCAATATCAACCCAACTAGACGTAGGCCTTACCTTCACCGTAAGGGGACGAACTAGTATAAACCTTCTCGTGTCCTTTGTCCCGATTAACCCCTTCAAGCTTCCTAGTTGCGATGGCTCCACAACTAAGTCCTTTCACGAGGACATCTGACGTGACAATTCCATGACAATTCATATGAACCAAGTGTCTCTAAAGCTATAAAAATGATATCATGTTTTTTTTCCTTTGAAATGTGGAGTATATGAATCTATTCCTATGAACAAATTGGCTCTAAAGGAAAAAATCCTATAAAAATCATATCATCTAGAGTTCCTATGATATTCCTCCATACCAAAGAATGGTTGAAATTACTGCAGGTGATACGACGGTCTTTCTTTGTACGCTCTTCCCCCATCTTTATAGTTACCTCTAGAAGATGAATGAAATGATATATACTGGGTATTCTATACGTGCATTTTGGTACACGAAAACTCGGTAAAAGTTTGCGAGGTTTGAATTTTCAATAAAGCTATATGCACCGCATTTTGGAACGGAGGGAGGAGGATACGGCAGTGGCTAACACTCACATGGAAGATTTGTGTTTTGGAGGAGTGGCTATTCTGTTAATTGACATGGTAAAACTGACACTGTCGGATGCCGATCTAACAGTTCTTACAGCGTTCGTCAGGAAACGACTAGTGGCGAACGTTTGTCAGATATGATTTACGGACACATGCATTGCATTGATATGTGCCCCCTCTGTCTCACGCACACACGCACCCTCACGAGTCGTGACTCTCACGAGTCCTGTCGCACCCACCGTCTATCTGCAGGTAGACGTCACACACATATATGCTCTTCACACCCTACCCTCAGAACTTCTATAATAGAAAAGACGTCGCACACCTTTTATTTTAACTCATACATCACACACTTATACTATTACTCTTGTGGCGAACGTTCTTTGGGCAAAGTATATTGTACTGTAACACCCCAAAAATCTAACCAGGTTTTAGTATTAAAATTTTGCCAAGAGTTTAAAATTTTGCCTGCAAGAATGTTTCTGTTGGTTTCAAAACCTTTCTTTTATTATTGAGGATTTATTTTTCCCAAGTGGATCCTTCCAAACATTTTTAACCTCTATGCCATCTCACTAAAACATTTTCCTATCAGTAGGATTATTCTTTAAATTATTTCATCCTGAGCTTTTTTGATTAAAATGACTTGTTTTAAGTTTTGGAGCTCTTTTTGAACTTCAACCATTTGATAAACTTAACTAAAAATTCCACCAAAATTTGGAGATGTCATGTGATGCCTCTAAATCACCTTTATGCAATAATATAGCCCTTTCATAGCATATTTGGAGTGCTACACTTGTTTTTTTTTCTCTGGTCCAGTGGACAATTTTGCACTGCAACCCTTTTAAATAATTGTTTCTAGCTTCCACCAAAATTATGTGATGTCAATGGCAGCCTATGATTCCATTATATGCAAAGACCCAATGATGTTCTTTGAAAATTTTGAGTGAATAAACCTAATCTTCATTCTGGTCCATCATGATGGTTTGTACAGCAACCATATTATGGCTTGCTCTTTGGCCCTTGATTCCTTCTCCTACTTGTAGTCCTTCATGCTAAACCCCTAAGCCCAGGAGCATGCAACCATTGGCATATTTTTGGTTCATAAAATAATGCCATTCACATCCTGTCCAGATTTGAAGTTCTACAAAACTTGCACTAGCAAGTTTATCTTTTTGCCAAACTAACCTTACCACCTTCTCTTGCTTCTAAAGAGACACTAATCTGGAGAATTTGGCCACTCCAAGAATGCCTAAGTGCCCTTAGCATTTTGTCAAACACCTTATGGGCATGATCTGTTTTGACACGACTTTTGACATTGCACTGGGAGCTTGCACCCCCAATAGAAGTAACATGTCCACTAGACTCCCAGTGGCTCCTGGCCTGGATCTGGTAAGTGCCAGCCTCACCCAAGCCCTGTAGCAGGCCCTGGCATTTCATCGAACACGTCCCGTGCACGCCCAGAGCGCGAGAAGAGCGTGCGTTTGGCGCACGCGTGCAACCGAGCCGCCGCGTCTCACCCTGCACCCGTTCCGACTCGTGACCACCTGCAGCTAGCTGCCATGCACTCCCCGCCTCACCACTACACGCCAGCCCACCCTGGCACCCTACAGAGCCACCGCCAGAGCACTTTTGGCGGCACGCCGGCGTCGGCCGACAGCCTCTGCTCCGTTCAGCGCCGCCCAAGCCACCCCGGCTCGCCACCTGGCCCCTGGCACTGCCCGAACTCATCCGCAAGCGTGTCCGCTAGCGTTCGTCGCCGCCACGACGCCATGCAAGCTACAGAGGGGCGGTTCGCCGGCATCCTCATCCACCGCCGTGGAACCGACCTCGTCGCGCTATAAAAGGATGCCCCGAAACCTTCTGAGCACGCAGGCGACTCTTAAGCCATCCCCTAGGACCCCTTGGGGCAGCCAATCGACCCGGGGAGGTCATCTTCCCCACCTCCGGCAGCAGCGGCCGCCGCCATGGCCCCAGCTCTCCCAGCGCCACCAGGGCCTCTCCCTCCCATTTCTCTTCACCAAGAACACCTCCTTCCTTCCAGGAACCCAACCCCCTACTCGATTTTGATCGGGAACCACATTTGCCCCAAAACCACTCTGCCACCGAAGCCTCCTCCGCTGTGAAGCTCGCCGACAGCAACTCCCTCCGTCCCCACCGGCCTGGCAACCACCGGGAGGACCGCCCTGGAGTGGCGGATCCATCCCCGCCCTCGGGGCCCCGCGAGGAGCCGCCAGTCGCCAGTGACGATCGCCGGAGCTCCGCCTCCGCTCGGGACAGAGAAAGGAAGGGGAAAAAGAAATAGTCAAACCTGACTAGTGGGCCCCCTGGACCCACTGTCAGTATCTCACCGCCCCGTCCACGTGTTTAAGTGAAGGCGTAATCCACCCCAGTACGTTTCCCCCGCTTCGAAAGCGTATTCGAGACTGAAACGTTTCCTTTTTGTTTTATTTTCAAAACAGATTTTGACCAGAACTTTGACTGGTTATATCTTTTTAAATATAACTCCAAATGAATTAATTCCTTTTCCCAACTCTCCCAAATATTGTCTAGTTTATTTTAAGATTTATTTGAAAAAATTCAGAACAACTTTTGTGCTGTTTTTATTTTGTGTGTTAATTCATTTATATTGCTAAAATAGGAATTTTTGAAGAGAGGAGAAGTATTTCAAGAGTTTGAAATGCACCCTGCCTTCCCATGACCTGAAGTCAAGCATTCTGAACCCCGGCATAAATATTTTTGTGTGTTTGATGGCATGTTTATAACTTCACCTCACTTTGGAAAAAACTTGTTATTTCATGTGATATGATCATATGCATGGGTGCATGTTAGTGATTTCCATGCTGTTGGAAATGATCACACTTGTGATGATAATCATCCTCATGTGCCTTACATGCATACTTGCAGGGACCCGGGAAAAACCTCTGCCTTGGGTAGTCATGAGTTTTTCGCCGGTCTCCGTCAAAACAGTTATGTCCGGTATGGCAGGGTAAGGTAATATGAGCGGTGATCCTGTTGGTTGAAATATAATTGTTATGCTAATCATGCAGGGAATACTTAAACCTCCCGAGTCGACCGTAGATCGAGTCTTGTTCCAGTAACCCCCATACTTGTTTCGTACTACCACTCGTCTCTACAGCAAGTAGAGTACAGTTCAGTAAGTTGTCAACCTCTTTCTGGCACACACCATACAGAGAGGCCAGGGTGGAAGATACCGGTTGTAGCTGGTAGGCAGGCCACCTGGTCCGGGGGCATGGGTGTTTCTGGTTGAGACCGAGAGGGGAGGCCACCCCTTAGAGCGCGGAATATAAATTTGATCCCATGCTACGCGAGGTTGTAGCCTCCCCACTTAGAGTTTGCTTGACAGGTGTCGTGGGTGATTCCAGACACGTGTGAGTTAAGCTGGTGTGTGCAAGTTAGGTGTGTTTTCGACAAAAAGACCGTAGACGGAATTAGTCCCAATGGACTAACGAAATCCGTTACTCGTGGGTAAATAGTACACCCTCTGCAGAGATTAAACTTATTCGAATAGCCGTGTCCATGGTTAAGGATTACAGTCTGGGATGGGTCAAGTGTCGGTCTTAGTGTCGGTCTTCAGAGGTGAAACTGTTAAACCAGAACGGAAATTTTACTACTTGTGACTTGTGAATATTATGATTATTATTGTTGCTGACTAACCCGTGATATTACTGTTATCATCAAGTATCTCTGGGATGGTTCTACCTCCGGGATATTCACTATGATTGTTTCTTTTAAAGCCCTGTATGCGGTGTCGCTTAGACGCCCGACGGTGGAATTTCTTTTAAAGCCCTTTATGTGGTGTCGCTCAGATGCCCGACTGTGGCATTTCTTTTAAAGCCCTTTATGTGGTGTCGCTCAGACGCCCGACT
>NC_041391.1:291855286-292076280 GCF_002162155.2 Triticum dicoccoides
TTTATGAGGTGTCGCTCAGACGCCCGACTGTGGCATTTCTTTTAAAGCCCTTTATGTGGTGTCACTCAGACGCCCGACTGTGGCATTTCTTTGCTGTTTATTTCATAATTTTAATATTGCTAAGTTATGGCATATTCATATTTAACATGCTTACACGCATCCGAGTTATATTTATATTTTGTGACTGACGTCATGAGTATAAAATATTTTCGGCACATTATTAAATTAATCCTGTGTTCATAATGTTTGCGAGTACATTCAAAGTACTCACTGGCTTGTCCCTGGCTATTGTCTTGGCCAGATTTATTGCGCGGAGAGGAGCGACCGTGAGGACAGCCCAGAACCTTTGCAACGGTGATAGCAGCCTCGCGAAGATATGAGTTAACCTGGTCAGTTGTTCCTGTGGGAAATGGAGTCCCATAGGCACTGATGTTTTACAGCCCGCTTCCGCCATCAACCACTAGAAACCATTTGTTGTACTCACAGACCAGAATGGTCTTGTACTACATATTTGTATTTTCTTGGAATTTCTGTAACAAGTTGGTGCCTCATCAGCTAACAGAAATCCTGGGGCTGATGAGCACGATGGTTTCTTTCTGGATTTTGATACCAGGAAAAACCGGTCGTGACATGTACTCTCATGAAGAGAAGTGGTGCACGCACGCACTAGTTCTCTCACACCCACTCGCGGGTGCATGTAGGAGCGCATTTTTTTGAAGCTGGTATGACAAAATCACTCCACTATATATATAAGCAGGAGCCTTAGCGCTTACTTTACTAGGGTTCCTCTCTTTCAATATCTCATGCTCTCCAGATCTAAGCAAGACATAGGTGTCCACACTCTCTCTCTACTCACAGCTGGTCACAAATTCAGCCGGACCACCTCGACCGGGGCAAGGTTGTAGGTGCATCATTCACACTGTCATTGGCGGCGAGGGAGGAGACGAACGGCTGCCCACGCATCCCGATTAGCGGTGTGTCATTCTCTCCGAGAGACCGCAGGTTCGGGAGGGCCTCCGACCCCTTCTTCCTCCCTTCGGTATTGTGGCCAAGATGCGGTCTCCCGACACCTTCTTTGCCACATGTCGAGGACCCTCGGGTATATATTCCTTCAAAACCTGCCTTGTTCTACTGCCCCAGCTCCCCACGTAGCTGCGTGTGGATCTTTTTTCTATTTCCGTCAACTATTTCAAAGCCACCTAGACTTTTACTATTATTAGAGGTAAAGCTAGTTCATACTGTCGAATCTAGGAGTTGGTTCAAACAGGGAAGAAAGTGGGAAAGCTATAGCATGAATCTAGGACTTGGTTCTAAGAGGAAATGGGGGAAAGTAATCGATACTAGCTACTCAACTGGTCTCTTGGTTGAAAAGGCGAAGAAAGCATGGTGGATGGCGAAGGGTGGGGGGAAATGGACCTGTCTCTTGGTCAAAAAAGGAAAGAAAGTGAGGGGTGTTGGGGGACAACGCAAATGGAATGAGCAGGTCTAGATTTCCTGTGCTCACATAGGAAAATATCACCAAGGAGACAAAAAAGGGACAAATGATACATGTTGCCTGAGTGTTTACTACTCTCGGCAACCACATCTGCCTCACCACTTTATGCCCCTGCTGTCCCTACACCGATATCGCTACCGTTAATGTAAAATCACATGAAGCATTAAGCAATTCCACCTAATGTCACTATAAGTAATGGTCTAGTGCCATCGATAAATTGAAGCAATGCCACCACCATTTTATGAAGTGCTTCTCTCTTGCTTTATTTCCCATGAATTGTGTTATTGCAGTTACACTTAAATCTCACACCGCTAACATTGCTTCATCCCAGTGGAACTGCACAAATTTGATTGTACATTTGCTGACCATGTGCTACTCTCATGACAGTAATACTAATGCTATTGTTCTGCATGTTAATCTAGTGGCAGTGTTGATGTGATGTGATGCTACATACTTAAGGGCACTTTCGTACTGTCAATGCAGTGCCAATTAAAACACAATAGATGTTGTTGTTAATCATATGCCACTTCAAATAACGGTCACTGTTTAAATAACCGTATTTTGTATTTGTGCAAATAGGGATGTCTGTCTCCATATTGTTTCTATTTGTGCAATCAAAAGTACACACCTCAGTTTTTGTAGAACTACACAAAATGAGATGGCTATTCCTAGCTGTCATCCTCTAACCACCCGTCTTCCAGGTATTCCTACATTGGTAGTAATGAGGTAGAATGACCAACGCATTCTAAAAGAAGCGGATTCGTACATTTTATTTCCTGATTGCAGTGCAGGGATGAGCGAAAACAACTGCATCCTAGTCCAGAATGCACTTTTTACCAGTTCATCCATGGACCGAGGACTAGCTGGCACGGCTGCACGGAGGTTTTTGGGACAGGTGCACGGACAAGAGGCATTGTGGTCTGCTTATTTCCGCAAATAGCGGTGCTTAAATTTAGTGGAATGCAAAAGAATTTTAGATGGTCAGTACACTACATGGTTCAGTTCAGCATTCCAGCTGAAAACACAATTATAATTGGTTATTCTAGAATGAGAGAACCTAACCCTGGATGGTGGCAATAAGAAAAAACCAGAGTGAAATCCAGAAAATCAAAGCTTGCCTAGGGAGGCCATTTGCTCAGAGAAGCCTTGCTTGATTTTTCCTGATTTCTAAACCTTCTCACAACTTTGTCTTTTGTTGTGAACTAGTATATGTTTGTTTTGTTCTATGAATCATTGAGATGTATAAAGTTTCTTAACTTATGCTTTTAAAGTTTTTTATGAAGCCGAGTTTAATGTGAGTGTTCCACATGAATTCTGGACTAGCATGTGAACATTTGGAATTTACATGGTGGCCTCAGTTTACTGCATGAACCACTGTAACAAGATACATAGTTGCTTATATGTCAGACAGCAGATTATTGATTGTTAGCTGGTCGATAGCCTAGTGTTGAAGCGAGGTGTGCTAATGTGCCGTGTTTTGCACAACTGCTTACAAGTGGGGTAGCACCAAAAGTGTTTACAAGTACTTAACTAGCCTTATGTACCGTATGTGTACGTCAGTGCATAGTTCTCGAATGAGTAATCTATTTCATCAAACACACACTGCTTGTATGATAAACCATGACAACTTATGTCTTACCATGCCATATTCATGAAAAAACTAGTGAGGACGCATCTATTTCGGTAACAATTACGATGGTTCTCACATGATTCACAGGCACACAAAAGTAGCACCGGTTCCCATAGACGGATTCAAACAGAGTACTATCCCCAGAGGGCTCGATAATAGTCAAGGTTCGGATAATTAGACACAATCCAAACTACTATTAAACACTAGCTGGGGCAACTATTTCATTCCTCAATCTAATTTGGGACGGACACAAGATGGACCTTGCCATGAACATCATCGAGGACGTCCGGCAGCAGCTCAATCCTGTGAACCTTCTTGAAGATAACCTTGTGGCCTTGCCACTCATAAACTTGTTGGCGGAGGCATGCCATGTCATCTTCATACGTAAGCTTGACAAGAACAGTATGCCTCACAAACAAAAGAGTAGCTTTGAACTTCTTGTGCTTCAGTATACCCTGGACAACACGCTTGACAACAGTGATGCTGGAATACAAATTGACATTAGTATAAGCTCAAATGGCTTCCAGGATCCAACAACCTAAGAACTCTATTTTCCCAGTGCGTATATTCAGGTCATCTGCCTCATAGCGAGTGACATGTAAAACCACACAATCATTGTCTGCATTAGGGCTCTAATTGAAACAGAAACAAATTCTGAATTGCTTTCCACTATAAGAAACACAAGTAATTTAAACCACTATGTATAGCATGGCATCGAAGCTAATAAAACACAAGTAATTTAAACAAATTCTGAATTTAAACCACGTACTTAGATGAAACACCTCAGTCGAGATTGGCAAAGAAGAAAATCACCTTGGCCAGCTCAGCGGGGGGGGGGGCATCCTCGAAGGGGGAAAACTTCTCTAGTAGGGGCCACAGGGGCTGTAACCTCAAACGGGGCGCTGACCATCTCAGTAGTGGCCGTGAGCATATCTGGGGTTGGCTCGGTGGCTACCTCCATCTTCTTGGAGATCTCTGTCTCATGGGGATCAGCCTCCCGCGTCTGCTCCAATATCGGCAGATCTTTGCTTGGTTCTTTTTGGTCCATCATGAAACTGACGAATACCAGGAGACCACTGAAAGGAAAATACAATCGCAATGACAATGAAACAAAAAAGAGAGTGAGGATCGGTTACAACTTTGCAAAAGTTCTTTTTTTTCTCTGAATGAAAATATACCAATCATGCATCCGCTTACCATCCCTTCGTTGGGAAAGAAGAACAGTGGCAGATGCGAGTGTTGGCTTTGTTGAAGACGGTGAGGGAGAAGGGGATTCAGCGAAGAGCGAAATGATGGTTGCTTCGTCCATCAAACTTAGTCCGCGGGGAGGTGGGGTTTTGTCATACGACGGCTTGTTACTGCAACGCTATGACCAGGGTGACTCTCCGCCCGCATACTGCCTTCTAATTTGGTGGATGGCATTTGGCCCTGCATGCTGCATGACCCACATGTCTGTGAACAAAAGTGAAACGACATTCAGTAGAGGGAGGCGTTTCGATGACCTTTGAGGGAGCCAAGAGCGGTAGTGTATCCACTGTACTAGTAGTAGTTGTTTTTCTAGGTAGCTGTAGAGTGTCTCCACTATACTAGTAGTAATTGTTTCTCTGGGCCCAAGGCAAAACAGCCCATCCACCCTAGTAAATAATAAAATCAATTCAAAAACCCATATATTTACTTAATGAGAGGCGCTACCCACACCCAGCAAACCGCCCCCCAAAAAACCTGGGTGCTCTTCTTCCTCCTCACTCCCGCCCACCTCACGTCAGCTCGCTCCACTCGTACCCCCCAAATTCCTCACCTCACTCCTATAGAAAACCCCAGCTCCCCTTCTTCCTCACTACTACAGAAAAACCCCAACTCCCCTTCTTCTTCACTCTCACTACAACTAGGCTCGTCATTTGTTACTCTGCTCAAATCCATGAGCTTGACGCGATGCCCTTGAGGAAAATGGAGTCGACTGACCCCAGGGACAAGAAGATGAGGCTCCCACCAGTGGTGATGCCTGTTGTAGATCCCGCACCTGGCAACGCAGGGAGAAGCGGCGAGCCCGCCCCCACCTGATCCGAGGAACCCATAGAATCTCGGGTGGACCGCATCAGCGATCTCCCGGACGCCATCCTTGGGGAGATCATCATGCTTCTCCCCACCAAGGATTGCTGCAGCACCCAAGTCATCTATGGCGCCCTCTATGGCGCACCATGCCCATAAATCCTGACTGCCGTCAGCTATCTCTCTTCAATGATTTTGAACTCCCCAGAGCCATCATCTCCTCCCACCAGGGCTCTGTTCAAAGCCCCTGCATCTCATCATGCTACTTGAGCAAGCATATCATGCCCTGCATGGTGGACGCCTAGCTGAGATCCCCTGCATTCACATAACTACAGCTTCTTGAGTTCTACTATTCCCCAGGAAATCACCTACCAAATACCGAACGCCATGTACTTGTGCCCTTAGCACCGATGTCCATCTCGCGGTGTTCCTCCTCTCTCCACACCGCCACCTTTGCGCTGTGCTACCTACCAGACAATCTGGTACTAAACCTTTGACTCCCATTTCTCAAAAAACTTTCACTTGTGCAGGTTCGTATATCGGAGGCCTCATTGCACAACATCAACCACTCCAGGTGCCCCGCCCTGGAGTGCTTGGTGCTTGTTTTCACAGTTAAAATCGGTTGTCTCCAAATAAAATTGCCTAACCTTGTAAGAATTGGAATTTCTTTTGACGGAAGGCAGCTCATCATCCAAGATGTTCCTTCACTTCAAATGTTGATCCTTGATTCTAGTTATTCACCATCGCAAATAACCGTCCTCTCTGCGCCTGAACTAGATACCTTGGGTGTAATACATGATCTTTGTGCTCATTTCAAGATGGTGTTTGGCTCCACAGTTCTTTATGTACTTTATATTATCATCTACACTTGTAACCATAAGCTGCATTTTAAATTTCTGATCATAAGTTATATATCATGTTGGAGTACACAATTTGTACTAATATTATGTTCTATGCTCAATGAAGAGTTTCTCCATGGATAGCCTATCAATGGTGATGTATTCTATGAAGATCTTATATTGAAATGAATAGTTTTGATCTAAACAAGATTATTGGCTTGCTGCAATGCTTTCCATGTCTGGAGAATTTGTATATAAAGGTGATAATTTCATGCACATTGGAAGCCCGCATAAAGTGTACTAGAATTAACCGTTCAGCTGTTGCTCTTTCGACACTCTTTTTTAGACCTTAACTGTTTTCAATCTTCATGTCTATTTAGGGAACAAGATGGGGTAAGAAAGTTATAATCAATCAATGGATTCGTAAGCACCTAGATTTTCTCACTTCTCATGACATTCAATTGAAGACAATAACGCTCGAACGATATGTAGCCAACCATGCAAACACTAGATTTGTCACACTCTTCCTGCTGAATGCGAGGTTACTATTGTCCATCAGGCTTAAGTTTATCAGCAGCATTGTTTTGACAGATGGGTATGTCGAAGAGCAAAAAAGGATTTTCAAGTGGACAAAAGAGCTTCTGAACGTGCCGGGCTACTATTTACAACATATTGTGGTCATAATCCAGTAAATTTTACGACCCAGGATGTTCAGTCTATGGACCTGACAAATTCATTTGACTGTAACTTCCGAAAATAGTGCTGGAATTGATGTTGTTGCCCTTTTCAATCTGGGTTTTGTCTAAACTTGATGAACAATTAAACCTCGTGCTTTTGTACAGTTTGTAAGCTGGAGATAGATGTTCTTGCCCTTTTCAACTCGGCTGTGTCTGTGATCTTTTCTTTGAAACAAGGCAAATGGCTTGCCATCCGTTTAATTTAAAGTGAAATATTGTAACAAATCCCAACCAAGGGAAATAACATCACTCTCGCCGGCTGCTTGAGCTCACTGTGCATTACAGAAGCCAAGTGATTAGCCCTCACCAGCACTGTCGTTGATTTGTCAGGGAAGATGTCCTAGTGTGAGGACTTAGTCGTGAGGCCAATGCATCTATGTGTAGCTTGAGAGGGGTTGATCGGGATGAGAGACACGAGGCGGATCAACACACAAGAAAAGGCTTTAGATAGCTTCGAGCCCCGGGAAACATCATCTGGTAATAGCCCTACATGATGTTTGTGGCTAGGTCTCATTATGCTCATGAGGGAGTTGCCACATAAACCGTCTCTCCTCTAGTTGTGTCTAGCCTTAGAGATTATTTCAGCATGTCCCTCTTGGGGTGCCCTGTCATCCGTAAATAAGTTGGAGGGGCGGGTTACATGTGGAGTCCCAATAGGATTAGGATTACTCTATTACAAGTGGAGTCCTAGTCTTGCTTCCTTTGTAAGGGAATATTCCTTACACATTCCTCTTAAGTTGGCCCACCATAACATGACCCGGCCTTCTGGGCCTTGGGCCTAGTCTCCTATCTGACCCGCCGTAAGACCCATTAGTGTGTCGCCAGGCTCATGAGTCGTCAGACCAGTGAGCCGCCAGACTCATGAGTCGCCAATCCTCCGGTGTGTTACAAATGAAACGCCAAGTCCCAGCCGGTTCATACCACGGGGTATATCCCCGACATTACCCCCAGTTTAATTTGGATTTATCCATGTTAAACTGATCCTGCAGAATAACTCAAGAACAAATTTGACAAGTTGTGCTCTGGGTTAAATATTCTTGTAAGCCGGCACCAGATCATCCTTAAGTCCTTGTCCTTTCCGTCTTCTATAAAATCCAGGCCAATAAGCCAGCCTCATAATCAATTTGCTGATGTTGGGTTCTCATAGAAAAATATTGTGATGAATAATTCATTTGATTCAACTCCCAATGCTTAATAAAAAATATTGGTCTTTGAAATACTCATCTGATCTTCAGCGGGCTTGAAGGTTATGACTTGCCGGTTTATCCACCCTTGCCGGTTTGTAAATATTGATGGTACCGGGTCATAATTGTTGCTAATCATCAAGCTTGAAAATATACCTCCCTTGTATGTATATCACTTGTAGCCCCCAAGTCTTAAGAAGGGAGCGTAGTAACCGCTTATGAGCTGCTTCAATATAAATGTTGCAACCTGGAAGAAATCCAAGTTGCTCATCTCAGTCACTAGTCAAAACTGAATATTCCAAATATGTAGCCCCCAAGTGCTGGGTTGTCATGCTTGCAGCAACCTGGGACTTGTAATTGCATGATGCTCATAAAAACTTCAACCAGTGTAGCCCCCAAGGGCAGGCTCAGCAAGACAATACTGAGCTGGGACTTTATATATACTTCATTGACAATAACATCATATGATGTCGCCCCCACCATGGGGCTCGAACCCACGTCCATAAGGTTAAGAGCCTTATGCTGTACCAACTGAGCAATATATCCTTCAATATAATGAATTAAGGCTTGTGTAATTTGAATATTTGACAGAAGCAATTGGTAGCCCCCAAGGGCCGGCTCATTATGATGTGATGAGTCGGGTCTTCAATGAGGTGAGTAAAAAATGACCTTGCATTAGCCCCCAAGTGTCATGGTGCATGCTTGCGGCAACATGGGACTTCCATATTTGGTATAATCTCAACTTGAATATGTAGCCCCCAAGTGCCGGGTCGTAAGCCTCAATCATAATACTGGTTACTAATAACCATAATAAAAATCCAGCCATGTTGGATGTTCAAGATTTGAGTAATATAATCCGGTATGAAAATCTCAATCATTCAATATCATCATGAAAAACCAGCCAAGTTTTGCTATTAAAGATTTGAATACCTTATCGGTTGATAAGTAAATCCGAAGTTTAAATACCCGATGGCTCTTGGCCGATGGCGACTTAATACGCATCCATTGTAATGCGGGGATTTTTGTAACCCGACGGCTTATAGCCTTTGTAAAAATCAAGAACTGATAACCCTTTTGAAACACCAATTTTGATAGTGGGTGTCGGTGACAAAACCGGCGGATCTCGGGTAGGCGGTCCCGAACTGTGCGTCTAGGCGGATGGTAACAGGAGACAAGGGACACGATGTTTTTACCCAGGTTCGGGCCCTCTCGATGGAGGTAAAACCCTACTCCTGCTTGATTGATATTGATGATATGGGTAGTACAAGAGTGGATCTACCACGAGATCAAGGAGGCTAAACCCTAGAATCTAGCCTATGGTATGATTGTTGTTCGTCCTATGGACTAAAACCCTCCGGTTTATATAGACACCGGAGAGGGTTAGGGTTACACAGAGTCAATTACAATGGTAGGAGATCTACATATTCGTATTGCCAAGCTTGCCTTCCACGCCAAGGAAAGTCCCATCCGGACACGGGACGAAGTCTTCAATCTTGTATCTTCATAGACTTGGAGTCCGGCCGATGATGATAGTACGGCTATCCAGACACCCCCTAGTCCAGGACTCCCTCAGTAGCCCCTGAACCAGGCTTCAATGACGACGAGTCCGGCACGCATATTGTCTTCGGCATTGCAATGCGGGTTCCTCCTCCGAATAATTCATAGAAGATTGTCAACGCCAGGATAGTGTCCGCCTCTGTAAAATAAATTCCACATACCACCATAGAGAGAATAATATGTACACAAGTTCAATCCGCTGACGTATTTTGTGGCGTGACGTCACACCACTACCAAGCCTTTACTTGAATCATTTTTATTATACCACCTCAGCGCGTTTAGCGAAGCGGTTTCCTTGGCACATCTTGTCGAAGCAGAGATCGTGTTCCCCTTATTCCGGGATTCCCATCAATATGGACATGGGTAACCCAACCGTGCCCGTCGCCACACCTCCTCCATCAATGGTGAGTTCCAAACGGTCACGGGGACGGCTCTTGGTGTTCTCCCTCTTTATAATGAGACTAAGGCTCATTTCTTTTCTTCAATCCTCAATCGAATCCGCCCCTCGCCCCGAGTTCCAACACTCAGGGCTCCAGATTCGAGCGCTTCGGACCTTAGACAATGTCCGGCTCCAGCCTGCTGGGCCGGTGGATGCCCTCCTCCATCACGGAGGAGGACGTGCTAAAGCTGAGAGAAGCCAGGTACTTAACCTACGAGATTTCAAATAGGCTGCCTGCTCAAGGGCAAGTCATCCCCACTCCCGAGCCAGGCGAGAGCGTCGTGTTCGTGTCTCACCTCCGTTGGGGTTTAGGCTTCCCGATGGATCCTTTTGTGAGAGGGCTCATGTTTTACTATGGGCTGGAATTCCATGACTTGGCTCCGGAGTCTATCCTCCACATCTCATCATTCATTGTCGTCTGCGAAGCCTTCCTCCGCACTACCCCCACATCGGTTTGTGGCTCAAAACCTTCAACGTGGAGCCGAAGATGATTGAGGGGTGTCAAGCAGAGTGCGGCGGGGCGATTATAAGCAAGAGGGCCGATGCTCCATGGCCCGAGGGCTCTTTTCAGCAGGAGCTCAGTTTGTGGCAACAGGAGTGGTTCTATATTACCGCTCCCAGGGGCAGCAGGCAGAGGCCGCCGCCTATCTTTCGCTCTGGCCCTCCACAACGGCTGACATCATGGGTCAACAAAGGACTGGACTGGGGGCCGTCCAAGGATGTACCCCTATTGCAGGGCCGGATTCGAGACCTCCAAGGGACGGAGATCAATCTGGTCGTAGTGATGCAGGTTATGCTGATTCGTCATCTTCTGCCCTGCAAACGTCGCCCCCTCCGCCTGTGGGAATTCAATCCGGAGGGGCCACGAGCTCTCCAACACTTCATGGGTGCGACACCCGTGGATATGTACAAATTGTTCTTCGGATCACAAGAGGTGTGTCCAGAATTGACCGAGGATGCCGGCCTAAGCTGCAATCACCCGGATACTCAAGTAAGTAGCCCCGTGTCCAGACATACCGTTTGTTTGCATATCTTGAATTTGCCTTTTAACCAATCGTCCTTTAAACAGGCGTGGATAGCACAAGCAAAACTGATACGGTGTCCGGCCCCCCTCCCGGAGACCACGCCGGATCCCGTGTTGGTCAAGATGCTGGAGGTTGCGCCTTTAGAAGAGGGCGAATGGGGGAACAGAGAGACTACCGCCTCTGCTAAGCAGGCTTTCAAGAAAGGGGGGATCGAGAATCCCTCCTTCCAGTGGGATAAGAGGACTGCTTTCGAAGATCCGGAGGCTAAGGCCTCAAAGCGGGGGAAGAAATCTTCACCAGAGGGTCCTGCGCCAGGAGAAACCCCGGACGCACTATCTCCCCTAAGGAATCAGCCCTCCAGCGAGCCGTAAGTAGGAAAGGGGAGTTTTGTAATAAGGGGCATCCCTATTTTTGCTTCTGAGGATAACCGAAGTTTTTGCCTTGTAGTTCGGATCTCCGCCCTTCTCAGCTGAGCTCATCTTCGGGGGACCTTCGTCCGGAGATGATGGAGAGCGAGACGCCTCCATCTGCCGCACCGTCAGGCGGGGCGGACGACCCTGAGGTGTCGTCATGGAGGGTCTCCCCGAGTCCGGCAGGGCCGGACATTTCGGCACCTACTGGTGTACGGCCGGGGGAGCTGAAAGAGCTGCTCGAGAGGGCGTCTATCTCAGAGGATCACCGTACATTGATGAGTACGGTGATTGAAAGAATTTCTTCCGCTGAGGGCGGGTTGCATGATGCCGTCATAAGTTTACTAGCGGGTTTTGAGGTACGTAAAAATGACATACCTTTTGACAGTTTTGCACATAGAGTGCGCCCTGTATAGATAGTAGCCCCTGAGACTCGGTATGTTGTCGAAAGCGATAGCGTGCCGAGGATCATAATCTCAGTTATTAATTCTCGCTTTTCCTATGCAGGTGGCGGATCGTCCGATGGCCAACCGGACAGATAGAGTTGCCGAGCTAAAGCGGCAACTCGACGTTGCGGATACGGACATCGCGCTGGTCAATAAACGACTTGACGAGTCACAAGGTAGGTTGTTTCTCCGTGGTCACCTAGTAAGGGAGCTGACGCCCACTCCTTACAGATGGTGCCACTGCTGTGGAGGGCCTTCGGGCAGAGCTTGCTCGAGCCAAGGAGCAGGCCAGAAGGAGTGATGCGGCTGCCTCGAAGGCAGCCGAAGACCTAAAAGCCGAAAAGGCTGCTCACTGCCGAAGCAGGGAGGAAATGGCCGGAATGGCCGAGAAGCTGAAGGATGTTACCGACCGCTATGAGGTTCTTGAAAAAGAATGCCGAGCGGAGCTAGAGGACCTGAAGAAGGCTACTGCCGAAGCTAAGGATGCCCGTTCTGCAATGAGGGCTATAAAGGAGGAGCTGCGTCAGGCCGGAGACATTGTGGCTGGAAAGCCCTTTCTGCTGCGCAGGAAGTTCACATATCAGAAGTATGCTCAGCTGGGCCAGCTGTGGGGTGCGGAGGATCCTTATCTGGATTTGGCGGCGAGTGCGGCGGATGCGGTGGTGCACTTCCAAAGCCAAAAGGATCACGAGATGGAAGAGCTGTTTTGGTCTCAATTTCACAGTCCGGAGCGTTCACTTCCGTTGACCGATCGGTTGGCTGAGTGGGCTGAGCTGAATAGATTGTCCGGATTTGCCATGACGGATGTAGTGGCTCATCTGTGGCCGGATAGGCCCAAGCCGAAGAGTTATTTCGGCTTGTTGCAGCAATTCCTTGGGGCGGTGCCGCATATCAAGGCGATGAAGCGGTCGGCGTGCATAGAAGGTGCACGGATGGCTCTTGCCCATGTGAAGACATACTAGACGGAGATGGATGCCACCGATGTTGCAACCCGGGGTTCGGACGAGAGCCGGTTACCCGCCGAGCACTATTTTGGGGAAGTCCTTCAGGGCGCTCGTGTAATAGAGTCGCAGTGCTCGAAAAATGTTATGTTCAAATGATATTTATGGTTTGTGAAACCACATTTATAATGTAACGGCTTTTTATACTTGTGCGTTCAAGTATTGAAATATTTCCTGTGCGTATATGTGTATATAAGCTGAAATATGGCAATCTTCGGCTTCAGCCCCCACGCACAGGGTGCGGGGTGCTTGCAAAAAGGTCGCATTTTCACACTTAATCCAACATCTTGGTCCTGTGAAGGAGGTGGTAGCGCAGCAAACTAGGAAACCGGACTATAATGCTTTATCACCTTCACTTAGCCATAGGAGTTCGAGGGTGGGGCTACGATATAGCCCCTAGGGGCACCGCGCTCTCCGAATTCGGGGCGCGTATGTGCCTGACTGGGAAACGGTCCTT
This sequence comes from Triticum dicoccoides, assembly GCF_002162155.2. Lineage (NCBI taxonomy): Eukaryota > Viridiplantae > Streptophyta > Magnoliopsida > Poales > Poaceae > Triticum > Triticum dicoccoides. Next base: position 291,868,556 of record NC_041391.1, read on the forward strand.
CGTCAAAGTGGAGGAATTCTAGACATTCCGGTAGTCGATCGAGTGGTTGACCAGTCTCTCGCTATATCATGACAGTCAGTTTTTGGCTTTCTCTACTGAGGTGCTCGCCTGGCCGAACCAGGGCACAATTGCAGTAGTTCTCCTAGTGCCGCGTTAGCCGATGATACGGAATGTAAGGCAGCAAAACACAGGAGCCGGGCAAACCCAACATTTGACCAAAGACATGATTCGGAGCTAACGCATATAAGGCCTAACTCGAGACGCCGAACACTCCCTGAGGTATTCAGTCTTTATGATAACGGTCAGAACAATGCCCTAAGCCCCTAGTGTCCAGGTACGGGCGAGAATTTCTGGCGCTGCCGATGCCAAAATGCCAGCCTCCTCCTTGGTTATGGTAAGAAACCGGGGGATGTGTATCAACAAGAGATAGTAAAAAAGGTTTACGCAGGGTCTTAATCTGAAAAGAATCCTTGCAACGGGTCCCTGCTGCACGTCTACGCCTGTGTCTCCGTTGTGCTGTATCCTGGACGGGTGTAGCATGCTGTTCATCTGTAAAAGAGAAGAACTTAGTTTGGAAAGGTATCGTGCAAAAAATGTTTTTAAAACAGAGTATGAATAAATGAATAAAGTTGAGCTTTTATTGGCTCTTATTGTTCATGCGCACAGCCCCTTGTGAAGGGGTATGCGGCTAGGAAGCCCCTAGTTTATTATGCCGGACTCGCCTAGCCGTGTCTGGGGTCTTGAGCGACCTTTTAAGGAGATGATGTCGCGTGGACCGGGAATTTTAAGTGTAAGAGATGCGTAATGCGGTATTGCGTTAAAGCGGTCGAAAGCTTCGCGTCCCAAGAGTGCCTGATGGCTACTTTTAAATGGGGCGATATGGAAGATTAGCTTTTCGCGACGGAAGTTGTCGGATGAACCGAACACAACTTCTAGTAGTAAGGAGCCCTTGCAATTGGCGTAAGGGCCTGGCGTCACTCCTTTGAAGGAAGTGCTGCTATGGCAAATTTTTGTAGGGTCTATCTCCATTCTGCGGATTGTGTCCGGATATAGCAGGTTTAAATCGCTTCCGCCATCCATTAGGACTTGTGTACATTGTAGTCCATCGATTATAGGATCCAATATCAAGGCAGTCCATCTTGCGTTTCGAATACTTCTGGAGTAGTCCAGATGGTCGAAAGTAATTGGTTTTGACATCCAATCTTGGGATTCCGCTGGGGTGGACCGTGCGGCATGTGCTTTGGTAGATGCCGCCCTATTTTTCCTTGTTATCTCTTGAAGTGAATTCATTGTTTTGACCTCTTGTGGGAAGTTCTTTTGCTGTCCGGCTCTCTGCTTGTGGGGTTCGTCATCGTCCTCACTTGGTGTGTCGAGCCCCTTGTGTTCGGCGTTAAGTCTGCCGGACTGCTTGAAGACCCAACAATCTCTGTGGGTGTGGTTTGCAGGCTTTCCGGGGGTACTGTGAATTTGGCATATCCTATCCAAGATTTTTTTTAGGTTGGATAGCTCGTCACTGTTGTCCTTAAGAGGCAGTGTTTTGTTGTTCGGCCGAGAGCTTTTGAATCCGGCATTGACCGTTGTGCTCTTTGGGCCATTTTCCTTATTCCGGCGCTGATCTTTTCAGCGTCGTGATTTCCCATTTCCATCTCTAACCTCGGATGTACTTGGGTCGCTGGTGCTGCATCTTGCCAGCCAGCTATCTTCTCCCGCGCAAAAGCGGGTCATGAGGCTCGTTAGCGTGGCCATTGTTCTTGGCTTTTCCTGGCCGAGGTGTCTGGCGAGCCATTCGTCTCGGACGTTATGTTTAAAAGCTGCTAAGGCTTCGGCATCCGGACAGTCGACTATTTGGTTCTTTTTGGTGAGGAACCTGTTCCAGAATTTGCGCGCTGACTCTCCGGGCTGTTGAGTTATGTGACTTAAATCGTTTGCATCCGGAGGGCGGACATAAGTCCCCTGAAAATTTGCTCTAAACGCATCCTCGATCTCTTCCCAACTTCCAATGGTATTTTCTGGGAGGGTTTTGAGCCAATGCCGAGCTGGCCCTTTGAGCTTGAGGGGTAGGTATTTTATGGCATGGAGATCGTCTCCTCTAGCCATATATATGTGTAGGATGTAATCCTCAATCCAGACTCCACGGTCTGTTGTTCCGTCGTATGCCTCTATGTTTACGGGCTTAAAACCCGCTGGAAATTCATGATCCAGTACCTCATCGGTGAAACATAGTGGGTGTGCGGCACCCCTGTATTTAGGTGTGCCATTGTCTTTGAACACTCGGCGTGTTGTGTTTCTTCCCGGGGCCCTCTTTTTTGGCCCATAAATGGACCTGACCGGGCCATCCTTTTTGCGAGGATCTTTATGTGTATCATGTGCCGGCTTGTGTGCGGCGCCGCTTGCCGCTCTTAGCCTGTCATCTGGTCGTCTATCCGTCCAGGCGGCCTCTTTGCTTTTTGATTGTGGTGGCTCTACGGCCTCCTCATCGAATTCGGGCAACAGCTTGCGCTTCGGGTACCTCTTTGCTTGGTGACTATTGCCGTATTTGTCTGTGGTCTTGAGTACTTTGCTCCATCTCATTCTGAGTACGTCTTCCGCTGTTTTGAGCTTCCGTTTCTGCTTCTTCAAACTTCTTGCAGTGGCAACGAGCCTTTTGTGAAGGTTCTTATGCTCCGGTGGCGTGAGATCGTCTGGACTGTTGTTTTCCCCGGGGATGGGTTGCTTGTCCGATTCATCCTGTTCGGATGGTTGCTTGGTTGCATGTTCTTCGTCCACTGGTCCGCCCTGCTCTACGGCTGGGTCATTATGGGTGCTGTTGTTACCGAGGCGGGACTTCGTGCGGCGCTTGCGTCGCTGTTTTGGTTGTTTTTCGGGGGAATTATCCTTCGCCGCGTCCCGTTGTTCCTCGTTATCGCTTCCTTTTGGTGTATCCACCATGTATATGTCATGAGTTGAGGTGGCTTTTTAGTGCCCCGTAGGCGCTGGTTCTTGGTCGTCTCCGGCATCGTCGTCCATACCGTCGATGTCTTCGGAGTCGAAGTCTAGCATGTCAGTTAAATCATCGACAGTGGCTATAAAGTGGGTGGTGGGTGGGCTTTGAATTTCTTCGTCGTCCGCATCCCAACCGTCCTGACCGCAGTTCGGCCAGGGCTCTCCTGATAACGAGAGATAGTTTAGCGAATTCAGGACATCGCCAAGAGGTAAGTGTCGAAAGATGTCCGCGGCGGTGAACTCCATGATCGGTGCCCAATCGGATTCGATTGGAGGGGGCGCGGGAGGTTTGGAGTCCGGCGAGGAGTCCGGCACCTCGGAGTCACGAGCTTCACAAGGGACAAAGTCAGTGTTCGGCTCCATCGCTGTAGGTGTAGCAGCCCCCGAGGCGGTGTCTAGCCACCCGTCCTCGATCTGGGCAGCCGGCTCCGAATTGAGGATTGGAGCGGACTCGTGTGCAGCCTCCAGGATACTATCCGGCAGTAGAGCTAAATCGTGCTCATCGTGACAGTGCGGCGCGCTCGGCTGTGGCTCGAATCCGTCAAAGATCAAGTCTCCGCGGATGTCAGCCGTGAAGTTTAGACTTCCAAACCTGACCTGATGGCCAGGGGCATAGCTTTAGATCTGCTCCAGATGGCCAAGCGAATTGGCCCGCAGTGCAAAGCCGCCGAATACGAAGATCTGTCCGGGGAGAAAAGTCTCACCCTGGACTGCGTCGTTGTTGACGATCGAAGGAGCCATCAAGCCTATCGGTGACGACACAGAGGAACTCTCAATGAAAGCACTAATGTCGGTGTCAAAACCGGCAGATCTCGGGTAGGGGGTCCCGAACTGTGTGTCTAGGCGGGTGGTAACAGGAGACAAGGGTGTTTTTACCCAGGTTCGGGCCCTTTCGATGGAGGTAAAACCCTACTCCTGCTTGATTGATATTGATGATATGGGTAGTACAAGAGTGGATCTACCACGAGATCAAGGAGGCTAAACCCTAGAAGCTAGCCTATGGTATGATTGTTGTTCGTCCTATGGACTAAAACCCTCCGGTTTATATAGACACCGGAGAGGGCTAGGGTTACACAGAGTCGGTTACAATGGTAGGAGATCTACATATCCGTTGTCACATCCCCAGGCCTTGCTTGTTTTTGCTTTAGCATCCATGCATCATGTTTAAATTTTATGAAACTTGAAATGGGGATTGCGTAAACCCTAGCATCTAAGGAATGCACTAGGTTCACCTAAAATATTCTCAGTAAGTCCAAATGGCTTTCAAAAATGTTCATCATTTCTGGTTAATACTGTAAGCAGTAACCAGAGGTGCTGCACATATTTCCATGACATATTTGGTCACTAAATTAAATCATATATTATTTGCAATTGGGCATTTAAATGCTATATATTATTTAATGTGCTCAATTAATTATGAACTTAAGTGTGGGCTGTTAGGAATAATCCCAACAGAGCCCACAATTATTTTCAGGATTTTTGGAAACGTTTTAGTATTTTTAGAAAAGCCCTAAATTTTATAGAAAATAGAAAACAGGAAAAGAGAGATAGAGAGAGAAGTACCTGGCGCTCACCTCACAGCCCACCTGGCCCAACTCCAGCGGCCTAGCCCATCACCGCCTCCTGACTGTCGTCTTCTTCCCTCGCCAGAAGGACGAAGGCGTGTAGCCACCACGTGCCGGCACGCGCCCGAGCCACCTCCTGCTTCCGCCGCTTCTGGAGCCAACCCCGAGGGACACGCACTCCCCCTCGCCCCCTGCACCTCTCCTTTCTCCCCCTGGACCCCAACCCCTCTTCTGCTCCCCTCTCGCGCGCACCACCGAGTGGAGCTTGTCGTCATCGTCGCCGTACCCATGGCCACCGGCCACCCCTCGCCCTGCCGCTGCACCCAGACGCCCTGCCTCGTCCCCCTCTTCCTCCTCACCAAGATGGAAGGCGCCGGAAGCCCTGGATGCCGCCAGCTCTGCCGTTCCCCTCCTCGGCCATCGAGGATCGCCGCCGTTGATATGCCGCCGTCTCCGCCTCCCCGAGCTCGCTGAGACCATCTCCGACCCCACTATGAGCTCCGCCTTCTTCTCCCCTGTTCCCCGTGCCCGTACGCACCCTCTAGCTGCCCTAGCCACCGGAGCCGATTGCTCCTTGCCGCCGGCCATGGCGTAGCCATGGCCACAGCCGCGTAAGCTCGCTTCCGAGCACAGCACCGCCCTCACCGCACTCGCAGGAGCCCAAAACGCCACCCCACGCGCCTCGCCGTGCCCCCTAGCACCGTGCTCGACCTCGGCCGAACTCCGGTGACCGCCAGGGTCGTCGCCGGCGACATTTCCGGCCATCCCAGCACCTCCCACCGCCACCACTCAACGCGCGCGAGCTCCAGCTCCACGTAGCAGCTCTCCTCCGTCGATTTGGTCGCGGGAGGAGGAAACCCGCACCTCTCCGCCGTCCCTAGCCCTGCAGGCGATGAGCCCCGGGTCAACTCTGGCGAGTTTGACCCGGTTTGACCCCAGTTTGACTTCCCCTGAGTCACTGACGAGTGGGCCCAGGCCGCAGTTAATCCTGGATTAGTTTTTAATTAAGTTAATTACTCCACTGACAGTTTAGTTAGCAGTAGTTTAATATTAATTAATTTAGATTAGTTCCTGTGTCACTAACCAGTGGGTCCCAGCGTCAGGTTTGACCTGGGCCAACACTGTTTACCTCATGACGTTATCCTGACGTCAGGCTGACGCAGTAATGCTTTTCTGGATTTTAAATAAATCTATTTGATTTATTTAATTTCAGAAAATATCCAAAACTTCTAAAAATCATATAAAATCAACCGTAACTCCAAATGAAACAAATTATATATGAAAAATTATCAGAAAAATCCAAAGAATCTGATTATGGCATTTTCATGAATGTTTGAGCAACCTAAAGCTACTGTATATGACAATTTGAATTAATGGCATTTGAAATGTCATATATGGAGTTTGGATTGCTGCTAGATGCATTAGCTCAAGTCACAGCATATTGCCATGTCATGATCATGCATCATATTGTGCATTGCATTGATTGTGTTTCTTCCTTGTTTGTTGGTGTTTGTCCCCTCTCGATAGATGTGGTTCCGACGATGTGATCAATGACACCGATGAAGAGCTATACTATCTTCAGAAGTGCCAGGCAAGCAAAACCCCCTTGTTCATTCTGATACAATCCGACTCTCTCGCTCCTGCTCTCTTTTACTGCATTAGCACAACAACGAGTCATTTGTTACTTGCTGCGGTAGCTGAACCCCTTTATCCTCTGCATGACCTGTCATTGCCACAGTAAATAGATGAAACCCACTAGCATGAGTAGGAGTTGTTTGAGCCCTGTTGTGCCTACTCATTCATGCTTGTTTGTCATGCCTGCTACTGCTTAGAGTTGAGTCAGGTCTGATTCATCGGGAATGAATCAGAGGTGTGTGAACATGTCCTACTGTATGTGAACTAAGTGTGTGAACACGATTTGGTAAAGGTAGCGGTGAGAGGCCATGTAGGAGTACATGGTGGGTTGTCTCATTGCAGCCGTCCTCAGGAACTGAGTTCTATGTTTGTGATTCATGAAACAGCTACTACCACGCATTGGGCCCGAAACCAATGGATCCTCTCGGCTTCTTAATCACCCTTGTCCTCTGTCCAGGAGTTGCAAGTAGTTTCTGGTGTTTGTAGTATGCTGGAGGCCGTGGGCAGCGCTGACCGGAGGGGTGGGCTGTGATGCGGTAGGCACGTGGTCGGGTATGCCGGGCGCCCGTTTGGTGTCGCGGAACCCTGTACACATCGTTCGGGGCCGTATGTGGAAACCTCGGCCGGACTCCCTGTGGATGGAACCTAAATAGGCGATAAACCTGGACTAGAGACTTGAGTGTTTAGGTAGGCCGTGGCCGACACCCACGTTGGGCTTCCACTTGAAGGTTTCCGAGTACATGTCGTGTAAACGACAGTAAGTGGTGAGAGCGTGTGTGAAGAAGTACACCCCTGCAGGGTTAACATCATCTATTCGAATAGCCGTGTCCGCGGAAAAGGACTTCTGGGTCGCCTGTAAAGTTCATAGAGACGTGAAAGTGGATACTCTAAAATACGCAAGATAAGTGTGAGTGTTATGGATGGCGTTCTCGTAGGGAGACGGAAGCGGATCCATAGTGGTGTATTGGTTGGTGAATATGTGGACTCGTGTGCGCCACCTCAAAAGAGTTACTTGCAGTCGTAGTTCAAGATAGCCACTGAGTCAAACCTGGCTTGCTGTAGTTAAACCCCACCATACCTTTGTTGATAATGATGCATATGTAGTTAGTTCTGATGTAAGTCTTGCTGGGTACATTTGTACTCACGTTTGCCTATTTTATGTTTTTTGCAGAGAGACTTTAGTCTCACTAGTAGTTCCGCGTGGACTTCGACGTTTAGCTTGTTACCTCAGCTACGATCTTGTGCCCCCGGCAGGATCTGGTAGATAGTCAGGCTTCTCAGCCTTTTTCTTTGTAGATGTCTGTACTCAGACATGTTAAGCTTCCGCTTGTGCTTGACTTGTATGCTCTGAATGTTGGGTCGTGAGACTCATGTTTGTAATATCTCGCTCCTCGGAGCCTATTGAATAAATACTTGAGTTGTAGAGTCATGTTGTGATGCCATGTTGTATTTGCACATATCGCGCATATTGTGTGTATGTTATTGAAATGCTTGGTATGTGTGGGATCTGACTATCTAGTTGTTTATCCTTAGTAGCCTCTCTTACCGGGAAATGTCTCCTAGTGTTTCCACTGAGCCATGGTAGCTTGCTACTGCTCCGAAACACTTAGTCTGGCCGGCATGTGTCCTTCTTCGTTCCTGTGTCTGTCCCCTCGGGGAAATGTCACGCGATGAATTCCGGAGTCCTGTTAGCCCGCTACAGCCCAGTTCACCAGAGTCCTGCTAGCCCAGTGCTACAGCCTGGATTCACTCGCTGATGACCAACACGATCGATGCTGGGTCATGGATGCCTGTCCCTGTAAGTTAGTGCCACTTTGGGTTCACGACTAGCCATGTCAACCGGGTTCTTTGTTGTATGGATGCTAGTGGCACTATCATATACGTTTGCCAAAAGGCGCAAACGGTCTCGGGCCAGGTAAGGTGGCACCCGTGGGAATACCGTGCGTGAGGCCGCAAAGTGATATGATGTGTTACATGCTAGATCGGTGTGACTTAGGATCGGGGTCCTGACAGCTTTGGTATCAGAGCTTGACTGCCTGTAGGATTACCAAGCCAAACTGGTCGAAGTTGAGTCTAGAAATTCCTTAGTTATATAAGGGAATTGATTGTGGGATGGAACGTAAGGCTCCTTTTACTCCTTATACCTTATGCCCTTCTGATCCGGGTCATCTTATCTTTCCTACGGGGTTAAGGAACTAGGCTTTCTCTTCTTTCTATTAGGATCATGTGTTACTAATCCGTAGATTTATAAGATTGTTGGATTCAAGCCTCAGTTCAGTTCCTACTACTTCCGTATGTTATCTGTTGTTCTCGAAACCTTGATATTGTGCTTCTGAGTGGCTAGGCCACCATTTTTGTAGCATGTCTCTAATCTTTTTTTGAGCATTTGCAGCCGTTATGCTGTCCGAGTCATCCCAGGTTTCTAAATAGTCTGATGCATTTGCAAAATTCTTTCCCTCTATTCTAATGTCCTTTTGGGTCAGATTAACCACACTACCCAGTGTGTTGAGGTACTCTATTGCCTCGACACATATGTTGGAGCTATTATTATGACCCTAGATGTCTAGAGTATCACCTAGTAATCGAACCATGTTTTGCGATCCCAGTGTGATGATTCTGGCCATTATTCTTGAAAGCATCCCGTGATGCCATTTAGTTAGTAGGTATTCTATTCTTGGGTTTTTGAACCCGAGATTCACCCTACCTACTTCATGTTGATAGTAATTGCTAGTTCCCTTAGGTTATTAGTAACCTTTGCGATAATCCTCGAGATTTGTGGTATTTTCCTTCTTCCAAATACTATGAACCACTTACGGCAGATGTTTGTTGGATCAAAAGATCACAATAGGAGTGCTCTCGATGAGTTCTCCATTCATAATTGTGAATCTGCCAGTTCTACCTTTCCGCATGGGTTATCCGGAAGAAATGTTGAGCTTTGCTCGACATACTAATCTATGCATCCACAACTCAAAAAATTATATGTTCCTTTGGGTTGTTCTTTTTAGTTGTATTCTGGCCCTTGTCTATCAATTGATAGTCAAGAGAATGCGTGCATTCGTCCATCGATGCCTATTACTCTTGTGGTCCGTCAAGCCATTCTATTCCGGAATGACAACTCCAGAACCTCATCCATTTCCAGCATTGGGTCAAAGTAGTTGTGCTCCGCAGATCAAATCGCTAATCTAGCTTTTGTTTTGCTCTACCTTGTAGTATTACCATCTTTATATTAAGATTATCATGGGAATTGCACACCATTCTATGAACTCTTGATATAGTGATACTTCTCACCCTCATTATTCATTTCTCGGCTCCCGTGTTGTTGCAACTGGAACGCCGACAAGTGAATCGTGATGTGTGAAATCTATACTCCTAGCAACTCTGTTGCTTGGTAGTTAAAAGGATAATAATCTCATTCCTAGCGTGTTGGTTATTGAATCATCACCCTAAGGTTGATCGTGCCCCCTAGTCCTTATTTCCGGTGCACTCTCCGAGCAGTGAGTTAGGATAGTTCCAATCCTTGCTTATTTGATCATATCGTCTTGCCCTAAAAAGCAAGATTGTTCCCGATCTTAGTAACATATTGGTGGTTCGTGATTTACCGAATATCTTCTCGGAAGTATCACCAGGTCATCACCTGACTGTTATGTTGAGGCCGTGATCAAGTTGGTTTCATGTAAACCACCCCTTCTCCAAGAATCTGTGTTGCATACCCCTAAGATGTTTGGTCAAGCTAAACAACAACTTGGAGAGTTGGAAGATGGAAGCTTGTCCAATTTAGTTCATCTTAAGGGATATCTTGTATGTGTGTTGAAGAAAGATGATATCTTCATCGATTGATCCTCATGACCAGTTGTTGGACCTATTGTCTTGCCAAACTTTGATTTGAGTGTGGACTATCCTCAAATCAAATTAGAACCAACGATGTTCTTAATGTTGTCTTACTCGTGGTTGATCCCTCGAGCATACACCATTATATCCTTTGGTTTGACCAATACTATCACTTGTTGTCATAATTATGGAATTCCATTTTTATGGAAACCTGGATGAATTGTTGTTGAGGCCATCGACAATATCCTTGTTTTCTCCATAATTTTGTTGAACATTAAGCTAGTGTTGGAAACCTTCGAAAGCATTTGTTCATGATAGCTCATCAAGCATATGTTCGGATGTAAGAAGTGACTTCCTCTAATTCATGTGAATTTGATGCAAGTCGCCGCCGTGAATCCGAGAAAGCAAGTTTTACTTCCTCTGGAACCATCCCAAGTCAGTTATGCATGTGCGAAGTATTCTATGGTCTGATAGACTCATCATCTTCATTCTATACGTATCCCTAGCACACCAAGCCACTGATTGAATTGTTCAAGATAAAGAAGTCTGTTCTAAAGTGAATACTTAAGATTTCCGCGCGGAGACTCCGATATCATTAATGATGGTTCCCAACCAGAACTCGATAGTGTTTTGTTGTAAGACTACCATGTGTTCATGCTTGTCTGGGACAACGTGTTCACATGTTTGTAGCAGAACCTGCTCATGCTTTGGAGCTTGCTATCGTAGTTCATTTCCCGAGAATCTTGCAACGTCGTCCTGTCGATTTGTGTTGCAAACTTTCTTTTTTCTTTCTAGACTTGATGAGTCTGGAATATTCTGACACCAACCAGATCTGAATCTCAGGCAGATATGATGGTTGGAACATCTCCCAAGAACTATAATATTGGTCTCTTTGTAACCCGGTAAAGAGAATGTCATGGCCAACACACCCAACCGGAAGACCTGTTATTGTAGTATCTTGATTGAGAAAGTTGGCCACCTCCCCATGAAGATTTCGCAGGATTTACCTCCATAGTTATTCCTTATGGATTTTGTGTTTCCGAAGTCCGACCTTTTTACTTGATGTTCAAGATATCAAACCATATCTATGAATGGGTTACGCTAGTACATCAAGGAGAACATTAGAAGCGGAGTGCTAAATGTCTCTTGGTCATCATCCAGATTTTGTTTCCTTGGCTCTGCTAAGGTGAAATCTGAGAAAGTGTTATCTTCCTTTGCATCTACATCCTCCACCATTATTCATCATGGTAGTATGTTGTGTTGCCAGGATCCTTGTCACGGATATTGGTAAACCTTGATGAATATGGAAATGCTCAAGTTCTTGAGAGCACGCGCAAGCACTAGGTGCTATCATAGTTACTAACTGGGATTGCTCTCAGTTTCCTCGGTTATGCTATAACTTTTCAAACAGTGGACTCACTCTCTACTGTTGAGCTTCTCCCCAGTTACTAAAATCATCCCTTGTGTTGTCTTCAACAAGGTAATCCACATCATCCATTCTGGCCCGAGAATGTCATTCTTTCAGACTCCTTCAAATGATTGATTTTCCTTAGGCTGGTATAAAGAGTTTCAATGATCTCTACATCAAAGGTAATTCCTTTTGCCACTTAGGGAAAAATTCTACGAATCGCCCTCCTCCAAGATGTCTTGTTATAGTATCATGGCAACTCAACTCCTCACTACGTTGACAACTGTTCACCACCTTCTTAAGCGAGGAATTGTTGTCTACCTAGTGAACCCTCGTCATTTGTTCCACTCCATCCCTCTAGATGTGTGTTTCGTGTCCCAGCTCGAAAGTTGTGCTATGTCTTACACCGTGAGTTGATCCTGAGTTGCTTGATCTCCGAGAAGATCGATCCTTCTAGAGTTTCTTTTCCCTCTCGTGGTCATGTTGGTAGGAGTTCCTGGAGGAAGACATCGAGTCAATGATGGTGATCGAATCAATGTTCTTATGAAGGGCAACCTGGATCGTGAAGATTGTGTTAGGTTGCGTTCCCCCTTCGACTTACCCTACGCTTGAATCTCGGGTCGAGATTCTTGTTTAGTGGGGGTGAGTTGTCACATCCCCAGTTCAGGCCTTTCTTGTTTTTGCTTTAGCATCCATGCATCATGTTTAAATTTTATGAAACTTGAAATGGGGATTGCCTAAACCCTAACATCTAAGGAATGCACTAGGTTTACCTAAAATATTCTCAGTAAGTCCAAATGGCTTTCAAAAATGTTCATCATTTCTGGTTAATACTATAAGCAGTAACCAGAGGTGCTGCACATATTTCCATGACATATTTGGTCACTGAATTAAATCATCTATTATTTGCAATTGGGCATTTAAATGCTATATATTATTTAATGTGCTCAATTAATTCTGAACTTAAGTGTGGGCTGTTAGGAATAATCCCAACAGAGCCCACAATTATTTTTAGGATTTTTGGAAACGTTTTAGTATTTTTAGAAAAGCCCTAAATTTTACAGAAAATAGAAAACAGGAAAAGAGAGATAGAGAGAGAAGTACCTGGCGCTCACCTCGCAGTCCACCTGGCCCAACTCCAGTGGCCCATCCCATCACCGCCTCCTCCCTGTCGTCTTCTTCCCTCGCCAGAAGGACGAAGGCGTGTGGCAACCACGCGCCGGCACGCGCCCGAGCCACCTCCTGCTTCCGCCGCTTCTGGAGCCAGCCCCGAGTGCCACACACTCCCCCTCGCCCCCTGCACCTCTCCTTTCTCCCCCTGGACCCCATCCCCTCTTCTGCTCCCCTCTCGCGCGCACCACCGAGCGTAGCTCGTCGTCATCGTCGCCGTACCCGTGGCCACCGGCCACCCCTCGCCTTGCCGCTGCGCCCAGACGCCCTGCCTCGTCCCCCTCTTCCTCCTCACCAAGACGGAAGGCGCCGGAAGCCCTGGATGCCGCCAACTCCGCCGTTCCCCTCCTCAGCCATCGAGGATCGCCGCCGTCGATATGCCGCCGTCTCCGCCTCCCCGAGCTCGCTGAGACCGTCTCCGACCCCGCTGTGAGCTCCGCCTTCTACTCCCCTGTTCCCTGTGCCCGTACGCACCCTCTACCCGCCCTAGCCACTGGAGCCGATTGCTCCTGACTGCCGGCCATGGCGTAGCCGTGGCCACAGCCGTGTAAGCTCGCTTCCGAGCACACCACCGCCCTCACCGCACTCGCAGGAGCCCAAAACGCCACCCCACGCGCCTCACCATGCCCCCTAGCACCGTGCTCGACCTCGGCCGAACTCCGGTGACCGCCAGGGTCGTCGCCGGTGACATTTCCGGCCATCCCAGCACCTCCCACCGCCACCACTCAACGCGCGCGAGCTCCAGCTCCACGTAGCCGCTCTCCTCCGTCGATTTGGTCGCCGGAGGAGGAAACCCGCACCTCTCCGCCGTCCCTGGCCCTACCGGCGACGAGCCCCGGGTCAACTCCGGCGAGTTTGACCCGGTTTGACCCCAGTTTGACTTCCCCTGAGTCACTGACGAGTGGGCCTAGGCCCAGTTAATCCTAGATTAGTTTTTAATTAAGTTAATTACTCCGCTGACATTTTAGTTAGCAGTAGTTTAACATTAATTAATTTAGATTAGTTCCTGTGTCACTAACCAGTGGGTCCCAGCGTCAGGTTTGACCTGGGCCAACACTGTTGACCTCATGACGTTATCCTGACGTCAAGCTGACGCAGTAATGCTTTTCTGGATTTTAAATAAATCTATTTGATTTATTTAATTTCAAAAAATATCCAAAACTTCTAAAAATCATATAAAATCAACCGTAACTCCAAATGAAACAAATTATATATGAAAAATTATCAGAAAAATCCAAAGAATCTGATTATGGAATTTTCATGCATGTTTGAGCAACCTAAAGCTACTGTATATGACAATTTGAATTAAGGGCATTTGAAATGTCATATATGGAGTTTGAATTTGAATCTTGGATTCAAACCAACTCCATTTAACTTGCTGCTAGATGCATTAGCTCAAGTCACAGCATATTGCCATGTCATGATCATGCATCATAGTGTGCATTGCATTGATTGTGTTTCTTCCTTGTTTGTCGGTGTTTGTCCCCTCTCGATAGACGTGGTTCCGACGATGTGATCAATGACACCGATGAAGAGCTATACTATCTTCAGAAGTGCCAGGCAAGCAAAACCCCCTTGTTCATTCCAATACAATCTCACTCTCTCGCTCCTGCTCCCTTTTACTTCATTAGGACAACAACGAGTCATTTGTTACTTGCTGCGGTAGCTAAACCCCTTTATCCTCTGCATGACATGTCATTGCCACAGTAAATAGATGAAACCCACTAGCATGAGTAGGAGTTGTTTGAGCCCTGTTATGCCTACTCATTCATGCTTGTTTGTCATGCCTGCTACTGCTTAGAGTTGAGTCAGGTCTGATTCAAATGAATCAGAGGTGTGTGAACATGTCCTACTGTGTGAACTAAGTGTGTGAACATGATTTGGTAAAGGTAGCGGTGAGAGGCCATGTAGGAGTACATGGCGGGTTGTCTCATTGCAGCCGTCCTCAGGAACTGAGTTCTGTGTTTGTGATTCATGAAACAGCTACTACCACGCATTGGGCCCGAAACCAATGGACCCTCTCGGCTTCTTAATCACCCTTGTCCTTTGTCCAGGAGTTGCAAGTAGTTTCTTGTGTTTGTAGTATGCTGGAGGCCGTGGGCAGCGCTGACCGGAGGGGTGGGCTGTGATGCGGTAGGCACGTGGCCGGGTATGCCGGGTGCCCGTTTGGTGTCGCGGAACCCTGTACACATCGTTCGGGGCCGTATGTGGAAACCTCGGCCGGACTCCCTGCGGATGGAACCTAAATAGGCGATAAACCTGGACTAGAGACTTGAGTGTTTAGGTAGGCCGTGGCGGACACCCACGTTGGGCTTCCGCTTGAAGGTTGCCGAGTACATGTCGTGTAAACGGCGGTAAGTGGTGAGAGAGTGTGTGAAGAAGTACACCCCTGCAGGGTTAACATCATCTATTCGAATAGCCGTGTCCGCGGAAAAGGACTTCTGGGTCGCCTGTATAGTTCATAGACAAGTGAAAGTGGATACTATAAAATACGCAAGATAAGTGTGAGTGCTATGGATGGCATTCTCATAGGGAGACGGAAGCGGATCCATAGTGGTGTATTGGTTGGTGAATATGTGGACTCGTGTGCGCCACCTCAAAAGAGTTACTTGCAGTCGTAGTTCAAGATAGCCACTGAGTCAAAGATGGCTTGCTGCAGTTAAACCCCACCATCCCTTTGTTGATAATGATGCATATGTAGTTAGTTCTGATGTAAGTCTTGCTGGGTACATTTGTACTCATGTTTGCCTATTTTATGTTTTTTGCAGAGAGACTTTAGTCTCACTAGTAGTTCCGTGTGGACTTCGACGTTTAGCTTGTTACCTCAGCTATGATCTTGTGCCCCCGGCAGGATCTGGTAGATAGTCAGGCTTCTCAGCCTTTTTATTTGTAGATGTCTGTACTCAAACATGTTAAGATTCCGCTTGTGCTTGACTTGTATGCTTTGAATGTTGGGTCGTGAGACTCATGTTTGTAATATCTCGCTCTTCGGAGCCTATTGAATAAATACTTGAGTTGTAGAGTCATGTTGTGATGCCATGTTGTATTTGCACATATCGAGCATATTGCGTGTATGTTATTGAAATGCTTGGTATGTGTGGGATCTAACTATCTAGTTGTTTATACTTAGTAGCCTCTCTTACCAGGAAATGTCTCCTAGTGTTTCCACTGAGCCATGGTAGCTTTCTACTGCTCCAGAACACTTAGGCTGGCCGGCATGTGTCCTTCTTCATTCCTGTCTGTCCCCTCGGGGAAATGTCACGCGATGAATTCGGGAGTCCTATTAGCCCGCTACAGCCCGGTTCACCGGAGTCCTGCTAGCCCAGTGCTACAGCCTGGATTCACTCGCTGATGACCGACACGATTGATGATGGGTCATGGATGCCTGTCCCTGTAAGTTAGTGCCACTTTGGGTTCACGACTAGCCATGTCAGCCCGGGTTCTTTGTTATATGGATGCTAGCGGCACTATCATATACGTGAGCCAAAAGGCGCAAATGGTCCCGGGCCAGGTAAGGTGGCACCCGTGGGAATACCGTGCGTGAGGCCGCAAAGTGATATGATGTGTTACATGCTAGATCAGTGTGACTTAGGATCGGGGTCCTGACATCTGTATTGCCAAGCTTGCCTTCCACGCCAAGGAAAGTCCCATCCGGACACGGGACGAAGTCTTCAATCTTGTATCTTCATAGTCTTGGAGTCCGGCCGATGATGATAGTTCTGCTATCCGGACACCCCCTAGTCCAGGACTCCCTCAGTGGGTTTGAACTTAATCATTTATATAAGTAATAGCTCTAAAAATCTTGCATAGGGTTTAAACAATATATGCCCTGGCGACCTAACGTCGAAAGCCAGGTAAGGTAACAACCCAAACATAATATAGTCTTATACAATTATGGAAAAGACTAGCATTAGGGCCATTCAAGTCTAAACATATTGGCAACTTAAAGTCAAAAGCCAGTGCGAGTTATTAAACCTTCATATTTATATAACCAGGGAAACATACCTATAGAATTGAGTTATACTGCCGACTTACATCGCCATATGTAGTGAAGGTAACAATCCAATGATTTATAAGACCATGATTTTAATGGCGCAATCCAAAATATGCTAGCGACTTTCTGTCCATAGCCAGGGCGATTTATCAAAAAACCCAAATATTCATACCATTATTGAAAGACATAGCTATAGATTAATACCATGGTGATGCCTTGATAATTATAATCCGGAGCCAATATCAACCCGGAGTCATGAAATATCATCATTTTGATTGCTCAAGGCAAAATATCTTGGTGACTTTAAGTCTACTATCAGGGTGGTTTATCAATCCCAATATGCTCATTGATGAGTCATATAATTAAGGCTACATGGCCTAAATCACTTTAAACCATATGTCAATATGGTACCAAGATGAACCCAAAAAATGTTCAAAAAGAAAATCAAAGCAAGCAAACGAGGCTTTCGTAGGCCGCCAAGCCTAAAGCTCCGAGGCTTTCATGGGCCGCCAAGCCACTGAGTTAACCTTTTACACTCTGTGAAACCGGCCTCACATGACCGCCGTTTTAACCTTGACAAGTTCAGGGTCTATGTAAGATTGACTGTTAAGAGTTCGACTTGTCATTCCAAGATTACTCGGGCGGAGTGGCAGTTTCTACAAAGCAGGAGAACCCAAAAGGTTTTGGTGAATACACCTGGTGTTCCAAACCAGCTCACAAGGGTAGTAACGCTATGTTCTCTTTGGTGAATACATCTATGTTTGAACACGAAGCCCCCATGTGCTTTGTGGCGTTGCACCGATCAAGACGGATATTCACAGCTATGTTCTTTTTGGTGAATACACCTATGTTTGAACAGGAAGCTCCCAAGTGACCTTTGAAATTGTGGCATTGCACCGATCAAGAGGGATATTCACAGCTATGTTCTCTTTGTGTCGGTGGGAAACGACACCTATGGGATCACTGGAATCCCTTCTACAGTTGCAGGGCGCGGGGATCGTGAGGAGAGCAGGACTAACAGACGACACAGAGGGATTTACCCAGGTTCGGGCCGCAAAGATGCGTAAAACCCTAAGATCCTGCTTTGGTGGATGTATTAGTGTTCTTGAGCTCTCGAACAAGCTCTGGGTGTTGTGGGGTTCAAAAGAGCCGAATCCCTTCTCTATGTGCCATGGGCCTCCTTTTATAGGCGAAAGGGGCTGCCACAGTGGCACACAAAAGGTGGAAGGTGCTACAACATTGCGAGTTTATCACTAGTATTACAGGACAAGACACATTTAATGTGAGGCTTAGGTGTCCCTTTGCTTTATAGGGGACGGGGGCGAGGCCCGTCCCGTCCGTCACCACTCTCCCTCGCTTCGACACGCGCCCTGGCCGGCGATGCATGCGGTGCCATGTAGGCAGGCAGGCAGCTGAGGTGGCGCGGTGGTGGAGCCTCCACGAAGGATTGCATGCTGCCACACAGGTGCCTGCCCAGCTGGTTCGGTCGGCAGCTGCAAGCGAATGGCGGTGAAGACTTGGTTGGCGCGGGCCTGGTAGTGGCCCTGCCGGTATGCTTGGCGAGGGCCTTGTCGGGTGGCCCAGCAAGGGTCTTGCCGGGTGGCCCGGCAAGGGTCTTGCCGTGGCGCACTGGCCTCCCCGGCAAGGATCTTGCCGGGGGTCTTGTGGGTTTCTTAGGTGAGGATGGTCGCCTCCCTATCCTCATCTGATCTCATCTATTCTTTGTCTTCGCAAAGATCTGCATGCCACCACGGAGGTGCCTCCCGAGCCTTGTCCCAACGCGTTTGTCAAGCATTGGTGGGCTCAAGGGTGGCTCACTTTGGCTGGCACGGGCGAGCTGCCCCAGCAAGGGTCTTGCCGGGGCTGCTGACGCTGCTCCGGCAAGGGTCCTTGCCGGGGGAACCTGCTACGCCTATCTGATCTTTGTGGCCTTGGTCCTTGTTGTTTCGTTTGTCTTGTGGCTTCGGTTTCTCTCTGACTTCATTTCCTGCCGCGTCTGTGCGTGGCCATGGCAGGAGGCTCTGACTGCCCGTGCATAAGTAAAGGGGTCAAAAGCAGAGACCCTACATTTGTACACCGACAGGAGCCCCCAGGCCTGGGAAACACATAAGCGCAACACGTTGTTGGGCCAGGCCCAGAATGGTGCGCGGGAAGTTGGGGCGGATTTTTACCGCGGCCACTGTTCCGTCTGCTGCACTTCCCACGACCCGAGTTGAACGCGCGACGTGGGGGTCATGCGCGCGCATGACATGGGCATGCTGGCGTTACTTTGTGGTGAACAGTAAAGAGGCGGCTTGCGTGTATCTTTGAGACCGCAGGGCCGCCTCCCATTTACTGCCTTCACTCGGGAACCGTCGTTCCACGCGTCCCATTGCGCCCGCCCCTTGCGCCACGTTCGCTGCATGCAGAGCGAATGACAGGTGCAGGGGTCGTGGGTAGCCGCGCGCGTGCGGGTCGATTCCCATGCGCCTTCAATGGAGCGGGGAGGGCGGTCAACGACCCCGCTCGCTGTCACTTCAGGAAGCCGGATTGGCCGAGTGAGGGCGGCCGAGCCTCGCCCCCGCCCCTTTATAAAGATGGGCGCGGGAGGGATGGTGCCTCTCAACCTTTCGCCATCTGCCTCTCCCCATCCCAGCTTCCTTTCTTCTTCTGCCATGGCGAGGGGACGCGGCGACGCTTCATTGATGCCGGCTAGGGTTTCGGCCCGACAGCGCATCACTCCTCCCCAGGAGCTCGTAGCGGTGGAGCCGGCCGCTAGAGGAAGGGGGAGGGGCGAGGTCGAGGCTGCCATGGTGCCCAAGGGAGAGGGGGATGGGGTGGCAGGTCTGCCTCGCCCCCTCCAACAGCCCTTCCTCCGATGGAGGGCCATGCTGGGGACAACCCCTGTGAATTCTTCGTCAGGCTGCGCCATCCGCCGCGCCATCACCTCCGCCTTCCGATCCCGTTTGCACGGGAGATGGAGCTGGATCCACCGCATGCGCTGCGGCTGCACATGAGGGGTTGTGGGAATAGTGGCACGTGGGTTGACGTTGAGTTTCCCGCCCCTCACGTCATGTACCTTCATCGAGGGTGGAAGACCTTCGCTCGCCTCCACAGCTTGAAGGATGGGCTCGCTCTCCATTTCAAACTAATGGAGGGTGGCCTCCTCTCCGTCAAGATCTTTGGGCACTTCGGGACCCGCGTGAGGTGCTGCGTAGAGAGCTCCTCCAATGACGAAGATTCCTCCTCAAGCGAGAGTGGCGAGGAAGACAACCGCAGTGACGACGAGGGCAGCGAGCGGCAGGATGACGGGTCTGACTAGGTGTGGGGCGCCGCTCTGAGCGGCACCGGCGACCCCATCATCTATGTCGCTGGCTCCTTGAACTTCTCGGGGTCGTCTCCTTGGGCGGCTGGC
This sequence comes from Triticum dicoccoides, assembly GCF_002162155.2. Lineage (NCBI taxonomy): Eukaryota > Viridiplantae > Streptophyta > Magnoliopsida > Poales > Poaceae > Triticum > Triticum dicoccoides. Next base: position 291,888,532 of record NC_041391.1, read on the forward strand.
ATAGGTAGGCTGCTGAAGAGGAAGAGGACAAGCGGCAAGGCCGTCAAGTCGAAGTACGCGGGCACCTACGCCATCGTCGCGTGTTGGCGTCCTGCCGCCTCATCTTCGAGCTCTGCCTCCTGCGCCGCCATCACCATCTAGCCCTTGGACAGCCACCGAGATGTTCTCTCGGTGTCTTCTGCCACTCGTAGCTCGCCTAGGCGCCCCTTTTGCCCTTCTGCTCTCTTGTTCCATTTCCTGAGGAGAGGGAAAAGAAAGGGATTATGGGCACCTTATATCTTTTTAGTCTTGTAAGCCTTCGGGCCTTTGTTAGCTTTAGAACTTGTAATCCCCTTGTTCATGTTTTTCATTTGGTATGAACTGTACCTGTACGGGATGTTTTTTAATGAAAAAGGGATGTTTGCCGGGATTTTCGTTCGCGGGAGGAACCCACGACAACGGGTGAATCCTCGTTATCTTTAAGACAAACGTTTTTTCGCCCGGCAACAGGCCTTGCTGTTCCCTCACTTCACTTGACCTTTCTCACGCTCTTGGCGGAGGTAGGGATGAGGTGGGCTTAGGCCCCTCATTCTTCTTCTTTGCTGCCGCGGCTACGACCAAATCCAGACCCAGGGGATAATCCTTGAGTGCCAGAAAGGGGAGCGCGGCAGCTCAGAGACAGACGGGGTTTTCGTGTATCCCAGTCCATAACAAAATGCATGATAGAGGATAGAGAACTAATCTGGATCTGCAGCCCCCGGCAACCTTGGCTTGTCGTGGATGGATCTTTGTCCTTGCGGCCCCCGGCAACTCTGGCTTGCCGGGGTTCGGACGCCGGTCCGTTCCCTTTCTTCCAGAATAGCTCGGCAAGAATACCTATGTGCCCTGCTAACCAAAGAAGATAGAGAAGAACAGAGAGACGCGCACTTGACCTCTAAGCTAGGGGTTAGCCGCCGCTAAGAATTATCAACCCTAACCAAGGAAGAGACTCAACCTAGCATGCACGCTATAATTTAGGGCGCCAGCGCTTCGTTTATTTGTGCTCAGGGTCTGCACCTGGCTTTGTACCAAGGGTTACATGCCTTGCCGGCAAGGCTTGTACAAAAGGGTGGCTTGCCGGGAGGCCCGGCAGCTGCGCCTTATGGGTAAAACTTGTGAAGATGCTCGATGTTCCAGGAATTGCTCACTGGAATGGCATCTTCGGCCTCAAGACGGACTGCGTCGGGCCTGGTGACTCGTGTTACCCGATAAGGGCCTTCTCACTTTGGCGTCAACTTGTTGGAATTCTTGGCCGACTGAACGTGTCGAAGAACAAGGTCACCTTCCTCAAAGCTCCGGGCATGAACCTTGCGTCTATGGTAGCGGCGCAAGGCTTGCTAGTAGGATGCTGCTCTCACAGACGCCCGAAGAAGATCTTCCTCAAGGAGCGTCGCATCATCTTGCCGCAATTGCTCTTGCTCAAGCTCATCATAAGACAGCTCTCGAGGTGACCCATATATGAGTTCCATGGGGAGAACTGCTTCTGCCCCGTAAACCAGGGCAAAGGGTGTCTGGTCGGTGGCTCGATTTGGTGTCGTTCTGGATGACCAAAGAACCGCCGGCAACTCATCAATCCAGCGCCTTCCACTCTTGTGCAGCGTGTCAAAAGTTTTCGTCCTTAAGCCTCACAAGACGTCAGCATTTGCTCTCTCCGCTTGGCCGTTGCTCCGTGGGTGTGCCACGGAAGCAAAACAGACCCTGCTGCAGAGATCTTCAATGTATTGCATGAAGACATGGTTTGTGAACTGTGTGCCGTTGTCGGTGATGATCCTGTTGGGCACCCCGAAATGGAACACTAGCCCCTTGAAGAACTTGGTGGCTGACTGGACCGCCACCTTCCTCACTGCTTCCACCTCCGGCCACTTTGTGAACTTGTCGATTGCAACGTACAAGTACTCAAAGCCCCTGACAGTGCAGGGGAAAGGGCCCAGTATGTCGAGCCCCCAGACCGAGAAGGGCCAGGAGAGAGGGATAGTTTGAAGGGCTTGAGCTGGTTGATGGAGCTTCTTTGAATGTAACTGGCACGCTTCACACTTGGTCACTAGTGCCGTTGCATCCTGGAGGGCGATGGGCCAGAAGAAACCTTGCCGGAAAGCCTTGCCGGCAAGGGCCCTCGACCCTATGTGGGAGCCACATATGCCTCCATGTATCTCTGCCAACAGCTTTAGTCCTTCCTCCCAGGAGATGCACATCTATTTCACCCCATTCTGTCTTCTTCTGTACGATGTGTTGTCAACGAATTGGTACAGAGCTGGCCGACGGGCTACTCTTTCAGCCTCTTCCTGCTCCTTAGGAAGCTCTCCTTTTTGAAGGAATCGGACGGTGTGCTATGCCCATGCCGGAGCCTGTGGCTCGACGGCAAGGACCAAAGGCATCTCTTCTGCCGCGAGAGCAGTTCCCTCCACAGCCATGACCTGAGGTCTTGCCGGAGTCGATCACCCTACGGCAGGATCGGCATCCACGGCAACATCTTTGTCGGCGGCTCCGGGGAGCTCGGTGGGAAGTACTTGTCGGGGCCTAGCTTCCTCTGCTTGCTCCACCCGGTCGACGGATCAACAGATGGTTGGGTTAACTGAAGCAGAAAAGTACCAGGTTCCACAGGTAGCTTGAGGGCGGCGCGCTTTGACAGGTAATCGGCGACGTCATTCTCCGCCCGAGGGACATGCTCCGCTTGTATACCGTCAAAGCGCTCCTCCAGTTTCCTCACCTCATCCACGTAAGCTTCCATCAACGGGCTTTTATAATCTTTGTTGACCTGCCTGACGACGAGCTCTGAGTCGCCCCTGACGATGAGCTTCTTAACTCCGAGGTCTGCCGCGATCCTGAGACCAGCAAGCAAACCCTTGTACTCGGCAGTGTTGTTGGTCGACATCTCGCGGGGGAAGTGCATCTGGATGACATACTTGAGGTGCTCTCCGGTGGGTGCGACAAGCAGCACACCAGCTCCGACGCCTTGTAGCGAGGAGGCACCATCAAAGTACATGATCCAGTTGCAGCTCGTTTCCTTGCCGGGGAGAGTGGTCTCCGGTACCTCTTCGTCGGGCGTCGAGGTCCATTCCACAACAAACTCCACCAAGACTCCACTCTGAATCGTCGAGGTACTTTCAAACTTCAAACCAAAACTTGACAGCTCCAGGGCCCATTCCATGATCCTTCCCGGTGCATCTGGGTTGTGCAGTATCCATTGCAATGGGAGGCGGGTGACCACCATGATCTCTTGGAAGTAGTGGCGCGGCTTCCTCGAGGACACGAGGAGGCCGAAGAGCAGCTTTTGCACACCTGAGTACCTCGACCTAGCCACCTGCAAGAGGGAGCTGACGAAGTACACTAGGTGTTGCACCATTTTCTTCTTCTGCGCCTCTTCACCCGGTTGTGTGGGTCCTGTCATGCTGGCGCCAATCTTGCCAGGCTCGAGCCTTGCCGGGGATTCAGTCTTACCGAGACTGAGCCCTGCCGGGGGGGGCGGTTCCGGCCCGCCAACCGTTGACTCTGCCGCTGCTGCTGCCTCCTCATCAACCTCCCTCTGTGCCACTAGTGCGGCGCTAACCACCTGATTTGTTGCCGCTAGGTAAAGCAGCAACGGCTCTTGTGGTTTGGGCGCAACCAGCACCGGGGTAAAGTAGAGGTATTTCTTCAAGTCTTGCAGTGCTGCCTCGGCCTCTGGGGTCAACTCCACTTGCCCGACCTTCTTCAAGATCTTGAAAAAAAGGAAGGGCATGCTCCGCGGATTTGGAGATGAACCGGCTCATGGCAGCAACGCAACCAGTGAGCCGGCGCACGTCCTTGTTCCGTTTGGGTGCTTCAATCTGCTCGATGGCCTTGATCTTATCTGGGTTTGCTTCAATCCCGCGCTGGGACACAAAGAACCCGAGAAGCTTGCCGGACGGGACACCGAAGACATACTTCTCAGGGTTCAATTTGAGATTGATCTTGCGCAAATTCCCAAATGTTTCCTCCAGATCTCACACAAGTGTTGCCTTGTCCTTGGTTTTGACCACTATGTCATCCATATAGGCTTCCATATTTCTATGCAGCTGGGGTTCAAAACCAATTTGGACTGCTCTTGCAAAGGTTGAGCCAACACTCTTCAACCCGAAAGACATCCGTAAAAAGTAGTACGTACCACTTGGGGTGATGAATGTTGTCTTTTCCTCGTCTTCTTTTGTCATGAAGATCTGGTGGTATCCTGAGTAGGCGTCAAGGAATGATAGCAGGTCACACCCAGCCGTGGAGTCAACAATCTGGGATGCGCGGTAACGGGAAGGGATCCTTTGGACAGGCCTTATTGACGTCCGTGTAGTCAATACACAGGCTCCACTTCCCATTTGCCTTGCGCACTACTACCGGATTGGCCAACCACGTCAGATGGAGCACTCCTCTCACCAAGCCTGCTGCCTCTAGCTTTCTGATTTCCTCCGTGATGAACTCCTGCCTCTCTAGAGCTTGCTTCCTGACCTACTGCTTGATGGGCCACGCATGAGGACAGATAGCAAGGTGGTGCTCAGTCACCTCCCTGGGAACACCGGGGATGTTGGAGGCTTGCCATGCTAACACATCAACATTCGCCTGCAGGAAGGTGACGAGCTTGCTTTCTTATTTGCCGTCGAGGCTGGAGCTTATGGTAAAAGCTCCTCCCGTGCCATCCTCCTTGACGGGCACCTTCTTGGTCTCTGGTGGTGTAGCCCTGGACTTCTTGCTCTTGCCGATGGAGCTCTCTGGCACATTCTCAACGGAAGCACAACACCCCGAGGAGGTGCGCTTACCGGAGTGGGTTCGAGGGGTCTCGCCGGTCTTCTTCTCTCCCGGGGCTCCATCGGCAGGAGCAGGTGCCTTAGCGGCAGCTGCTGCAACTGCTTCCCGGTAGAGTTGGTCGGCGCAGATTAGCGCATCTTTCTTGTCGAAGGGGACGATGATGATGTTCATCGGTCCGGGCATCTTCAACATGTTGTAGGTGTAGTGTGAAGCCGCCATGAACTTGGCTAGCGTCGGACAGCCGAGAATCCCGTTGTAAGGCAAGGGGATCTCGGCTATGTCGAAAACAATCCTCTCCGTCTTGTGGTTCATCTCGCCTCTGAACATCACGGGAAGCGTGACCTTTCCTTTCGCCTGGCTCCTCCCCGGGTTAATCCCTTGGAACGTACCCGTCTCCTCGAGGTCTCCATCAGGGATTTGCAACCTTCTGACCACAACGGGCGAGATCAAGTTCAGGCCGGCCCCGCCGTCAACCAACATCTTTGTCACCTTGAGGTTGCGGATTGTTGGTGAAACCAACAACGGCAGGCACCCGACCATAGTGGTGCGGTCAGGGTGGTCCTCGGTGTCGAAGATGATGGGCATGCTGGACCATTTCCGCGGCTTCTGTGCGCCAGACGATGGCTCCACTGCTGTGATCTCACGAGCCCACTGCTTGAATTGGCGGTGGGATGTATGCAGCGAGGCGCCACCATCGACACACATGGCCTCTGTGGCTTTCTGAAACTCGTGGTCGCCGGACTCGTCGTCTTCGTCATGATCATCGTCTTCCTGCTTCTTGTCGTGGCCCCGGGCGGGCCTCTCTTGTTGATTCTCCTTGCCGCGGCGGCCCCCTTGGCCGCCACGCTTCTTGCCAGATCCTTCGGCACCATCTGGGCCTTTCTCCTTGTCCAGCCATTCATACTCGGCTTTCTGCTTCTTGGCGAGCAGCTCTACCTGCCGGTAATTTTGGAGATCGTGGCCCTTGGTGCGGTGGATCTTGTAGTACTGCTTGTTAGAGCCTCCTGGCTTGTCGGTAGCCGCCAAGGCCCGACAAGCATCACACCCGGCAACCTCCTTTTCGGGGTCACTCGCCTTGGTCCTCTTGGTGGTACCGGTGTCGTCGGATCCCTCAACGGCAAGCACGGCCTTGCCCTTGCGCTTCCTGTTACGGCGTCGGCCTTTCTTTGCTGGGGTGGCGGTGTCGCCGGTGGAGTCGGTTTCCGCACCATCATCTTTGCTGGGGTACTTCCTTCCCTCCTCGGCACGAGCGCACCGATCGGCCAGAACATAGAGCTCAGCCACATCCTTAACCTTGTTCATCGCTAGTTCATCACGCATCTTGCGATTACGCATGTTCTGATGGAACACACTGATAACAGCGGCGGGATGAACATCGGGGATGTTGTACTTCACCTGGCTAAACCTTTGGATGTACTTGCGCAGGTTTTCTCCTTCCTTCTAGGGGATGATGTGTAACTCACTCGCCTGGCCATGAGCTTAGTGACCTCCGATAAAGGCGCCAATGAACTCATGGCACAGATCCGCCCAAGACGAGATGGAATCCACCGGCAAGTGCATCAACCATGACGTAACATTAGGCTTGAGTGCCAATGGGAAGAAGTTGGCAAGCACCTTATCATCGCGGGCCCCAGCAGCTTGCATCGTGATGGTGTAGATGCTGAGGAACTTTGACGGGTGAGTCTTGCCATTGTACTTCTCACCAACGTCGGGCTTGAACGTTCGGTGCGAGGGCCACTGGAACTGCTGCAGCTCACGGGTTAAGCCAGACAACCCACCTCATAAGGGAGGCCACCGTAGCCTCCCAACGCTGGGTGGTCCGTGGCAGGCCCCGCCCGCCTGTCCGACTGGTGCCGCGCGTCATGTCGATGCTCGATCGTAGTTCGAGCGTCCTCATGAGCCCGCTCCTGAAGGACTTGGCGCTGATCGCAGTTAGTTCGCGGGTCGTACGACTTGATGGAGATATCATCACGAGCATCGCCGCGACGGGCCGACGCCCGGGGTGGTCAGGATGGAGGTGGGGAGTACACCATGGCCGCGTCGCCTCCGGCGTGGCCTCCTCTAGCATGCGGCAGCCCGGCAGATCGACGGCCGATGGGTTCCGCCGGCCGCGGCCCATTGTTGTTAGCGATGTCGACGAGGCTCCGGACAGCGGCCCTCCATTCGTCAAGCTTCTCCGCGGTGGGAGGAAAATCGAGGAGCAGCTGTGCGCACGCTAGGGCTTCCGCTGGCGTTGGTGGCAGCGAAAGCTGGGTGGACCGCGATGCGCCTCGACTCCTAACCATGTTAGAAGGAGCTGCGTCATGACTCCGCAGCCGTTCGCCACCTCCATCAGCACCTCGGCGCGCATGCTGGCCCTCCTCTTCATGTGATGGATGCACATGACTCTTCCCAGGGCGGCGAGCAGGGTCACCAGCAGGGTGGTGCTGCTCATCACGCACAACCTGAGAGGAGCGCATAGTGGGCGCCGGTGTTGGCGTCTTGGAGGTCGCCGTGCCGCCGCCTGGCGGGACGGCGGCGCCCCTGAAGGGCCCCGCGCCGCCTGCAGGGGACCTGACTCCATCTCTAGAGCCCGCGACTTGTGGCTCGCTGCCTAGCGCGCGAATGGTGCTACTCGCCAGGCCTGAACCGCCAGGGTGATGTGGATGTTCGCGGGCCGCACCACGGGTTCTCTATGTGACTGGCCCGCTACTGGTCCGCACCAGTGCTGGCATCTTGGTCCCGGATGAACCGATCGCCGTGGTCGCCTTCTTCTTAGGAGCCATGGCGATGAAGAACAGCTAGGTCAACTGCTAGACTAGATTCTCACAATAGCGCCCCCCACCTGGCGCGCCAAAGATGTCGGTGGGAAACGACACCTATGGGATCACTAGAATCCGTTCTACAGTTGCAAGGCGCGGGGATCGTGAGGAGAGCAGGACTAGCAGACGACACAGAGGGATTTACCCAGGTTCGGGCCGCAAAGATGCGTAAAACCCTACGATCCTGCTTTGGTGGATGTATTAGTGTTCTTAAGCTCTCAAACTAGCTCTAGGTGATGTGGGGTTCAAAAGAGCCGAATCCCTTCTCTGTGTGCCATGGGCCTCCTTTTATAGGCGAAAGAGGCTACCACAGTGGCACACAGGAGGTGGAATGTGCTACAGCATTACAAGTTTATCGCTAGTATTACAGGACAAGACGCATTTAATGCAAGGCTTAGGTGTCCCTTCGCTTTATCGGGGACGGGGGCGAGGCCCTTCCCGTCCGTCGCCGCTCTCCCTGGCTTCGACACGCGCCCTGGCCAGCGATGCACGCGGTGCCATGTAGGCAAGCAGGCAGCTGAGGTGGCGTGGTGGTGGAGCCTCCACGAAGGATTGCATGCTGCCACGCAGGTGCCTGCCCAGCTGATTGGGTCGGTGGCTGCATCGCTAACGGCAGTGAAGACTTGGTTGGCGCGGGCCTGGCAGTGGCCCTGCCGGTGCGCTTGGCGAGGGCCTTGTCGGGTGGCCCGGCAAGGGTCTTGCCATGGCGCGCTGGCCTCCCCGGCAAGGATCTTGCCGGGGGTCTTGTGGGTTTCTTAGGTGAGGATGATCGCCTCCCTATCCTCATCTGATCTCATCTATTCTTTGTCTTCACAAAGATCTGCATGCCACCATGGAGGTGCCTCCCGAGCCTTGTCCCAACGCGTTTGTCAAGCATTGGTGGGCTCAAGGGTGGCTCACTTTGGCTGGCGCGGGCGAGCTGCCCCGGCAAGGGTCTTGCCAGGGCTGCTGAGGCTACTCCGGCAAGGGTCCTTGCCGGGGAACCTGCTACGCCCATCTGATCTTTGTGGCCTTGTTCCTTGTTGTTGCTTCCCTTTCCTGCCGCGTCTATGCGTGGCCGTGGCGGGAGGCTCTGACTGCCCATGCACAAGTAAAGGGGTCAAAAGTAGATCCCCTACTTTTGTACACCGACACTTTGGTGAATACACCTATGTTGGAATAGGAAGCCCCCAAGTGACCTTTGAAATTGTGGCATTGTGCCAATCAAGAGGGATATTCACAGCTATGCTCAATGAGCAGGAAGCCCCCAAGTGACCAATAATATGAGCCCATAAGGCAGGATACCTATGTTTGAACAACGCATCATGGCAGCAAGTTCTCTTTGGCAACCTTTAACTTTTCTGAGAACTCGAACTTTGCGACAGATAAATTCTTCTTGAGCCAGAATTTTAAACCGGATACTGAGAGCTTCAAAGCATTCTGAGAGACAGATTTCTCTTGAGACGACCTTTAAATTTTCATCAATATAGCAATAGCCTCCGGGACAGGGTTATCTTCCCTCCAATGTTCTGGGGTCATGAATTGGCTGAGTCATGTCATCGTAGCCCCCAAGTCTCAAGGCGACTCGAGGAGTTGCTTTGAGATTCTCCATATTTGACAGTGATATAAACCAGTATGAATCATTCAATAGCTCAGTAATATAATAATCCCTTTTGTAGTAGACAACTTGTCCTGCATTGGAGAACTTGTGATGCGGAGCATCCTACGGTCATCCCCATGGACACTACTTCGACTACTCAAGCTCCAAGTGGACCCATGACGAGAGCTCGAGCACGTGCTATTCAATCCAAGGTTAACTCTCTCCTTGTTGAACTTCCCTTTGACCCACTTGAGACATGGCTACTACCTCAAACAGAGATGCTTTGTGTGCTTAGGTACCAAGAAAGTAACCAAGGAGAAGTTACGATGCAAGATGAACATCGAGAGCATGTAGACGATCTACCCAGCCCAGAAGGACTGGAACAACCGCCCAACCACCGCCCGGGCGGAACAACCGGCCAGCTACCGGCCAACAACCGGCCCACCTTCTGTGATCGAGTGGAGCAAGGCCGGTGCTGCACCGGTTTTACCGGTTTCTGCCCAAAGACCGGAACAACCGCCATGACAACCGGTACAACCGCTGGCCCCTTCGACGTCCATCTCCAGAAGCCAGCGCGTGACCTCCCAGCGGTAGTACCGCCTTCCACGTACGGAACTACCGCCCCGCATGAGCTCCCAGCGGAACTACCGGCCACATGACCGGTACTACCGTCCTACCTGCGCGCAGTGCAAGGGGTTTTCTCCCCATGTATCCTCTCCCACTTACCCCTTCGTGGCTTAGCACTATATATACTCGTCTCCTAGCTTCGTATTAGGGTTAGCATTGGTTTAGCTCATATTTTTGTGTGAGAGCCTTGCTCATCCACTTGGTTACTTCTCCTCGGAGCTCACGACCTCTTCGGAGAAGATCCCCCAAGCGGATTCAAGACCCCTTCAAGGGAAGACAATCAAGACCTCCTCACGGAGAAGAACGGCTACCTTTGTATGTTTCCTTTGTTGATTTTGAATCTTGTGTTACCTTATGTGTTCGGTGATCTAGCCCTTGTGTGATCAATTACTTATCGGTTGAGTTACTCTCGTTCCTCCCCGTGTTTTTCCTCGTGTTCTTCCGCTCGTTCGTCGTGTTCCCCGTAGGATCCACTCCAAACGTGAAAGATCGTCCACATAGGGCACCGCCCTACATCATCTTGGTATCACGAGCCACGTTGATCACGTTTTGGAGCCCCTACCTCGTGTATTCTAGCTTGATTTTGTTGTTTTCGTCCCAAATTCGAAAATCCCCACCAAAAATAGCCACCAATTTTTTTCTGATTTCTTGGTTTGATGATGTTTTGTTGATTTTGATCCGTGGATTTTCTTGGTTTCAAGTGGATCTAGCATCTCCCCAAGTTTCACCTCTTTTCATCCACGAAGTCCATCCAATTTTGCCCCCGAAATCATCTTTTTCCGCCCCAAAATCGCGCCCCGATTCGATCTGTGACAAGTCCCGACACAAGCGGTACTACCGCCCCTCCAAGCGGTACTACCGCTGAGTACTACAAGCGGTACTACCGCCCTCCCAAGCGGTACTACCGCCCATGCCAGTTTCAGCATTCCGAGTTTCACCATTTTCATCATAACTTCCACATCCAGAGTCTGATTTTCACGTTCTTTAGCTCGTTGAGTAGCTATTGACATACCCCTTCTACCTAGATAGGCTACAACATAATTGGACACCATCTAATTTTCCGAACATTAGCTTGTTTGCCTAGGTCTTTCACCACATCATCCGCTATACCACCTCCGCTTTCCGCTACCACCATTGTTGCTTTTGGTCTTTGAGAATTTGAGTTGTGGTTCCCGTGTCCTATTGTGTTTCGTCTATATAGGTATGGTTCAACGTCAACATCACCACCACTCATCTTCGCCAAGGACTCATCATCGCCAAGGATGGTAACTTCGACGACATCTTTGTTATCCCACGCCATTGCATTGATAACCACATAGCCTTACTTCTGCGTTGCTTACCCATCGAGACTAGCCATTGAGTATTGCCAGCAACGTGACTTGTGCACATTAGTGATCATACTCTATAGCATACATACCATACCAAAGTGGTGCATATCTTGGCATCAACTTGTGTGTCACAAAGTTGTCATGGCATACACAATTGCTATCTTGGTTCGTGAAGTTTTGCATGAGAAAAGAGCTCAAAAGTGAAAGAGCCACCCAAGCTTTTAAGCAAACAAGAAAGATAAGCAAAGAGCTTATAAGCCAAAAAAACCATAGCATCATACTACATTAAGATTGTCATATAAGATCATCTTGGATCATAGTACCGAAATACCATACATATAGCATACTTGGGATAGAGAACATTGCAATTTTGCCTAGTAGGTTGTGCACAAGCTCCGTATCCGCCTATTGTGCAATCGTGCTAGCATCTCTCTAGTATTGTGCAACAAGAGCATTTTCGTGGACTCCACATTTTGGCTCATTTTTTGTTTGCACAAACCCACTTATCTATTTGCGTGTGTGTTTTCGTGTACCACTAATTGCTTGGTCTGCTTGTTGCATTTGCGAATTTGTGAATCTTTTTCAACATCTTTGAGTCAAACTAACGATTGCAATCAATTTTGTGCCACCATCCTAACCAAGCTCCACCATAAGCTTTTACTTGTGTAGGTGTGATAACCAACAAGGATTGGTACCAATAGTGCTATCTCATTGCCCGCATTTGAGTGAACTTGATTCATCATCAACATCGGTCAAGGTACATTGGTATAAGTTCTTCTCCTTCTACCACTCACATTTTTCTTGGAATGATGGATAGGCCGAGTACTTCCACCAACCCACTCTTCATCGAGCAAGACGACGACATGTCATCATACGTCACCAAGAGCCACCTCTTTGGTGCACAACGAGCGTTGCATCAAGAGCAACAAGATATGAAAGAACGCATTGACAACCTCACCACCGACTTGCGACTCTCCGAGCAACGTACCAAGGACTACTTCAACAACAAGCTCGACGCGCACAAGCAAGAGAATGATGCAGGAATGGACGAGATCCGCACCTTGTTGGTGAACCATCCTCCTTCAACTTCTTCATACTCAAGACGGAGCCACTCAAGTCGACACTCTGACGACTCCTTCTCCAGCTCAAGCACACCGTCATCGGACACTCTTCGACGAGCTGCGCGGCAAGATCGTCATGCATCTCGCAACCCGCTACACGTCAAGCATTCACAAGAGCAAGTCGATGAGCAAGTCCCGCGTCCTCACTCAAACCAAGTCACTTTTTCTCAAGCTCAAGAACGACAACATATTCGTCGCCAAGAGGAAGAACGAGCGCGTCTACACCAAGAGGAACAAGACGCCGAGGCTCAACGTCTTCCACAACAACAACATGAAGCGCAAGCTCTTGAGGCACAACCTGCCCTTCAAGAATCAAGTCGAGCCATCGCCAACCGCAATCGCGAAGGGCGCAATCAAGAGGAAGCCCTTCAAGAAGAAATCCAAGAGAGGAACTACTAACCACGTGTGCAAGGTCAAGTTTCTCAAGCTCCTCCACAAGCTCGTCAAGCTCCACCTCAACCTCAAGTTCGACAAGAGCAAGTTGATCATGGACTTCCTCCAAACCAAGAGCAACATGAGGATGATTACCCTCCATGTCAAGGGCGTCATAATCACCATCGCCAACAACACAATGAAGAGCAATGCTATGGCAAGCTCAAATTCACAATGCCCAAGTTCCATGGAAGCAATGATCCCGAAGAGTACCTCTCATGGGCATTGAAGGTCGACAAAATCTTTCGTTTGCACAACTATGAGGAAGAAAAGAAGATCGCTATGGCATCACTTGAGTTCCAAGACTATGTGCTCATATGGTGGGAACAAATCCTTGAGCGCCGACAAGCAAGAGGTGAACCTCCAATCACCACTTGGGCTCAAATGAAGGATGTCATGCAAGCACGTTTTGTGCCCACCTACTACAACCACGATCTCTTCAAGAAGGTACAACTCCCCAAGCAAGGAACAAAGAGTGTTGAAGAATACTACAAGGAAATGGAGATAGCAATGATTCGAGCCAATGTCACGAAAGATGATGAGCAAACAATGGCACGATTCTTGAATGGACTCAATCATCCCATCAAGAAGATCGCCGACTTCCAACCCTACTCCAACCTCATAGAGCTCGTGCATCAAGCGACCAAGGCGGAATGTCAAGTGCAACATGACTTCAAGTATGCCAAGTACTCATCCAAGACATACGGCTTCTCCAACAACCAAGCTTCAACAACTCCTCCAACATCTATATCAACCAAACCTTCTCTAAGCAATGACGACAAGTCAAGTTACAAGAAAACTTCGGCAAGTTCAAGTCGTCTTCCTCCTACTACGAGCAACTTCAAGCCGCGTGCTTCATCATCTACTCCGACCGATGAGACCATCAAGACAAGCTCCTTCAAGTGTTTCACTTGCGGCAGCCGAGGCCACAAGTCCTATGAATGCACAAACAAGCGCACCATTATCCTCAACGACGATGGCACCTACGACTCCATGAGTGATGAGGAGATGGAAGCTCTTGAGCAAGTGGCCATGCACCGGCGCGTGAACGAGGATGAAGATGCAAAACTAGGAAAAAGGCTACTAGCAGCGCGGGTAAAATGGCTACTAGCAGCGCGGGTACCCGCGCTACTAGTATCGCGCTACAGCTAATAGTTGGTAGTAGCGCGGGTTAAACCCGCACTACTACTAACTTTATTAGCAGTAGCGTGTGGCACCCGTGCTACTGCTATTTCATACCCACGCCAGTACTAACGAAATAGTAGTAGCGTGTCCATACTACCAATGCTACTAGTATCCTAAATACTAGTAGCACGCAGTTTTTTCCCACGCCACTACTAACTAATTAAGAATTAGAAAAATAAAATCCACCAATTCCATTTTATGCATACAGTTCCCAGTAAACACAATAGTGAGCACTGCTTGGCTCCTATTTCATGGTTAACCGGAAACCGAAGGAAATAAATCAGCCAAAAAACCTCATTATGCATTGCTACTCACAAATGACCACTTCAAAGAACATGCAAGTATCTATGTCATTAACAATTGCAAACATAAGTTTCTTTTTACTACAGTTGTTGTATGTAGTATCACACAGTTCCTCATTCTATTCTCACTCAATAATAAGAAAAATGAAAAGAAAAGATAGAGATAATGTGCCGCAATTGCACTTCGGTGTCATGGATTCAGTCTGCCGCTTCTACATCTCATTATCCTGTAGCACTCTTTCGCTATCTTCTACCTATGAATAAAAACAGACCTTACTTGTTAGAGAAGCAAATGTGAAACCTTATTACAACATGTATGCTAAGTCGCTAACCCATAGAGACAGCTAGAACAAATGCGAAAACTTTCCATGTTGCCGAGTAAGTATATGAGCACCCCTCAAAAGATCAATTAGCAAGTACTAGCTGCCAACCCGTGCATCTGCACAGGCTAGCCTATTTTAGTAGTTGTATATAAGCTGACCTTCTTTTAAATTGGTTGGAAGAATAAATTATAATACTAATCTGAATACTTTTTTGGAAATAATAACATGAAACCATGCATATTGGTTACCGTGTGCCGGAAATGATACATTCGTTTTCAATTAATTCCTGATTGGATAATTAACATATATTATGTATGGTTTAAATTATGTGACACAAATAGTCTATTAAGTTGTTATATATTTTGGGAGTGGTTGGTATATCTGTACTCGCACTATATATCAAAGGAAAAAAAGATAGTATACATGATAACATGGCCATATCACCAATATTTGTATCTCTAATAACTGAATCTCATAGAGCCCTGAATTATTATGTAACATACCTTACTCTAATGAGGGTAAATATATATTCTACCAAAAAAAACTACCTTCTCCATTCATAAAATTGCGAGTCAAATTCTTGTATACTTGGCAAGTCCACTACCTAAAACCATGTATGTTGCATTTAGTAGTGCCCAGTTGATTCCTATACAAAATCAAAGATAGTAATAAAAATAACGTGCAAAGTGGAGTATGATTTAGTGTATCATTCCATAAATGATTCAGTGTATTGTTAGGTGCATTTAACTATGATTGTATATCGAACCATTGATGCAAATTTAAGCAACACCAAAAGTCGTATCAGTGTGACTTCGACAAACTTCTAGGTCCTGATGCAAAATTATGAACTCATGATTATTATCCAAAACCATAATTTAAACCCTACTTAGCATGAAAACAGATGTATCAGATAGATTGAAATGCTTCTCTGCTTCTTATTACTCTGTTGCAGTGGAAATTTGTCAGATGTACACCCAATTCTTGCACAAAATATACTGAAGAATTGCCAACGAAATAACTATACAGAATTTAGGAACTGTTACGACATTTTTCTGGTCAAAATAAATATAAATATGGATGTTGCAGTGGAATTTAGGAGCAGTCTTTGTTGACAGTGGTGCAGGGTGTGATGTTGGACAGACTGAAAAAGCTATTGCCGTGCCAGGTAGAAGAGTGTTGGTACATACCTTGAAGTGGACCCTTCTCTTGACCTCCTTGTTCGGCGCATGGCACACTGACTGAAACAATAACAAGACCAGGCACACATGATCAAAACACCTACATGATGCTTACTGCTGATTGATTGCAGTTTGCAAATCTTCTACTGATCTACAAGTATATTTCCCCCAAACTGGCTGTTCTCCCCCACTATATAATGTGCTGTATTGTTCTTGAGTTCACATGTGCTTTCTTCTATTCCATCAGACCAGATATGCTTTTCTATCTACAGCAGAAAAAACATGGTATAATTTAATTAAGTAATCATGATGAACTACACTGAACTGAACAAAAGTCATGGGGAAATTTAGAAACAAGGCGTGTGCTCAAATTATCTATGAAAAACTGAATACAGATTCAAATTGCACAAACGAAATGAAATGCTATCAACCTGTGATGTTGCTGAACCTCGAGCTGTAAAACCTTCTGTTGAGCTGGGCCGAGGAGCTCGGGCGTCCCTCGTCTCGTCGCCGCTGCCGTCTCCTCTGCCACGTGATGCCCCCGCCCGACAGCCGCCGCCTCCTCTGCCACGCGATGCCCCCGCCCGACAGCCGCCGTCTCCTCTGCCACGTGATGCCTCATTGACTCGCTGCGCCTCCGCCTCTGCTCCCCTTCCTCCCGCCGCCGCCCCCACCGGACGACCCCGTGGTCGCGCTCCACCGCATCTGCGCCGCGCCCACCCCGGCGGCGGCGCTCTCCTTCTTCCGTTCCCTCCCCTCGCCGGCCCCGCTCCCGCTCTTCCACGCGCTCGCCTCCAGCCTCGCCAACCCCTCGTCGCTCCCAAACAAGAAAAATAGGATGAGATGGGGGAAGGAGGAGACGGTGTGGGAGGTAGCCATGGAAGAGATGGATCCACGGGACAAGGGAGAGAAAGTGTGGGGATGGTGGCCGGCGGCGATGGGGAAGAGGGCCCTGGATCTGGATCGGAGTCGAGGAAGGAAGGGGAGGGAGAGAGAACGTGATGAGAGGGGATAAGGGAGAGAGGGAGGTGTGGTGCACTTAGTTGTAGCGCATGCGGGTGAACCGCGCTATCACTAAGTTCGCAGTGGTGCTGCTATTAAGTGGGTTGACCAGGACGACACGATGGAAATCACTTAGTAGTAGCGAGGGGTAAAAACCCGCGCTACTACTATCAACTTAGTAGTAGCGTGGGTTTATAACCTGCGCTACTAGTAATTAGCAGCAGCGCATGTTTTTAACCATCGCTACTGGTAAGATTCTGTGTATAAGGTTTTCCCTAGTAGTGATGATCAAGTCTTTTGTGATGAAGATACGGGCCCCGCTCTTGTTGTCTCCAAGGTCTTGACTCTTCAACATCAACAAGAAGAAGACCAACGATGACATATCTTCCACATCGCGGCCGGCATCAACGGAAGGTCCATCAAGGTCATCATCGATGGAGGTAGTTGCCACAACTTGGCAAGTGAAGAACTATGCTCCAAGCTTCAATTGGTCAAGAGAAAGCACCCGCACCCCTACAAGGTTCAATGGCTAAGTGACTTCGGCACTATTCGAGTTGAGCATACGGTCCAAGTCTCCTTCAAAATTGGTGCATATGAGGACAATTTGGAGTGTGATGTGGTCCCAATGACCGTTTGCCACCTCCTTCTTGGTCGACCATGGCAATTCGACCGTGGTGTCATCCACAATGGGCGTACCAATCACTATAGCTTCAAGATGAAAGGGAAGGAATATGTGCTACGACCTATGTCTCCGAGTCAAGTGATAGCCGACAAGCAAGCCACCCATCATGGAGAGAAGAGTGAGAAAGTGATCCACCCAAAAGTGAGTGAGAGCCACAAGCCAAACTTGAGCGCCTCTTTGCCTAGAGAGAAAAACCTCATATTATTTGCCACAAAAAGTGAGATGAGAGAAGTGTGTGAGAACCCATCGAGTGTTATGCACTTTGTCCTTGTGTGCAAGGATGGAGAACCAAAAACTAACACCTCTCACGAGCTACCTTTAGTGTTTCAATCTCTTTTACAGGAATTCCAAGATGTTTTCCCCGATGATCGACCTCCGAGTCTACCCCCTCTACGAGGCATTGAGCATCGAATCGACCTCATCGTCGGAGCGCCCCTACCAAACAAAGCTCCATACCGTGTCAATCCCGAAGAAACTAAGGAGATTCAACGACAAGTACAACAACTCATCGACAACGATCATGTACGTGAAAGCTTAAGCCCTTGTGCCGTTCCCGTTATACTTGTGCCTAAGCTCGATGGAAGTTTCTGCTTGTGTTCCGATTGTAGACCTATAAATGCTATTGTCCTTCGCTATAGGCATCCCGTTCCTCGCTTAGATGATATGCTTGATGAACTAAGTGGAGCCAACTTTGTTTCAAAAAGTGATCTTAAAAGTGGCTATTATCAAATCCGCATACAAGAGGGTGATGAATGGAAAACTGCTTTCAAAACTAAATTTGGCCAATATGAGTGGTTAGTCATGCCTATGGGTTTATCGGAGGCTCCCAGTACTTTCGTGCGTCTCATGCATTATGTGCTTCGCCCTTATATTGGAGTCTTTGTTGTGGTTTACTTCGATGATATTCTTGTGTTTAGCAAAACCATGAAAGAGCATCTTAATCATGTTAGGGCTGTTTTGCAAACCCTTCGCAAGGGACGTCTTTATGCCAACATGAAAAACTGCACATTTGGTGTTGACAAAGTGGTTTTCTTGGGTTTTGTTGTTTCTTCCAAGGGTGTCCATGTTGATGAATCAAAAATTTACGCAATTAAAACATGGACCCAACCCGCCAATTTGCAACAAGTGCGTAGTTTTCTTGGTCTTGCGGGTTTTTATCGCCGCTTTGTGAAAGACTTTAGCACTATTGCCGCTCCTTTCCATGCCTTTAGTAAGAAGAATACTCCTTTTGTTTGGGGATCTTTGCAATCCACCGCTTTTGACAAGCTCAAGTCTTTGCTTACTCATGCTCCGATTCTTGCTTTGCCCAATTTTGACAAAACTTTTGAGGTTCATTGTGATGAAAATGGTACCAGAATTGGCGGAGTTTTGATGCAAGAAAAACGAGCCATTGCATATTTTAGTGAAAAACTCTCCGGTGCTCAACTTAACTATCCCATCTATGACAAAGAATTGTATGCTTTAGTGCGTGTGCTACATGTTTGGGAACATTATCTTAGACCTCATGAGTTTGTCATACATACCGATCATGAAACACTAAAGTACTTAAAAGGCCAAACTAAGTTGAATAAGCGTCATGCCAAATGGAGTGAATTTATTGAATCTTTCCCCTATGTAATCAAGTACATTAAGGGTAAGGAAAATGTAGTTGCGGATGCACTTTCACGCATATGCACGCTTGTCACTAAACTTGAGTTGAATGTTATTGGCTTTGAGCACATAAAAGACTTGTATGCTAATGATCCATATTTTGCTACTCCTTATGCTAAATGTTTGACACATGCATCTTGGGAACAATATTACATCAAGGATGGTTATCATATGAAAGCTAACAAACTATGCATTCCCGAGTCTTCTCTTCGTTTGCTCCTTTTGCAAGAGGCTCATGGAGGCGGACTCATGGGACACTTTGGACGCGACAAGACATTCGCCACGCTCTCCAAGAACTACTTTTGGCCCAAGATGTTCCGTGCCGTCTCACGCTTCACCACCCGATGCTCTACGTGTCGCAAAGCTAAGTCTAAAGCTCAATCACATGGTCTTTACATGCCTCTCCCTATTCTTGATCAACCTTTGGAAGACATTAGCATGGATTTTGTACTTGGTTTGCCTAGAACTCAAAATGGAAAGGATTCCGTGTTTGTTGTTGTGGACCGATTTTCTAGGATGGCACATTTCATTCCTTGCAACAAGATAGACGATGCTTCACACGTTGCAAATCTCTTTTGTAGGGAAATCTTGCGCCTCCATGGAGTACCAAAGACAATCGTCTCCGACCGTGACGTCAAGTTCTTGAGTTACTTTTGGAAGACGCTATGCGCCAAGCTTGGATTCAAGATCTTGTTCTCATCCGCATACCATCCTCAAAATGACGGCCAAACGGAGGTGACAAACCAGACGCTCTCCACTCTACTTCGCCTGTTGATCAAGAAGAACATAAAGGAGTGGGAGGCGTGTCTACCCATCGCCGAGTACACCTACAACCGTGCAAGACATTCGACTACCGGCAAGTCCCCCTTCGAGGTCGTCTACGGCTTCAACCCGTTGTCCCCTTTGGAAATTCTACCCCTTCCTCTACAAGAATGCACCAACATGGATGCGAGTGCATGGGCGAACTACATCAAGAAGATGCATGAAGATACAAGGCACACAATCGAGCACCAAGTACAATGACTAGCGTCCAAGCTCAACGTCAACAAGCAACCCAAGACATTCAACATTGGAGACCTCGTGTGACTACACCTTCGCAAGGACCGCTTCCCCAACGAATGCAAGTCCAAGCTTCTCCCCCGAGCCGACGGACCCTTCAAGGTGCTAGCACACTACAACAACAATGCTTACAAGATTGACCTCCCACACAACAAGTACAACATGAGGGACATCTTCAACGTCTCCGATCTCTCCCCGTACCATGGTGATGAGGATTTCGATCCGAGGTCGGATCTTTCCCAAGGGAGGGGAGATGATGCGGAGCATCCTACGGTCATCCCCATGGACACTACTTCGACTACTCAAGCTCCAAGTGGACCCATGACAAGAGCTCGAGCACGTGCTATTCAATCCGAGGTTAACTCTCTCCTTGTTGAACTTCCCTTTGACCCACTTGAGACATGGCTACTACCTCAAACGGAGATTCTTTGTGTGCTTAGGTACCAAGAAAGTAACCAAGGAGAAGTTACGATGCAAGATGAACATCGAGAGCATGTAGACGATCTGCCCAGCCTAGAAGGACTGGAACAACCGCCCAACCACCGCCCGGGCGGAACAACCGGCCAGCTACCGGCCAACAACCGGCCCTCCTTATGTGATCGACCGGTTTTACCGGTTTCTGCCCAAAGACCGAAACAACCGCCACGACAACCGGTACAACCGCTAGCCCCTTCAACGTCCATCTCCAGAAGCCAGCGCCTGACCTCCCAGCGGTAGTTCCGCCTTCCATGTACGGAACTACCGCCCCACATGAGCTCCCAGCGGAACTACCGTCCACATGACCGATACTACCGGCCTGCCTGCATGCAGTGCAAGGGGTTTTCGCCCCATGTATCCTCTCCCACTTACCCCTTCGTGGCTTAGCACTATATATACTCGTCTCCTAGCTTCATATTAGGGTTAGCATTGGTTTAGCTCATATTTTGTGTGAGATCCTTGCTCATCCACTTGCTTACTTCTCCTCAGAGCTCACGACCTCTTCGGAGAAGTTCCCCCAAGCGGATTCAAGACCCCTTCAAGGGAAGACAATCAAGACCTCCTCATGTAGAAGAACGGCTACCTTTGTATCTTACCTTTGTTGATTTTGAATCTTGTGCTACATTATGTGTTCGGTGATCAATTGCTTGTCGGTTAAGTTTCTCTCGTTCCTCCCCGTGTTTTCCTCGTGTTCTTCCGCTCGTTCGTCGTGTTCCCCGTAGGATCCACTCCAAACATGAAAGATCGTCCACATAGGGCACCGCCCTACATCAACTTGCAAGCCAGATCAATTGCTCTTTTAAAGAAAGCAATATGTAATAAAAATGTATTGGATGGATTTCACTTGATACGTTAGGCTAGTATCTATCCACCGCAAAGTTGATGATCACCACGGTGAAGCTGATATCAATCACGGCTGAGTCAGCCGCGGGAGTAGATAGATAAGCCGGCCGCGGCGTTGTAAGCCAGCGTGGACGGGCGAGGCAATCGCAGGCGTGGTAAGCCGCGCGGACGGGCGGGTCAACCATGTCATGTTGATTAAATTGGCCGTAGAAGCGGCGGTTTGCACATATATTTTCCGAGCATCATGGCACGGTCAGATGCTAGCGCATGGTGGCGCAAGCTATACATCCATGACATGACCATCGGTCTTGCAATAATTGCCCTGCATAAATAATATTGCAGACCAAGGCCAAGATAAACTGTTCTTTGACAAAAAACAATATGTGCTAATAAAACAAACTTGAATGGATATAACCTGATGTATTCGGACGACAAATGATCGTATGATCGTGGGTTGTACTGTAAGTACTAGTTGCTTTTGCCTCCGTCTTCTTGTGAGAAAGTGGAGATGGCAGTGCATAGTATTTTTCTTTGATCTCGTGGCTGATTTTACCACCACAGTAGCACAATATTTTTCTTTTATCCTTTGCTCGTTTCCAATAGCAGTCAGCTCAATACGCGGCAAACAATGACTCAACGAGACTGGGGCGGCTCATCATGGCCCTGGCGGCTCACGGTGAATTTGGAGGTGAGCACGATAGCATCTCAATGCGAGGGCACAATAGCTCAAGGTCGGTCACAGTGGAAAACAAATGGAATCCACAGCGGAAGGTGAACGACATGTACAACCTTCCATCTCTAATTTATCAGATTCCATTGTGGAAAAAACATCCTTTGGACCTTCAGTATTGTAGCAGTTCATCTTCAGTTTGCTGTTGTTTCTCAACATGCCTTGGTGTTAGAAACAAGGGCCTACAGAGCCTGGGGTGCTTAAGCTAGCGGCAGGGGCCAGTGGGCAGACCGGAGGTGGAGGCACGCAGGGCGACTCACGGCGGCTGAGGGAGTCCTGAATTAAGGGGTCCTCGGACAGCCAGACTATATAGTTTGGCCGGACTGTTGGACTGTGAAGATACAAGAGAGAAAACTTCATCCCATGTCCGGATGGAACTCTCCTTAGCGTGGAAGGCAAGCTTGGCGATTCGGATATGTAGATTCCTTTCTCAGTAACCGACTTTGTACAACCCTAGACCCCCTGGTGTCTATATAAGCCGGAGGATTTAGACTTTTAGGGCTTAAGCCACAACCATCATAATCTCATAGGCTAGACTTCTAGGGTTTAGCCATTACGATCTCGTGGTAGATCAACTCTTGTAATACTCATATTCATCAAGATCAATCAAGCAGGAAGTAGGGTATTACCTCCATAGATAGGGCCCGAACCTGGGTAAACATTGTGTCCCCCGCCTCATGTTACCATTAGCCTTAGACACATAGTTCGGGGCCCTGTACCCAAGATCTGCCGATTTTGACACTGACATTGGTGCTTTCATTGAGAGTTCCGCTGTGTCGTCGAATATAGGCTTGATGGCTCCATCAATCACCTACAGCAATGCAGTCCAGGGGGAGATCTTCCTCCCAGGACAGATTTTCATATTCGGCAGCTTTGCACTACGGGCCCACTCGTTTGGCCATCTAGAGCAGATCGATAGCTATGCCCCTGGCCATCAGGTCAGGTTTCGAAGCCTGAAATTTGTGGCCGATATCTATGAAGACTTGATCTTCGATGGATTAGAGCCCATGACGGCTGTCCTCGGCCACCACAATGAACATGACCTAGATCTATCATCTGGCCGCACACAGGAGATAGCACCTATGACCGCCCTGGCCCTAGAGCCGAAGCAGACTATGTCGTCTGAAGACGGGAAGCTCAACCCTGTCACGGAGGCCGCAGACTCAGCGGTGCTCGAGCCGCACACAGACCCAACATCAGGCTGGGCTTGTGTTACCAGAACCTCAGACTCGTCTCCGGCCATAGGCTCTGAACCGCGTGCATCCGCGTCCATCGAACCTGATAGGCACCGGTCTTACATTTCAGCACTGCGGACATCTTCTAGAACTCGCCTTTTGGCGACGTGTTAAACTCATTGAAATCCCTCTCCTTGTCGGGGGACTCTTGGCTGAACTATGTCCGGCTTGAGTGGGAAACGGACGACAAAGAGTTTCGTTCCCCACCCACCACCCACTTCATTGCCAGTGTCGAGGACTTAACCTACATGCTCGATTACGACTCTGAAGACATCCACGGTATGGACGACGATGTCGGAGAAGAGCAGGCACAAAAACCACCACCTTTAGGGCAGTGGATAGCTACATCGTCATACGATATATACATGGTGGACACACCAAAGGAGAATGAGGCCGACGGCGATAACAGCATGCCTGTCGATGAACCTCCTAAACACCAGTGTTCCAAATGCCGACCTCAATCCGGCAAAAAGAGAAACAACAACATTGTCATGGATGATGATGGCAATTTGAACCAAGCCGAAGACCCCGCGGACCCAGCGTTGGAGCAGGGCGTGTGAGAGGATAGAAAACACAGTCCGGAGATGTTGTTCGACCACAGCGACGCCAAAGATAGCAATTACCAACCTGTCTCTGAAGAGGAGATCAGCCTGGGCGTCGACGAGTTCATCATCCTGGAAGAACCATTAGAACAAGAACGCCTCCACCAAAGGCTTATCTCCACGACAAGGAGCCTGAAGAAGCAGAAGCAACGGCTTAAAGCCGCACAGGATATGCTCAATGACAGATGGAACGAAGTGCTGGACACTAAGGAAAAATACTGCGATAATCGCCAAACAAAGAGCTATCCTAAAAGCAAGCTGCTGCCCGAATTAGACGACGAGGCTATCGCACCTATACCGCTAAAAAACAATACAGCCGACTGGACGGACCGACCACCGCGCGGTCCGACAGAGCGGCTAGCAATGCCATACACAAGCCCATGCCCCCTCCCCGCAAAGGATGGAAGGCTGCGGCCCAGGACCAGAAACACGATTTATGTGAGGACCTGGACAAAAAAGCTGGCAAAACCAGGTCCATCTATGGATCCAGGGAACGTGCTCCCACACGGGATCACCATTGTCAAACAAAACATGCCGGCCATTTACTAGTTTGGAACCAATACCGAACACTACAACCGTCGGACCCAATCCACGACACAGCCAGATACAGGGTGCCGCACACCCCCTGTACTTCACCGATGAGGTGCTAGAACACAATTTTCTAGAACGGTTCAAACCTGTAAACATCGAGGCATATGATGGAGCGACGGACCCCGCTGTTTGGATAGAAGACTTTATTCTTCACATCCACATGACTCGTGGACATGATCTCCATGCCATTAAATATTTACTCATCAAGCTAAAAGGACTAGCTCGGCACTGGCTGAAAAGCCTCCCCGAAAACTCCATCGGAAGCTGGGAAGAACTTGAGGACGCTTTCCGGGCCAATTTCCAAGGGACCTATGTCCGGCCTCCGGATGCAGACGATCTAAGTCACATAATCCAAAAACCCAGAGAATCAGCCCATAAGCTTTGCAACAGGTTTCTCACTAAGAAGAAGCAAATTGTAGACTGTCCAGATGCCGAAGCCTTAGTGGCCTTCAAACACAATGTCCGGGACGAATGGCTGGCCAGACTCCTCGATCTCCCCAGCTTGTCGGATCTCCTCCTGAGCTGCTCTAGACTCAGACCGGGCTTCCTTCGCCTCTTGTAAGGCCTTGCCCAGATCGGCCGCTTTGGCTTTGTTATCTCTGTCAAGATCTTGGCATCGGATAGTGGTATTCTTCAACTCAATTGCCATGGTAGATATCCTCTCCTTGCACTGACGCCGAGCGATCTGCTCTACTTTCAATTTGGCGGCTGCCTTTTCGGCAGCCGCATTACTCATCCTCGCTTGCTCCCTGGCCCGGGCAAGTTCCGCTCGAAGGGTCTCCACTGCGGCGGCACTATCTGCAGTTATGCATATACAAATTTTTAGTATCACGCTCATTTCACAATACTAGCATGTACTGAGTGCCCCAAAGACATAACTTGCGCCTCGTTGAGCCGCTTGTTCATAAGCATGATATCATCATCCGCCACATCAACTTTCTGCTTCAAATGTGCTACCTCGATAGCTTGAGCAGTCCCTACGGACGTAACAACATGTGGTTCAATTAGTCATATCATTTCCTAGGCATATATTTTTGATCCTCTGATCGCATTCATTTAGATGTCAACCAGAGTCTCAGGGGCTACTATCTATACACAGGTGCATTTCACACTTATAATATAATTGAAATTACACTACATACCTCGAAGCCTATTACTCCCTCTGTCCCGAAATAGTTGTCGCTGAAGGTTTCTAGTTCAACTTTCGCGTAGTACAGAAATATCCCCACTTTCCAATTTTGCCCTCGCCGGCCTTCGCACTCGCTTGCTCACTCGCTTGCCCAACCGCACTCACTCGCTCGTGCTCTCTCGCACGCTTCTCGCCGCTCGTCGGCCTTCCCTTCTCACCTGCCTCCCCTCTCCCCGCCGCTCGCCGGCCTCACGCTCCCCTCTCCCCACCCCATCGCTGACCTCACCCTCCCTCTCCCTCTCCCTCTTCCTTTCCACCACCCCGCCTCCACTCACACCCCGGAGGTAAAAAAATCAATCTTTTGAGCCGGCGACGAGCTTCTACTCTGGAATATGCAATAGAGGCGTGGATGTGGAGCGCCAGCGCTGGATCTGGGCGAGGGAGGCATGGATGTGGAGCGGCACCCGAGCGGTGGATCGGGAGCAGCGCCAGAGCAGTGGAGCGGCGGATCTGGAGCAGAGTCTTCGTCCTCACGGTGCACACGTCGTCGTCTTCGTCAGATGTCCCCACCTCGCTGACGCATTCGATCCGCGCATGCTGTGTTCTCTCGGTATTGCCTGCTGCATCCTCCTCAGTTAGTCGATTGCTGACCTTCCGCTGGTTACTTGCTCAATACAATGCGCTCATCTCTTTGCTGTTTGGTAGTAAAACAATCGTCAGTAGTACTTGCTCAGAATGAATCGTTGCTGTTGGGTGGTAAATCTACCCGTACGTTGGGTAATAGCCTTATCGGTAGCTGCAACTGTAACACTGGTTGCTCTCTGCTGCTTCATCGTTTACTGTTGTCGGCTTAGAAAAAGGCACACAAAAGGTGGGTAAATTAGCCGGTTAATTACTAAAATGCTCAACATAAATATAAAGAGTCGTAATTACAGAGATCGATATTGATAGTGCCAGTTCACAATTTTCAGGTAAAGTGAAGTTACAGGAAAAAAGTACTCACCAGTTTCAAGGAGATGAACTTGTTTGGGAAGTGGAAGCAGAGTTGTCTGAATTTTCAGTATGTGAGTTTCATCAGATATTAGAGGCTACAAGTAACTTTTCTGAGGAAAACAAAATTGGCGAAGGTGGATTTGGCCCGGTTTATAAGGTAAAATAGAACACCATGCATTATATACTCCACATTTTCTAGGCAAGGCAACACAAAATGATTAACTGAAATTGACAAGATTAACTGAAATTAAGTTTCAGTATACCTGCGCTGGTAGTTTTAGTTTCAGTTAAACTTGGTAATACAGCTCCCAAGCAGGGCCGTGTTAGGGGAGCTGTTCGATTTGTAGTGTGTAGACTGTAGAGAGTCTTACTTAATGTTTGTTCAAGTACTAAAAGAACACGAGGCCTTGCATTGCGATCGATGGCTAGAGTTCTTCTATGCATGGCTGATTCTGCAACTACAAGAAATTTGTTTTAATAAGTTTGTTATTTGCCTTGCAAAAATCATGCCAGGGCTGCCCTACAAGTTTTGCTGAAATTACTTATTTTCTTTCTGGCTAAATTAAGGAGAACATATGGGCGACAGAACTGTAAATTACTCATAAATGGGCAAAGAGGAGGAAGAGTCATCTTTATTATCTTCTCTCATTCTCTAGTCTTTTCCATGCCCTCTCGTTCAACTTGCTCCAACAGAGACTTGATGTCCTCTAGCTTTGCATAATTAATGAGATGCCCAACTACTTTGAGGACCCACTTTATTTTCTTCTGTGGCTTACAACAACTCCGACAATGATATATCATCAATAGAAAAATCTTGAACGAGTTATTGAACTTGATTTTTTTGGTTTTGGTTTTGGAGTAGTTCAGACAACAAATTAAGGAAGAAAAGTTCCTTTTATAATTTTGAAATTTTCAGAGATTGTGTACCAGCCAATAGTGATAAAGTACAAAAGTTTCATCTAGAGTTTTTAGACATAATAACAAGTAAAATTGCAATTCTGCTGCTCATCATGATCGAATGGTGCATTACTGTTATCTTGGATATTTTTTGCTTATATCCTGCTTTATGTGTTGGTGGCAAAGGATGATCGACGGGTGCATGTCATAGAGAGAGACCTGACAGAGCCTGATAGAATTGTGGGTGAATTGTTACAACCTGGAGGTTACTTGAAATTGATAGAATTGGGTCTGCAGGGTAAGCTTTGCTCTCTCCTGCTCAAAATGGGTTTCCTAACAGAACCATAGGCAATGTATACTGACTACTCAGTATGGGTTTCATTCTACCCAGACCGCGTTGATGAAATTGATGCACAACGTGTCCTTGGTTATGCATTATTCATGTCTTTGAGTAGATTTTTTGGACATAATAACAAGTAAAAATGCAATTCTGCTGCTCATCATGATCGAATGGTGCATTCAGGCTATCTTGGATATTCCTTGCTCTCTAAACTCTCTTATCCTCTCCTATCTAAATGGAGTAAACTGGAGTATGGATTAGCTTAAAATGAAGTGCAGTACTGTTTTGGTTTCATTGAAAAAAATCTGAACAAAAGAGAAACATCACCTGCTGAAGCTTCTGTAATTTTGTAAATTCTGAATCACATTTTTAGTTTTGCAAATTCTGTAATTTTGCACATGAAGCTTCTGTAATTTTGCCCATGAAGCTTCAGATTTTAGCACATGAAGCTTCTGCTACTGTTAATCTTGTCATGAATCTTCTGTTGATTTGGTACATTAGCTTAAAATGAATCTTTTCCTTTAAGTGAAACTAAATAAAAAAAATTCTGTTAATTTAACAGTTGCAGTAGTATAGCACTTGCAGTAGTGTAGGACAGTAGTAGTTTAGTGTAGGACATCAGTAGTTTAGTGTAAGTTTTAGTTCATTAACTGAATTTTTTCAGTTACTTAACTGAAACTTTTTCAGTTACAGTAGGACTTCTCTTCTCTCTTCTTCTCTCTTATCTTTCTCTTCTTGCATCTGTAGTTTAGTGTACTTCCCTTGTGCCCTCCATACTCCTCTCCTCTCCCACTCCTTTCCTCTCCTGCTACTTTGCTTGTTCTCTTCTTCTCTAAATTATCTCATGCATTACAGGTTTCCCAATTGCAAAGCTGCTGCCTTGTGACCATGAGGTCATGGGTTCAAGTCCTGGAAACAGCCTCTTACAGAAATGTAGGGAAAGGCTGCGTACTATAGAGCCAAAGTGGTCGGACCCTTCCCTGGACCCTGCGCAAGCGGGAGCTACATGCACCAGGTTGCCCTTTATTACAGGTTTCCCAATTGATCATTACACTCCAGTAATTTCTTCTGATGCCAATTGTGAGGGTGATGATCTTGTCTGATTGCCATAGTTATTGATCTTAACAAATTCTTCCTGATTGAATGTCTCCTGATCAATTTTACAGACTATTGTACCTAAAAGCATCAACAAATTCTCCCAATTCTGCATTTGGCGAAAACTGATAAGAATTGGGAGCAGCGAGGAGTACCTGGCGAGGACCGGGCGGGGGAGCAGCAAGGATCAGGCTGGTCAGTGCGGTTGAGAGGACCAGGTTGGTGCAGCGAGGACTAGATTGGGAGGAGCGGTGGGGCGGCTAGGCTGGGGCAGCGGCGATCAAATTGGGAGCGGTGGCCACCAGACTGGGCGGAGGAGGAGGAGGAGGAGGAGCAGGCGGCGGAGGAGGAGGAGGTAGAGGGCGGAGGAGGAGGTGGCCGGACTAGCAGCTGGAGGAGGTGGAGGGCGCAGGTGGCCTGGCGGAGGAAGACTACGAGGAGGAGCCTGGCGGAGGAAGACGATGACTCGTTTTCAAATCAGGGGTATTTTTGTACATTTGCTCGTTTCCACCTGGTCTGAAAAATCCCCCAACGACAACTATTTCGGAACAGAGGGAGTAGTAGGCTAGAAAAGGCCTCATTCAATCCGCTTTTCACGAACCGAACTCTTTCTAACACCGTACCCATCAAGGTACGATGTTCCTCTAAGACGGAGGCATGTTACAAAATGTCCATCAATGCATCCGGCATTCCTTGGACATCTGATAATCTGGGACCTTTGTTGTTCCCTGTATGGGCTGCACACCCCAGACCTCGGGTGGCCGAAGTATTACCTTTGGCCCCGGTCCTCACTTTCCCTTGCGCCACTTGCAAATCGGGAAGGATCCTCTGGGATGACACCTCGGCGTCATCTGCCTCACCAGGCAGGGAGATCTGTGGAGGCATCTCGCTCTCCATCATCTCTGGAAGTAGATCCCCTGAAGAGAACTATTGAGGAGGGTTGCGTGCCGGACTGCAAACATGAGTTTAAATTATTACCCTTATAGCCAGGAAAGAATGGGACATGTTTAAAACACCCGGATTCACTTACGATGCGGCTGAGGGCCTAACTTTGTGGGGTGACTGTGTGTCAATATCACCCCCTGACTGGGATACCTTCCCCCACTTACAAGCTTCTATTTCCGAGTCTTCGGAAGCAACCCTTTTCTTCGCATGGGGAAAAGGGATGTCAGTTCGCCCTTCCCTTCCACCTTTGGTAGCAGGAGTTCTAATCTCCCAGGACGAATTGCCTGGTGAGCCTCCAGAATGGAAGCTGCCTTGGGCCTCTTCCTCTTCCTCTTTATCTTCCCCCGCCAGCACTTGATACTGCGCCGGAGCCAGCATCCTTGTTAATAACGGATCCGCAGTATCTTCAGGAAGTGGAGCCGAACACCTGATTCTCTCCGTCTTCTTTAGCCAGCCCTGTCCGGATAGAGTTTTATCAGTACATTGTAATGGATAATTTGACTAAATCGTGTTCGGGAGTCGAGTACTTACCGGAGTGTACAGATGGTTGCAGTCAAGACCGATGTCTTATGTCGTATCCGGCCACTGTTTTCGTGCGCAAAAGAATAATTTCCACATCTCTCTGAGCATTGTGCCAGAGTGGTGCTTAATAGTCTGTGGACCTTCCGGATTAAATTCCCACATGCGGAGAGGGCGTCGTTGATAGGGTAGGATCCGGCGTACTAACATTACTTGGATTACATTGATGAGACCGGTGTCCTTCTCAATAAGGCTCCAGATGCGGCTTTGCACTGTCCGCACTTTGTCTGTAGATCCCCAGTCCAGCATCTTGTTAATCCACGATGCGAGATGTGGCGGAGGACCGGACCGAAACACAGGAGCAACTACCCGCTTTGTACCGCGGGGTTCGGTGATGTAAAACCACTCCCATTTCCATAAGTCAGAAGATTCTGCGAAGGAGCCCTTTGGCCAAGTGGAGTTTATAAGCTTGCTTATTGAAGTGCCTCCGCACTCCGCTTGTTTCCCACCATTACCTTCGGCTTCACGCTAAAGGTCTTGAGGCATAAGCCGAAGTGTGAAGAGATACAGAGGAAGGCCTCACACGTGGTGATGAACGCCGAGATGTGGAGGAAGGAGTCTAGGGCTAGATCATGGAAATCTAGCCCGTAATAAAACATAAGTCCTTGAACAAATGGATGGAGAGCAAACCCAAGCCCTCGGAGGAAGTGAGAGATGAACACTACCCTCTCATTGGATCTGGGAGTAGGAGTAACCTGCCCTTGAGCAGGAAGCCTATGGTAGATTTCCGCAGTTAAGTATCTTGCCTCCCTAAGCTTCGAGATGTCTTCCTCTGTGACACAAGAGGCCATCCACCGGCCTTGAAGGTTGGGTCCGGACATGGCTGGAGGCTTGAAGCAACTAGATTGACCCTTGAGTGTTGGAGCTTGAGGAGGGAGGCAGAGGGAAGAACTAGCATAGAGGAAAGAGTGCAGGCCCTAACCCCTTTATAAAGGCGACGAATATCAAGCGTCCCCTCCGTTGCCTTAAAACATGCCTATTCCCGATGAATTATGCCAAAAGAACGGTTGGGTTACCCATGCCCGTGTTGATGAAAATCCTGTAATAATGGGACACGATCTCTGCTTTGATTAGACATGCCAATAAAAACCGCCTCTCGGAACGTGGAGTGGCAGGCTGGAAAACGGTTCAAATAATGGTCGGGTGATGACGTAATGTCGTGCCGCTAAAATTGTCAGCGGATTGGACTCGTGAAATATTATATTCTCTACGGGTGCATGTGGAATTTGTTTTGCAGAGCCGGGCACGATTCTTGTGTTCAGAATTTACTTTGAAGTATTCGGAGAAGGAACCCGCCTTGCAATGCCGAAGACAATCTACACACCGGACTCATCATCAATGAAGCCTGGTTCAGGGGCTACTGAGGGATCCTGGATTAAGGGGTCCTCGGACAGCCGGACTATATACTTTGGCCGGACTGTTGGACTGTGAAGATACAAGATAGAAGACTTCGTCCCGTGTCCGGATGGGACTCTCCTTGGCGTGGAAGGCAAGCTTGGCGATTCAGATATTTAGATTCCTTTCTCTGTAACTAACTTTGTACAACCCTAGACCCCCCGGTGTGTATGTAAGCCAGAGGGTTTGGACTTCTAGGGTTTAAGCCACAACCATCATAATCTCATAGGCTAGACTTCTAGGGTTTAGCCATTACGATCTCATGGTAGATCAACTCTTGTAATACTCATATTCATCAAGATAAATCAAGTAGGAAGTAGGGTATTACCTCCATAGAGAGGGCTGAACCTGGGTAAACATTGTGTCCCCCGCCTCCTGTTACCATTAGCCTTAGACGCACAGTTCGGGACCCCCTACCTAAGATCCGCCGGTTTTGACACTGACAGTGGTGGCAGCGGAAACCGGCCCCGCGCGGCAGAGTGCGACTCGCGGTAGAAGGCAAGGCGGCAGTCTTGGCACGGGCGTGGTCGCGGCGGCTTGAGGCAGCCGCGGTAGCTCAATAGGGTCCATCAGAGATGAGCACGACGGCTCGGCAGCGGCATCTGAAGCCGGCTGCATGGGCGAAGACAAACGGGGCAATGATAATGGTAATGGCCGGCAACCCGGTAGAACTGGAGCAGGGCGGCTCAAAAGCGGCCCAGCGGCT
Organism: Triticum dicoccoides; assembly: GCF_002162155.2. Lineage (NCBI taxonomy): Eukaryota > Viridiplantae > Streptophyta > Magnoliopsida > Poales > Poaceae > Triticum > Triticum dicoccoides. Next base: position 291,921,128 of record NC_041391.1, read on the forward strand.
CGTGCAGGTGCGGGGATAGCACGGCTGTGGTGGCTCGGTAGCAGCCCGGGGCGGCAAAATAGGTGAAGGCGATGCCGGCTTGAGGCTTCTCACCAACAAGGATGAGGCGAACGCAGTGGCCTCAAAAAACGGAGGTAGAGATAGCATCCGAGACGGGGCCCGGTCCGCGGCTCACAGGCGCAGCAGTGAGTCAAGGCCGCAGCGGCGTAGTGGCTCAAGGCATGGCGGGTCACAGCGGCTTGGCGCAGCTGCAGGGGTGACACCGATGGAGACAGCAGTCCACAGGCAGGGGAGGTCCGAGGCCTGCTCCAGCTGGGGCCGCAGCGGCTCTTGGTGAGCGAGGCTGACGACGACAGTGGAGCGGGTACAGCCAGTGTGAGGTTGAAAACAGCTCGGAGTTGTCGTGCACCCATAATGAAATCCTCCTCTGATTTTTCGTTGGTTTGACTTTTCTCTTGTGATCATGGATCATTGTATTAGTACTATCCCTAGTGCCGATGGATCAATGGATGTATCACTTTTTGCTTTTACATCAGGAACCAATAGTACTATTCCCGAACGTGGTCGGCGATTTCTGATTTTTCCTTTCTGTATTATCCTTGCTGTAGTTAAGATGGTCTCGTCGGGTAATCCTTTTTGGCATGAGGTAATAGCAGCACTTACGTGTTTCATCCGTACTTGAGGCACCCGAGAAACAGGTAGCAATGGAACTCGATGTTCTCGGCGACTTGTGGTTTTGACTGCTTTCCAATCACATAACATGCTGCAAAAATTTCTTATCAGTTCCTGCGATGTGATCCTTGCATTGATTGGTCTTCAACTTGTTGCGGTGGCGACGCATCTGATGCCATCTTAATTTTCTTGAACTCAAACCTTCATCTATCAATTGCGAGCTTCTCGATCCCTAAAGAGATCCCTCCAAGAACTCAACACCACCGTGCCCTGGCCCCATGGTGGGCGCCAACTGTCGTTGGTTTGTCACGGCAGATGTCCTAGGGTGAGGACTTAGTTGTGAGGCCAACGCATCTATGTAGTAGATTGAGAGGGGTTGATCGGGATGAGAGACGCGAGTCAGATCAACACACAAGACAAGGATTTAGACAGCTTCGGGCCCCGGGAAACATCATCCAGTAACAGTCCTACATGTTGTTTGTGGCTAGGTCTCATTATGCTCATGAGGGAGTCGTCGCATAAACTGGCTCTCCTCTAGTTGTGTCTAGCCTTAGAGATTATTTAAGCATGTCCCTCTTGGGGTGTGCCCTACCCCTCCTCATATAAGTTGGAGGGGTGGGTTACATGTGGAGTCCCAATAGGATTAGGATTACTCTATTACAAGTGGAGTCCTAGTCTTGCTTCCTTTGTAAGGGAATATTCCTCATGGTTTTTCCTCTTAAGCCGGACCACCATAATATGAGTCGGCCTTATGGGCCTTGGGCCTAGTCTTCTATCTGACCTGCCGTCAGAACCATTAGTGTGTCGCCAGGCTCATGAGTTGTCAGCCCAGTGAGCCGCTAGACTCGTGAGTCACCAATCCTCCAGCGGGTTACCAATGAAATGCCACGTCCCAGCCGGGTCATACCACGGGGTATATCCCCGACAAGCACCCACAAACTTATTTTGAACTAGCATAATAAATTGAGAATTGTACGAACTTGTGATGGCGAAGAATAAAAGCGATAGACTGCATAATAAAGGTTGCTATCACAAGGGGAAATATAACGTGACATTCTTTTCCACTAAGGGGTTGAGCATATTAACAAATAAGCGCATGGCGACCTCTGCTTCCCTCTGTGAAGGGCATATATTATACTTTTATGTATTTACTTTCATGCCAAGAGTCAAAGTTTTCTATCTATTCCTTTCATTTTTCTCTTTTGGCAAGCATCATGTGGTGAGGAAAGATCTAGGCACATATATCCAGTTGGATATGGGTAGCATGAGTAATTATTGTTGACATCACCCTTGAGGTGAATACGTTGGGAGGCGAAATTATAAGCCCCTATCTTTCTATGTGTCATAGAAGACTATATGATGGTTGAGTATGTGGAGCTCTTACTTAGACTCTGTTGAATAAGTTGAATTGCAATTGCTTGGTGACTGAGAACATAAGTTGTTGAGTTTCAAGAGAATTCATTGTTTGAACCTTAACATGTGAATTGGTTGCTACTTGGTCGTGAGAAGTTTTATAAGAAAGAATTGCTGTTATAATGCTCGGAAAAGTGATTGAAATTGTCATTGATCAAACTTGTGCACTTTGCTAGCATTCACACTTCATAAATTATTTCTTTTATCATTTACCTACTTGAGGACGAGTAGGAACTAAGCTTGGGGATACTGATACATCTCCAATGTATCTATAATTTATGAACTATTCATGCCATGTTACAATAATTTTATATGGTTTTTGTATGATTTGCATGGAAGTAACCAGGACTGACGTTGTTTTCAGTAGAACTACCATGGTGTTGTTTTTTGTGCAGAAATGAATGTTCTCCAAACACCGCGAAACTTTGTGTGGAGTTTTTATGGACCAGAAGACTACCAATGGGCCAGAGCAGCACTTGGGGGGTTCCCCGAGGGGGGAACAACCCACCAGGGCATGCCTGGTCCCCCAGGCGCACCCCGCTGGGTTCTGCCCACTTCGTTGGCCTCCCACACCCCCTCTTCGCCCTATAAATTCTCAAATATTCCATAAAACCCTCGAGGAGAACCTAGAACGGAAGTTCCGCCGCCGCAAGTCTCTGCAGCCACCGAAAACCAATCGGGAGCCCATTCTGGAATCCTGTCAGAGGGGAATATCATCACTGGTGGCCATCTTCATCATCCCAGCGGCCACCACGATAAGGAGGGAGTAGTCCACCCTTGTGGCTGAGGGTTTGTACCAGTAGCTATGTGTTTAATCTCTCTCTCTCTCTTGTGATCTTGAGATGTCATGATCTTGATATATCATGGGCTTTGTTAACATAGATGGATCATATGATGTTTCTCCCCTCTGTACTCTTCTTGTGATGAATTGAATCTTTACCCTTTGAAGTTTTGTCTTCTCGGATTGAATGTTCAGATCCGAGAACACATGATGCACGTCTTGCGGTATGAATACTTGAGGTGACAATGGGGTATCATATTGATTCACTTGATGTATGTTATGTCACTCAACTTGCCGATTCCCGAGTTGACATTGGGGTAATCTATGCATAGGGGTTGATGCACGTTTTTATTATCTTTTCTCTGATAGAAACTTTGGGGTCCCTGTGTAGTTCTTTGTGTGGATTGAATATTATGATCATGAAGTTGTTTGATGCATATCGTAGAATTAACTCACAGATACTTGTGGTGACATTGGAGTATCTAGGTGACATTAGAGTTGGTTGATGTGTGTCATATGGTGTTATTTTAGTACGAACTCTTGAAATAGATCGAACGGAAAGAATAGCTTTGTGTTATTTTAGTATGAACTGTAGGATAGATTGATCGGAAAGAATAGCTTTGAGGTGGTTTCATACCCTACAAACAATTTCTATCTTTTGTTCTCCGCTAATAGGAACTCAGGAGTGATTTTTTATTGCACTTTGATGGATAACCATATGTTCCAACTATGTTAGCATTGTTGAGAGATTGCACTAGTGAAAGTATGAACCCCAGGCCTCATTTTCCATTATTGCAATACCATTTGTGCTCCGTTTTACTATTTACTACCTTGCTGTTTTTTATTGTTCGCACTACAAAAACTCATATCTACTATCCATACTACACTTTTATCACCATCTCTTTGCCGAACTAGTGCACCTATACAATTTGCCATTGTATTGGGTGTGTTGGGGACACAAGAGATTTCTTGTATTTGATTGTAGGCTTGCTTGAGAGAGACTATCTTCATCCTACGCCTCCCACGGATTGATAAACCTTAGGTCATCCACTTGAGGGAAAATTGCTACTGTCCTACAAAACTCTATGCTTGGAGGCCCAACACGAGTCTACAACAATAAAGTTGCGTAGTAGACATCAAGCTCTATTCTAGTGTTGTTACCAGGGAGGTGAGTGCTTGAAGGTATATCTTTAGATCTTGCAATGGAATCTTTTTGTTTCTTGTTTTATCACTAGTTTGGTTTATAAAATGAAAAGTACAAAAAATGGAATTAAGGTTGCAATCATATTATTGATCATCTTTATAATATCTTTCTTGAAAATGATGATTCAAAAAATTGTGCTTAATTGATAGAAGAAGAATGTAAAAAAAGATTGGCATGAATGATGATCATGATTGCAATGTTGTTAGTATGAACTCTTTGCAATGTTGTTAGTATGAACTCATTATGCTCAATTGCAATGTTGTACGAACTTGTGATGGCGAAGAATAAGCGACAGACTGCATAATAAAGGTTGCTATCACAAGAGGCAATATAACATGACGTTCTTTTGCACTAAGGGGTTGAACATATAAATAAATAAGCGCATGGCAACCTTTGCTTCCCTCTGCGAAGGGCCTATCTTTTACTCCCTCCATTCGGAATTACTTGTCGTAGAAATGAATGTATCTAGATGTATTTTAGTTCTAGATACATCCATTTTCAAGACAAGTAATTTCGAACGGAGGGAGTACTTTTATGTATTTACTCTCATGCCAAGAGCCAAATTTTTTCTCTCTATTCCTTTTATTTTTCTCTTTTGGCAAGCATCACGTGGTGAGGAAAGATCTAGGCACATATATCTAGTTGGATATGGGTAGCATGAGTTATTATTGTTGACATCACCCTTGAGGTGAATACGTTGGGAGGCAAAATTATAAGCCCCTATCTTTCTATGTGTCCGGTTGAAACCTTTTGCTCATGTGTATGTGGTGAGTGTTAGCAATCATAGAAGACTATATGATGGTTGAGTATGTGGAGCTCTTATTTAGACTCTGTTGAATAAGTTGAATTGTAATTGCTTGGTGACTGAGAACATAGGTTGCTGTGTTTCAATAGAATTCATTGTTTGAACCTTAACATGTGAATTTGTTGTTAGTTGGTCATGAGAAGTTTTATCAGAAAGAATTGTTGTTATGATGCTAGGAAAAGTAATTGAAATTGTCATTGATCAAACTTGTGCACTTTGCTAGCATTAACACTTCATAAATTATTTCTTTTATCACTTACCTACTCGAGGATGAGTAGGAATTAAGCTTGGGGATGCTGATACGTCTCCAACGTATCTATAATTTATGAAGTATTCATGCCATGTTTACTATAATTTCACATGGTTTTGGTATGATTTGCATGGAACTAACCCGGACTGACGTTGTTTTCAACAGTACTATCGTGGTGTTGTTTTTTGTGCAGAAATGGAAGTTCTCCAAACACCACGCAACTTTTTATGGATTTTTTATGGACCAGAAGACTACCAATGGGCCAGAGTAGCACCTGGGGGTTCCCCAAGGGGGCACAACCTACCAGGGCGCGCCTGGGCCCCCAAGCGCACCTCGGTGGGTTGTGCCCACCTTGTTGGCCTCTCGCACCCCCTCTTCGCCCTATAAATTCTCAAATATTCCAAGAAACCTCGGGGAGAACCTAGATCGGAAATTCCGCCGCAAGTCTCTGTAGACACCAAAAACAAATCAGGAGCCCGTTCCGGCACCCTACCGGAGGGGGAGATCATCACTGGTGGCCATCTTCATCATCCCGGTAGCCACCACGATGAGGAGGGAGTAGTCCACCCTCGGGGCCGAGGGTTTGTACCAGTAGCTATGTGTTTAATCTCTCTTTCATGAACTTGAGATGTCATGATCTTGATATATTATGGGCTTTGTTAACATAGATGGATCATATGATGTTTCTACCCTCTCTACTCTTGTTGTGACGAATTGAATCTTTACCCTTTGAAGTTTTGTCTTGTCGGATTGAATGTTCAGATCTGAGAACACATGATGTATGTCTTGCAGTATGAATACTTGAGGTGACAATGGGGTATCATATTGATTCACTTGATGCATGTTATGGCACTTAACTTCGGATTCCCGAGGTGACATTGGGGTAATCTATGCATAGGGGTTGATGCATGTTTTTATTATCTTTTCTCCGATAGAAACTTTGGTGTCCCTTTGTAGTTCTTTGTGTGGATTGAATATTATGATCATGAAGTTGTTTGATGCATATCATAGAATTAACTCACGAATACTTGTGGTGACATTGGAGTATCTAGGTGACATTAGAGTTGGTTGATGTGTGTCATATGGTGTTATTTTAGTACGAACTCTTGAATAGATCGAACGGAAAGAATAGCTTTATGTTATTTTAGTAGGAACTCTAGGATAGATTGATCGGAAGGAATAGATTTGAGGTGGTTTCATGCCCTACAAACAATTTTTATATTTTCTTCTCCGGTAATAGGAACTCGGGAGTGATTCTTTATTGCACTTTGAGGGATGTTGAGAGATTGCACTAGTGAAAGTATGCACCCTAGGCCTCATTTTCCATTATTTCAATACCGTTTGTGGTCCATTTTACTATTTACTACCTTGCTGTTTTTTATTGTTCGCACTACAAAAACTCATATCTACTATCCATACTACACTTTTATCACCATCTCTTAGCCGAACTAGTGCACCCATACAATTTGCTATTGTATTCGGTGTGTTGGGGACACAAGAGATTTCTTGTATTTGATTGCAGGGTTGCTTGAGAAAGACTATCTTCATCCTACGCCTCCACAGATTGAGAAAACTTATGTCATCCACTTGACAGAAAATTGCTATTGTCCTACAAAACTCTGCGCTTGGAGGCCCAACAGGAGTCTACAAGAATGAATTTGCATAGTAGACATCAATTAGGCGCAAAATAATGATTCCTCTACCTGACAGCTGGGACCCACCGGAAGGGCCTCTGTATTTTGTGAAAAAGGTTCCTCCCGCTGACAGGTCGGACCCACCAGCTATATCTTCGCACGCAAGGAAGTTCCTCCTTATTATTTACAAAAAAATGAATACTTCCCCTGCTAGTTGGGACCTACCATAGTGGGAGGATGACTTGTGGGCCTACTAAGTTGACGGGGATGGAGGGCTTTGTCAACTTAGCCAATATGAATGATTCTAGCTCTAGTGAGCATACGATATCCATCCAACGGCTGTAGTGCTTCTTCAACCTCTGGTATTCTTGCTCCAGCTGCCCAAACAAGTGCCGATCATGACGTCTGCTCCTGCCTTCCTGGCCGGCTGTGCTGCCACAGAGGCCTCACCGCCCCGTACTACTCCCACCGCTAGCGAGGCCATCCCTCTACTCACCCACACCCCCTGTTAGTCTGTGGCGACGACAGCCTCACACCATAGTCGAAAGAGTGAACCCTCGTACTCCTATCCAAGTGGGCATCCACTATCTCGTCTTCCCCGGCTCCGCGTCGTCCCCTTCCTAGGCCTCGCTGTTGTCCACCGCCTTGGTGCTGTCGGCACGGCGTGGCCAATGTGGTCAAGGAACGACTTCCATCGGAAGAGTACTGTACGTGGAGAGGCTGACAACTAGGTACACAGCCGCAGCAAGGAAGTGCCTCCTTATTACGCTCAAAATAATGATTCCTCCACCTAACAGCAGGGACCCACCGGACGGGCCACCGTATTTTGTGAAAAAAATGTTCCCCCCTGACTGTTGGGACCCACCAGCAACATCTTCAGACACAAGGAAGTGCCTCCTTATCCTCCCTGATAGTCGGGACCCACCTGGTCGAAGCGTAAGTAGCGTTGTCATTCTGGTCGCGAACGTGTACGTACATACTGGTTGATAAGTCTATCTGCAGGCTGCAGCGATGAACCCTGGCCGAGTACGGAAGGGCACGTGTCGTAGTAGAGGAGCAGACCTAGCATGTACACATATGTACAACCAGGGTGCAAGAAAGTAAATACGGCCACGTACGTACATACGGGCGGGGTCTCGAACGCCTACTCGCGCATATGTACGGCCAGGGCTCGTGTACATGGAGAGGCAGCGACGGTGTCCTATTCGTCGGTTGCCAATCGGCTGGGTCGGAATGGAGAAACTACATCGTCGTGTTCATCGGGAGGCAACGAAACGCGTGCTGTTCATCGGGAGCCAATAGTCTTAGATGGAACAGCCAATCGAAACAAGGCCTGGCATACCACATAATGGAGGAAATGGCCTTGTGTTCGACCGCCTACGGTTGGAACGGGATCCTATTCACCGGGAGGGGTGTGGCGTACCGCAAAATGGAGGAAACAGACTTCTCTTCGACCTCCTACGGTCGAAATGGGGTCCTATTGATCGGGAGGGGTCTGGCGTACCGCAAAATGGAGGAAACAGACTTGTGTTCGAGCGCTACGATTGAAACGGGGGTCCTGTTCATCAGAAGGGGTGTGTAATAATGCAAAACGGGACTACACTGGCTACTGTTCATTTCCACCGTCAACCTCCTCCAGCCTCCACGGGCTACTATTCATCCACCCCGACCTCCTCCAACCTCCACCTGCGACTGTTCATCCACGGGCTCCTGTTCATCCAGCCTCCACCGCTCCTCCACCGGCTACTGTTCAACCAGCCCTCTCCGGGGGGTCCTGTTCAACCACCCCTCCATGGGCTACTATTCATCCAGCCCACCACTGGCTATTGTTCAACCAGCCCTCCACCGGGTCGTCCTGTTCATCCAACCCTCCATGGGGTCCTGTTCATCCACCACGAACTTGCTCCATCGATCGGGGTCCTGTTCATCCAGTGGCAACGACCTCTACTATCACGGGGTCCTGTTCATCCAACCCCCACCGGGAACTGTTCATCCACCCCCCCACAACAATGCTCACTGTTCCTCAAGAGGCAGCATGTTCGATCGGCTTCCGTTAGCAGCAGTAGCAAAGGAATCACTCGATAGGGTTCAGTGAATAGCCAGGGATCGATTGATCGCTCGGGTTCAGTAACACGTAGCCTGAAGTGCAATCGCTCGGGTTCAGTAGGCGAACGCCTCGCTCGGGTTCAGTTAGATCTCAACGCCTTGCACCCACGTGCGTACGTGTACGAGAGAAACACATATTGCTCGGCACCCGACCACCCACCGTAACCAGGAACTCCCCGATATTTTCCTCTCCATCGCTTCTACCACGGTTTTTTCGGTCATGGACGTCCCAAAGAATGTCATGCAGCTACGTCTTCAGCCTGCCCAGGATGAAAAGCCCATTTTCTGTCATGATTTTTTTCATAGAAGTAGGAGACCGCCACATCTATGATGATACCGGGTTTTTTTTCAAAATTATCGTCATAGAAGTGTCATAAGCATGATAGGAAAAAATTTGTTCGGCCCAAAATGTCACAATTTTTTTTGTAGTGCCTCATCATAGCTTCCAATAGGGCTTGTACCCTCACTAAGGTTGACTTGCTCCTCTAACCTGTTTTGGCTATCACTTGCTTCAGCCATCTTTGCAAACTGTCCCTATGAATAGATAGCTATGGGAAGAGTGGATGAACATCACAAAAAGCAGCTTGTTTTGCAAAAAATTGAGTCAAAATCTTAGTTTTAGTTTTCTGCAGAAAGCATTTCGGAGCTACTGATATGAAATCTTGGTGACACCGAAGCACTTAACAGAGTCTAAACATACAACATCGGTCAGACCGAGTTGAAGTTCAGTGACTCCGAGATGCTAGGGTTTCACTGAGAATTTGCTTTCGATCTCACCGATCAGTACACTTCGGTCATACCGAGTTGTACTTAGTGCAATGGCCAGGGCCAATCGGTGGGACCAAAAACATCATTTCGGTTGGTCCGAGATGAGCTCGGCGGAAACCTAACCCTAAGATTTTTCATCGATCTAATCTAAAGGAACTTTTTGCTGGATAGAATGTTTTCATATGTGGAAAGAAAGAAGGCAAAAAATTTGTGCAATGAACCGAAAAGGGGAATAGGCACAAAGTCGTCAAACCGTACCCTAACTTGGTGATGATTTGCTATGGCGGCAACTGTTGGGGAACGTAGTAATTTCAAAAAAATTCCTACGCACACGCAAGATCATGGTGATGGCATAGCAACGAGAGGGGAGATTGTTCGTCCACGTACCCTCGTAGACCGTAAGCAGAAGCGTTATGACAACGCGGTTGATATAGTCGTACGTCTTCATGATCCGACCGATCCAAGCACCGAACGTACGGCACCTCCGAGTTCAGCACACGTTCAGCTCGATGACGATCCCCGGGCTCTGATCCATCAAAGAGTCGGGGATGAGTTCCGTCAGCACGACGGCGTGGTGACAATGATGATGTTCTACCGGCGCAGGGCTTAGCCTAAACTCCGCGACGATATTACCGAGGTGGAATATGGTGGAGGGGGGCACCGCACACGGCTAAGGAACGATCCGTAGATCAACTTGTGTGTCTATGGGGTGCCCCCCTGCCCCCGTATATAAAGGAGCAAGGGGGGAGGCCGGCCGGCCTAAGGGGGGCGCGCCAGGAGGAGGAGTCCTCCTCCTAGTAGGAGTAGGACTCCCCCTTTCCTACTCCTACTAGGAGGGGAAAGGAAGGGGGAGAGGGGGAAGGAAAGAGGGGGGCGCCCCCCCTCGTAGTCCAATTCGGACCAGAGGGAGCGGGGGCGCGCGGCCCACCCTGGCCGCCCCTCTCTCTTCCCACTAAGGCCGATGTGGCCCATTAACTCCCCCGGGGGGTTCCGGTTACCCTCCGGCACTCCGGTTTTCTCCGAAAACGTCCGAAACACTTCCGGTGTCCGAATATAGTCGTCCAATATATCAATCTTTATGTCTTGACCATTTCTAGACTCCTCGTCATGTCCGTGATCACATCCGGGACTCCGAACAAACTTCGGTACATCAAAACTTATAAACTCATAATAAAACTGTCATCGTAACGTTAAGCGTGCGGACCCTATGGGTTCGAGAACTATGTAGACATGACCTAGAACCATTCTCGGTCAATAACCAATAGTGGAACCTGGATGCACATATTGGTTCCTACATATTCTACGAAGATCTTTATCGGTCAAACCGCATAACAACATACGTTGTTCCCTTTGTCATCGGTATGTTACTTGCCCGACATTCGATCGTCGGTATCCAATACCTAGTTCAATCTCGTTACCGGCAAGTCTCTTTACTCGTTACATAATGCATCATTCTGTAACCAACTCATTGGTCACATTGCTTGCAAGGCTTATGGTGATGTGCATTACCGAGAGGGCCCAGAGATACCTCTCCGACAATCGGAGTGACAAAACCTAATCTCGAAATATGCCAACTCAACATGTACCTTCGGAGACACCTATAGTACTCCTTTATAATCACCCAGTTACGTTGTGACGTTTGGTAGTACCCAAAGTGTTCCTCTGGTAAACGGGAGTTGCATAATCTCATAGTTACAGGAACATGTATAAGTTATGAGGAAAGCAATAGCAATATACTGAACGATCAAGTGCTAGGCTAACGGAGTGGGTCATGTCAATCACATCATTCTCCTAATGATGTGATCCCATTAATCAAATGACAACACATGTCTACGGTTAGGAAACACAACCATCTTTGATTAATGAGCTAGTCAAGTAGAGGCATACTAGTGACTATATGTTTGTCTATGTTTCCGGTTAATACAATTCTAGCATGAATAATAAACATTTATCATGATATGAGGAAATAAATAATAACTTTATTATTGCCTCTAGGGCATATTTCCTTCAGTCTCCCACTTGCACTAGAGTCAATAATCTTGATTACATAGTAATGATTCTAACACCCATGGAGTCTTGGTGCTGATCATGTTTTGCTCGTGAGAGAGGCTTAGTCAATGGGTCTGCAACATTTAGATCCGTATGTATCTTGCAAATTTCTATGTCTCCCACTTGGACTTGGTCCCGGATGAAATTGAAGCGTCTCTTGATGTGCTTGGTCCTCTTGTGAAATCTGGATTCCTTTGCCAAGGCAATTGCACCAGTATTGTCACAGAAGATCTTCATTGGTCCCGATGCACTAGGTATGACACCTAGATCGGAAATGAACTCCTTCATCTAGACTCCTTCATTTGCTGCTTCCGAAGCAGCTATGTACTCCGCTTCACATGTAGATCCCGCCACGACGCTTTGTTTAGAACTGCACCAACTTACAGCTCCACCGTTTAATAAAAGTATGTATCCGGTTTGCGATTTAGAATTGTCCGGATCAGTGTCAAAGCTTGCATCAACGTAACCATTTATGACTAGGTCTTTGTCACCTCCATATACAAGAAACATATCCTTAGTCCTTTTCAGGTATTTCAGGATGTTCTTGACCATTGTCCAGTGATCCACTCCTGGATTACTTTGGTACCTTCCTGCCAAGCTTATTGGTAAGCATACGTCAGGTATGGTACACAACATTGCATACATGATAGAGCCTATGGCTGAAGCATAGGGAACATCTTTCATTTTCTCTCTATCTTCTGCTGTGGTCGGACATTGAGTTTGACTCAACTTCACACCTTGAAGCACGGGCAAGAACCCTTTCTTTGCCTGATCCATTTTGAACTTTTTCAAAATTTTATCAAGGTATGTGCTTTGTGAAAGTCCTATTAAGCGTCTTGATCTATCTCTATAAATCTTGATGCCCAATATGTAAGCAGCTTCACCGAGGTCTTTCATTGAAAAACTTTTATTCAAGTATCCCTTTATGCTATCCAGAAATTCTATATCATTTACAATCAATAATATGTCATCTACATATAATATCAGAAATGCTACAGAGCTCCCACTCACTTTCTTGTAAATACAGGCTTCTCCAAAAGTCTGTATAAAACCATATGCTTTGATCACACTATCAAAACGTTTATTCCAACTCCGAGATGCTTGCACCAGTCCATAAATGGATCGCTGGAGCTTGCACACTTTGTTAGCACCTTTTGGATCAACAAAACCTTCTGGTTGAATCATATACAACTCTTCTTCCAGAAATCCATTCAGAAATGCAGTTTTGACATCCATTTGCCAGATTTCATAATCATGAAATGCAGCAATAGCTAACATGATTCGGACAGACTTAAGCATCGCTACGGGTGAGAAAGTCTCATCGTAGTCAACCCCTTGAACTTGTCGAAAACCTTTCGCAACAAGTCGAGCTTTATAGACAGTTACATTACCATCAGCGTCAGTCTTATTCTTAAAGATCCATTTATTCTCAATGGCTTGCCGATCATCTGGCAAGTAAACCAAAGTCCATACTTTGTTCTCATACATGGATCCCATCTCAGATTTCATGGCCTCTAGCCATTTTCCGGAATCTGGGCTCATCATCGCTTCCTCATAGTTCGTAGGTTCATCATTGTCAAGTAACATGACTTCTAGAATAGGATTACTGTACCACTCTGGTGCGGATCTTACTCTAGTAGACCTACGAGGTTCAGTAGAAACTTGATCTGAAGTTTCATGATCAATATCATTAGCTTCCTCACTAATTGGTGTAGTTGTCACAGGAACCGGTTCTTGTGATGAACTACTTTCCAACAAGGGAGCAGATACAGTTATCTCATCAAGTTCTACTTTCCTCCCACTCACTTCTTTCGAGAGAAACTCCTTCTCTAGAAAGGATCCGATTTTACCAACGAAAATCTTGCCCTCAGATCTGTGATAGAAGGTGTACCCAATGGTCTCTTTTGGGTATCCTATGAAGACACACTTCTCCGATTTGGGTTCGAGCTTATCTGGTTGAAGTTTCTTCACATAAGCATCGCAGCCCCAAACTTTAAGAAACGACAACTTTGGTTTCTTGCCAAACGATATTTCATAAGGCGTCGTCACAACAGATTTTGATGGTGCCCTATTTAACGTGAATGCGGCCGTCTCTAAAGCATAACCCCAAAACGATAGCGGTAAATCAGTAAGAGACATCATAGATCGCACCATATCTAGTAAAGTACGATTACGATGTTCGGACACACCATTTCGTTGTGGTGTTCCGAGTGGCATGAGTTGCGAAACTATTCCGCATTGTTTCAAGTGTAGACCAAACTCGTAACTCAAATATTCTCCTCCATGATCAGATCATAGAAACTTTATTTTCTTGTTACGATGATTTTCCACTTCACTCTGAAATTCTTTGAACTTTTCAAATGTTTCAGACTTGTGTTTCATCAAGTATATACCCATATCTGCTCAAGTCATATGTGAAGGTGAGAAAATAACGATACCTGCCGCGAGCCTCAACATTCATTGGACCACAAACATCAGTATGTATGATTTCCAACAAATCAGTTGCTCGCTCCATAGTTCCGGAGAACGGCGTTTTAGTCATCTTGCCCATCAGGCACGGTTCGCAAGTACCAATTGATTCATAATCAAGTGATTCCAAAAGCCCACCAGTATGGAGTTTCTTCATGTGTTTTACACCGATATGACCTAAACGGCAGTGCCAAAAATAAGTTGCAATATCATTATCAACTCTGCATCTTTTGGTTTCAACACTATGAATATGTGTATCACTACTATCGAGATTTAATAAAAATAGACCACTCTTCAAGGGTGCATGACCATAAAAGATATTACTCATATAAATAGAACAACCATTATTCTTTGATTTAAATGAATAACTGTCTCGCATCAAACAAGATCCAGATATAATGTTCATGCTTAACGCTGGCACCAAATAACAATTATTTAGGTCTAAAACTAATCCTGATGGTAGATGTAGAGGTAGCATGTCGACCGCGATCACATCGACTTTGGAACCATTTCCCACGCGCATCGTCACCTCGTCCTTAGCCAATCTTTGCTTAATCCGTAGTCCCTATTTCGAGTTGCAAATATTAGCAACAGAACCAGTATCAAATACCCAGGTGCTACTGCGAGCATTAGTAAGGTACACATCAATAACATGTATACCACATATACCTTTGTTCGCTTTGCCATCCTTCTTATCCTCCAAATACTTGGGGCAGTTCCGCTTCCAGTGTCCAGTCTGCTTGCAGTAGAAGCACTCAGTTTCAGGCTTAGGTCCAGACTTGGGTTTCTTCTCTTGAGCAGCAACTTGTTTGTTGTTCTTCTTGAAGTTCCCCTTCTTCTTCTCTTTGCCCTTTTTCTTGAAACTGGTGGTCTTATTAACCATCAACACTTGATGCTCCTTCTTGATTTCTACCTCCGCGGCTTTTAGCATTGCGAAGAGCTTGGGAATAGTCTTGTCCATCCCTTGCATATTATAGTTCATCACGAAGCTCTTATAACTTGGTGGCAGTGATTGGAGAATTCTGTCAATGACACTATCATCAGGAAGATTAACTCCCAGTTGAATCAAGTGATTATTATACCCAGACATTTTGAGTAGGTGTTCACTGACAGAACTATTCTCCTCCATCTTGAAGCTATAGAACTTATTGGAGACTTCATATCTCTCAGTCCGGGCATTTGCTTGAAATATTAACTTCAACTCCTGGAACATCTCATATGCTCCATGACGTTCAACACGTCGTTGAAGACCCGGTTCTAAGCCGTAAAGCATGGCACACTGAACTATCGAGTAGTCATCAGCTTTGCTCTGCCAGACGTTCTTAACGTCGTCAGTTGCATCAGCAGCAAGCCTGGCACCCAGCGGTGCTTCCAGGACGTAATTCTTCTATGCAGCAATGAGGATAATCCTCAGGTTACGGACCCAGTCCATGTAATTGCTACCATCATCTTTCAATTTTGCTTTCTCAAGGAACGCATTAAAATTCAACGGAACAACAGCACGAGCCATCTATCTACAACAAACATAGACAAGCAAAATACTATCAGGTACTAAGTTCATGATAAATTTAAGTTCAATTAATCATATTACTTAAGAACTCCCACTTAGACAGAAATCTCTCTAGTCATCTAAGTGATCACGTGATCCAAATCAACTAAACCATGTCCGATCATCACGCGAGGTGGAGTAGTTTCAATGGTGAACATCACTATGTTGATCATATCTACTATATGATTCACGCTCGACCTTTCGGTCTCCGTGTTCCGAGGCCATATCAGTATATGCTAGGCTCGTCAAGTTTAACCCGAGTATTCCACGTGTGCAACTGTTTTGCAGCCGTTGTATTTGAACGTAGAGCCTATCACACCCGATCATCACGTGGTGTCTCAGCACGAAGAACTTTCGCAACGGTGCATACTCAGGGAGAACACTTCAAGATAATTAGTGAGAGATCATCTTAAAATGCTACCATCAATCAAAGCAAGATAAGATGCAGAAAGGATAAACATCACATGCAATCAATATAAGTGATATGATATGGCCATCATCATCTTGTGCTTGTGATCTCCATCTTCAAAGCACCGTCATGATCACCATCGTCACCGGCGCGACACCTTGATCTCCATCGTAGCATCGTTGTCGTTACGCCATCTATTGCTTCTACGACTATCGCTACCGCTTAGTGATAAAGTAAAGCAATTACAGGGCGTTTGCATTTCATACAATAAAGCGACAACCATATGGCTCCTGCCAGTTGCCGATAACTTCAGTTACAAAACATGATCATCTCATACAATAAAATATAGCATGACATCTTGACCATATCACATCACAACATGCCCTGCAAAAACAAGTTAGACGTCCTCTACTTTGTTGTTGCAAATTTTACATGGCTGCTACGGGCTTAGCAAGAACCGTTCTTACCTACGCATCAAAACCACAATGATAGTTCGTCAAGTTGGTGCTGTTTTAACCTTCGCAAGGACCGGGCGTAGCCACACTCGGTTTAGCTAAAGTGAGAGAGACAGACACCCGCCAACCACCTTTAAGCACGAGTGCTCGTAACGGTGAAACCAGTCTCGCGTAAGCGTACGCGTAATGTCGGTCCAGGTCGCTTCATCTCACAATACCGCTGAACCAAAGTATGACATGCTGGTAAGTAGTATGACTTGTATCGCCCACAACTCACTTGTGTTCTACTCGTGCATATAACATCAACGCATAAAACCTGGCTCTGATACCACTGTTGGGGAATGTAGTAATTTCAAAAAATTTCCTACGCACACGCAAGATCATGGAGATGGCATAGCAACGAGAGGGGAGAGTGTTCGTCCACGTACCCTCGTAGACCGTAAGAGGAAGCGTTATGACAACATGGTTGATGTAGTCGTACGTCTTCACGATCCGACCGATCCAAGCACCAAACGTACGGCACCTCCGAGTTCAGCACATGTTCAGCTCGATGACAATCCCCGGGCTCCGATCCAGCAAAGCATCGGGGATGAGTTCCGTCAGCACGACGCGTGGTGATGATGATGATGTTCTACCGGCGCAGGGCTTCGCCTAAACTCCGCGACGATATGACCGAGGTGGAATATGGTGGAGGGGGGCACCGCACACGGCTAATGAACGATCCGTAGATCAACTTGTGTGTCTATGGGGTGCCCCCGCCCCCGTATATAAAGGAGCAAGGGGGGAGGCCGGCCGGCCCAAGGGGGGCGCGCCAGGAGGAGGAGTCCTCCTCCTAGTAGGAGTAGGACTCCCCCTTTCCTACTCCTACTAGGAGGGGAAAGGAAGGGGGAGAGGGGGAAGGAAAGAGGGGGGCGCCGCCCCCCCTCCTAGTCCAATTCGGACCAGAGGGAGAGGGGGCGCACGGCCCACCCTGGCCGCCCCTCTCTCTTCCCACTAAGGCCCATGTGGCCCATTAACTCTCTCGGGGGGGTTCCGGGTAACCCTCCGGCACTTCGGTTTTCTCCGAAAATGTCCGGAACACTTCCGGTGTCCGAATATAGTCGTCCAATATATCAATCTTTATGTCTCGACCATTTCGAGACTCCTCGTCATGTCCGTGATCACATCCGAGACTCCGAACAAACTTCGGTACATCAAAACTTATAAACTCATAATAAAACTGTCATCGAAACGTTAAGCGTGCGGACCCTACGGGTTCGAGAACTATGTAGACATGACCTAGAACCATTCTCGGTCAATAACCAATAGCGCAACCTGGATGCCCATATTGGTTCCTACATATTCTATGAAGATCTTTATCGGTCAAACCGCATATCAACATACGTTGTTCCCTTTGTCATCGGTATGTTACTTGCCCGAGATTTGATCGTCGGTATCCAATACCTAGTTCAATCTCGTTACCGGCAAGTCTCTTTACTCGTTACGTAATGCATCATTCCGTAACCAACTCATTGGTCACATTGCTTGCAAGGCTTATAGTGATGTGCATTACCGAGAGGGCCCAGAGATACCTCTCCGACAATCGGAGTGACAAAACCTAATCTCGAAATATGCCAACTCAACATGTACCTTCGAAGACACCTGTAGTACTCCTTTATAATCACCCAGTTACGTTGTGACATTTGGTAGTACCCAAAGTGTTCCTCCGGTAAACGGGAGTTGCATAATCTCATAGTTACAGGAACATGTATAAGTTATGAAGAAAGCAATAGCAATATACTGAACGATCAAGTGCTAGGCTAACGGAGTGGGTCATGTCAATCACATCATTCTCCTAATGATGTGATCCCATTAATCAAATGACAACACATGTCTATGGTTAGGAAACACAACCATCTTTGATTAATGCGCTAGTCAAGTAGAGGCATACTAGTGACTATATGTTTGTCTATGTATTCACACATGTATCATGTTTCCGGTTAATACAATTCTAGCATGAATAATAAACATTTATCATGATATGAGGAAATAAATAATAACTTTATTATTGCCTCTAGGGCATATTTCCTTCAGCAACAATGGTGAAGAAATCCATTGACGGCGGCGGACTCCTGCGGCGGAGGCACACATGCGGAGACGGCGACAATCCGGAGATCAAGGGGTGGCAACCTTAGTGCGCGGTATTGAGAGGTTTGAAGAAATTTTTCACCGAACGGGCCGCAGAGTATATATACCCATACGCTGTCAGTGTCACTGAATGGAATGTCTCGGTGGCACCAAGATACAAGATGGGGTGCAGTTACTGCAACTCGGTGAGACAGAGTCGTTCTAATGGGTAGCACCAAGATGAAAACCTAGATCAATCTAGTGATTTTGGTGGGACCGAGTGTGAGTGTGTTGGTCTGACCGAAATTCACAAGAAGGTTTTGGAAGGCAGCCCTTGACGGATCGGTGGCTCCGAGTGCTCCTCACCCGGAGGGTCCGAAAAAGACTTGTTCAATTTTTGTGATGTAGCATGAATAGAGTTTGAGAAGAGAAAAGCCATATATAGCTAGAGAAGGTTCTTAGGAATTCTTGTCCATCCATCCGGCCAATAAAAACCAAACAATCACAACAACAAATGGATGTCCTCGCATGGAGAAATTTTGCAACCAACATGCTCACGCAATAAGAGAACAAATGAAATATGTGACAAAGCATGCACAAACAATTCTAGCATCTATCAAGCAATTGGCGATGACTAGGTCATCTATATATGAGTATATTGACTTAGGAGTCAAGTGAGAACATTTGATCATAGGTCATACTCATCGTTTAAGCACAAGTGGGGTTACCACTTTTACATAAAGCATTAATGTTTTCACACCTTTAGAGTTGCTTTATCTTAATTCTTAGAGCAAAGCTCCCCCTACATGTGATATCCCCCTAAGAGGGATGAACTAACCTTGGGTTTTGTCGATGATGACTTCATGTAGATAGCGAAGATGTGGATGCTCAATGTGGATGTAGATCTTTTGGAGCAATCCATTTGAGTGTTGCACTTTCAATACCTACATGGTTAGTGCCACAAGGAACAAGGATATCCATAGACATAGAGTGAATTACACATATGATGATGTCCATGAAATCATTTGGTTACCTTGTCCATTGTCTTACCAACAAGAGGGTCTATGACTCCATGAACTAGTGCAAGATATGAAAGTTGATTGCACAAGTCCTTACCAAAATAAATATGAGTGAAGTATGTTGGCGGAGTCACCCTCAAGAACGCTCTAGTTCTTCTTGTTTGGGATCCACATCAACTTGATGGGAATTCTTGGAGTTGTAGGCGTACTTGATGATGTAGAGCTTGACATAGTCTTGGGAACCCACTTGACCATGGCCCTAGCAGCTTCTTCAAATGAGTCAATTTCCTCTTGAATCTTGTCCTTGCCGTTTAGCTTGTGGTCTTGTGGTGGAAGATCGTCTTGAGCTTGTGTTCCCTTGAAATAAGTGGGGTCATACTTCTCTTGTTGAGGAACAAACGTCATATTGGGGTATTGATCTTCTTCCCACTCAACTCCATTGGCATTAAACTTTCGTTCGAAACCAACACCTTGATTCTTCCGGTGTCTTCCTTGCCTACGTATAATTTCCTCAAATTGCTTAAATCCCGACAAGGCTCTTGTAAACACCTTTCTCTATAATTCCCTTTAATAAACTATTTTCTTGCTCAAATGTAACTTGGCTAAGAGAATCATTAGTGGAATCAAGAGAACTACTAGAAGTAACAATATTGGATTTAACATGATTACTGTTACTACTAGAAGAAGAATCTTTCTTGCTCTTATTGCTAGATTTTACTTGTGGCATATAAGTAGACAAGAGGACACATTTGGCAATGTAAGAAGAACTCTTCTTTTAGAGATCATCATTGGTAGCTTTTAGGAACTCATGCTCTTGCACTAAATTTAGCTTCTCGAACTGTAGCTTCTCATGAGTCCTTAGGAGATCTCTATGATCCTCTAGGGTTGTTTCATGAGCTAACTTAAGAGTGTTTAGTTCTTTAGTTAGACAATCAATCTCCTTCTTATCACTATTGAGATCAACATACTCGGGGTGTGATATCTTGGGGCCTTTATCCATGAAGCATCCTCCAATTCCTTCATTTGGTGAGTCAAATATGTCGTAGGAGTTGGATGACACTAGTGCAAGACCGGCAACACCTTCACCTTGAGTATAGTCGGAGTCATAGTGATAGCTTCTCTTGAAGTGGTTGTCGAAGTCAGAACCGGATACTCATTCACCAACGTGAGCTTGATGTCTTCTTCTTGTGTAGCTCTTTGATGATGTGTCCTTCCTTTCAGAATCCTTGCTTCTATGAGAGGTTCTTCATTCATAACGATCATCTCTACTCCTTCTCTCTCTTGGAGGTGATTCATATCTTTTACTACTCCTTTTTGGTGAACCATCTCTTTTCTTGTAGGGAGTCATACACTCATTAGAGTAGTGTCCGAGTCTTCCTGTTGGGAAATGTAGCATGCAATTTCAAAAAAATTCCTATTCTCACGCATGATCTATCTAGGAGATGCATAGCAAAAAGAGGGGGAGAGTGTGTCCACATACCCTCGTAGATCAAAAGCGGAAGCGTTTTACAATGCGGTTGATGTAGTCAAACTTCTTCTCGTTCTGACCGATCATGTACCAAATGTACGACACCTTCGAGTCCTGCACACGTTCAGCTTGATGTCGTCCCTCGAAACCTTGATCCACCAAAGTGTCGAGGAAGTAGATGAGTTCCATCAGCACGAAGGCATGGGGACGGTGATGGTGAAGTGATCCGCATAGGGCTTCTCCTAAGCACCGCGGGTGTAAACTATGGACTGAGGTGCCGCACATGGCTAACAATTGATGTTGTGTGTTCTAGCGGTGCCCCCCATATATATAGGTGGGAGAGGGAGAGGGTCGATAACGGGCACCCCAAGTAGGAGTAATCCTACTTGGGCGCCCCTCCAAGTCGGCCTGCCCCCTTCCATATCCATCGAAGGGGGAAGGAAAGAGAGGGGGAGGGGAAGGAAAGAGGGAGGCTGAATCCTCCCCTTTCCTTCTCCCTTCCCTTCCTTTCCTTATCCTCCTATTCGACCTATAGGGGGCGCACCAGCCCCTTTTGGGGCTGGTCTATCCCTCTCTTGCCCCATTAGGCCCATATAGTTTGCCGGGGGTTCCCTGGAACCCCTCACTACTAGGAAAAGCCTTATACATAGAAGTTTACCAGTAGTGTGTGTTTTGGAGCCCATGCTACTGATAATTACCAGTAGCGTGTGTTACAAACCGCGCTAATGGTACAACTTAGCAGCAGCGTTGGTTTCTGGAGGGCACGCTACTGGTAAGTTAACCACACCACACCCTCCATCCAAAAAAAAGTAGCAGCGTTGGTACCCTAACAAGTGCTACTGTTAAGAAAATAGGAGTAGCGCGGGGCAACCAAGAAGCGCTACTTCTACTTCTTCTATGTGTAATCTTTTACCAATAGCGTGCTTTTTGGGCAAGCGCTATAGCTAGTTTTATGTACCAGTAGATATTTTGGCTGGCACACATAGCAGTAGCACGCTTTGGTGCCCCGCGCTACTTCTATGGTCGCCAGTCAAAATATCTGCCACCTCCCCCCTCTTATTCCCCCCCTTTCTGTCTCCCCCCTCCCTCTTACACTTGCTTGTTCTTCAATGCTTCCCCCTCTTCTTTGCCCCTCCTCCCCCCCTCCATCAATGCCCTCCCTCCTTTCTCTTCCTTGTTTTTGCCCCTCCTCCCCTTCTCTTCTTTGCCCCTCCACCACCCCCTCCGTTAATGCCTCCCTCCTTCCTCTTCCTTTCTTTTGCCCCTTCTCCCCTTCTCTTCTTTGCGCCTCCACCACCCCTCCATTAATGCCCTCCCTCCTCCCTCTCATAGCTCTCTCTCTCTCCCCCTAGCTAGTTGGAGCTATATTTATTATGTAGGTACCTCACTATCTAGAGCTAGTAGCTAATTATAAGAAGGTGCTCGATATCCCTCTCGACAAATACGTGAGCAAAAAAATAGTTGTGCAAGAATGGAAATTTGTGTGTTTCTGATTAGGAGCGAAACTATGTGCGCTATGAATATACCGAATTGTGTGTGGCATGTGAGTGACATGAGTTGCCTATGTTTTGCCGAAATGTCGATTCAATTCTGTTTCGGCGAATTTCGGGCAAACTCAATATTTCCTATGTTTAGGGAAGGTCATGCCAAATTTTTATTTGAATTTGATCCATGCATGCATATATACGTGGTTATAATATTTGCTCCGCACGCAGGTGATCATGAAGGTCAATGGAAGGATGGTGGAAAGATATTGGCAATCCGCTGTGGATGACATGTATGAAAAAAGACTGAAGGATGTTTTATGTCCGTGTCGAAAATGCAGAGGAAGAGTCAGGCTCGACCCCTTTCAGGGTGGTAAATTCAAGGCGCACCTGCTCATGCATGGCCATACTCGATGGATAAGTGAAGATGATGATGACGAGGAGGAGGATGTCGATGGGGCAGGAAATAATGACATGGGGCCACTAGACGAAGAGACAACCGATTATGTGCCCGAAGAGGAAGACGGCCTCGGAAATGTCGATGGCGAAGAGGCAGTTCAAGGCGGAGAAGATGCGTACACACCGCCGTCTTCGTCGCTACTAAGTTCAGCCATGCGGGACTCACATGTTCGAGACCTGCTTCACAAGAAGATGACTAGCTACAGAGCTTCTTCAAGAGAGGAGGCCAAACTGGCGCAACTGGAGGTAGACTCGATGACTCCTTTGTATGATGGTTGCAATCCCGAGGTGACCCGCTTGAGTTGCACACCAGAACTTCTAAAGACGAAGGCAAAAAAATGGACAGATACATGCCTAGATGAGCTTTTGAAGTATCTAAAGAAGGTTCTTCCCGCGGGAAGCATGTGTCCTACTAGTGTCGAGGAGGCAAAGAAAATCGTGTGCCCTCTTGATCTGCCACACATTAGATATCACACATGCATCAAAGATTGCATCATATATCGGAACAAGCATGCGGAAAAAACCATCTGTCCAAAGTGCAATGCTTCACGATATAAAAAGGCCGGAAAGAAAGCTCCATAGAAATTTGTATGGTACTTTCCGATCACTCTGCGTCTAAAGCGGTATTTCGTACATCCTAAGGAAGCAAAGCTTATGTGCTGGCGCGCGGAGAGGGTGAAGCCCAGATGATGGAGATGAGCTGAAGTTGAGACACCTCGCAGATGCTAGCCAGTGGATGGCATTAAAGGATTTGTTCGTAACGTGTCCCGTCCTGATGGAAGCATAGCCCAGGGATATCTGACCAAAGAGTGCATCTTTTTCTACAAGAGTTATCTAGTAGGCACAAGAGACCCTATTGTTGGTTTGCCCGTCAACAAGCACTGTGGAAGGCTCAAAGGCGAAGGTCACACCAACGGTCATAGGGATGTGAATGTGTTACGCTCAGGCCGACAAAACGACCTTGACAGGGAAAACTTAGTAGTGCTACAACACCTAGATGTGCTAGAAGATTTCGTGACACTGCACAAAGAGACCATCACAAAGAAGTATCGTGACCGTGGGGTGCACAGGACGGATGCTGAAGTTATTAGAGAGCACAACTCCACTTTCGTGTGTTGTTTCAAAGAGCGAGTTTTGGCTAATCCACCGGAAGAGGGTTGTCCGAATGGAACGCTCATATACGCCTTAGCATATGGCCCCTCAACCAACCTCGCAACTTATCAAGCATATGATATCAACGGATACATGTTCTACACGGAGGAGAAAGATATAAACAGTGATGACCAAAACTCAGGGGTGATGATGGAAGCAATGACTGGGAATGTAAATGCAACATATTACGGAAGGGTCGAAGAGATATGAGAGCTTAACTACTCTGGATTGCATAGCGCGATGATCTTCCGTGTCAGATGGGCTAAGAATGTACACAGAGAAAACCGACATTTCACTACCATGTGTATACCCGACTCCGATAGCGGTACCATCAACGCCATCGCCAAAAATGAGCCATGGGTACACGCTAAACACGTGACACGATGTTTCTTCATAACTAATCCGATCAATCCCAGCCATGTTGTTGTGAGGAGAAGCAAAAGGAGCACCACTAGAATGGATGGAGCCGCCAACGAGGAAGACTGTGACCAGTACGGTGATCCGATGAGGGAATATGATGTTGATGACGATGAAACATACGTCAAAATAAGAATGAAGACTACATTACCTACGAAAGTTCGTAATCCCTGGAGAAGGAGAAGTCACGACCACGGGATCAGTTATTCGACAACGAACAAAAGAGGGAAGAAGATCAGTCTGAAGCGTCATCGTCCCCAAGCCGACAAACTAATCCACAAAGTTTGTGACTGTCTAGCTATTTTGTATACCGCCGATAGCGGTCAAATGATGTAATATATATTATACTAATTATTATACGGAGGGTAACGGTGGTATTGCTCCAATGACAGACCAAATTAAAGGAAGGAAAGTGCAAAAGGAAGATAAGAAAAAGAAAAGTGCAAATGAAAGAAAAGAAAAGGGAAAAGAAAGGAAGTGTTGCAAAATGAAATGAAAGAAAAAGAAAAAGGAACTAATAAGTTGTGGAAAATGAAATGCAAGAAAAATAAAAAAAGAAAGAAAGGAAGTTAGTGGAATATGAAAAAAAGTGCAAATGAAAAAGAAAAAGAAAAAGAATAATATAACTAAAAAGAGAAATAAAAATAAAATAAAAAGGAAGGAAGTTTGTGGAATATGAAAAATAAAAAGAAAAATAACAACAAAAAAGTTAGCAGTAGCGCGTTTTGGCCTGGGCAGCGCTATAGCTAAGGAAAATGAAAAAATAAAAAAGAGTTAGCAATAGAACGTTTTGGCTAGGGCAGCGCTATAGCTAAGGAAAATAAAAACAAAAAGAAAAAAACGAGTTAGCAGTACGTTTTGGCTAGGGCAATGCTATAGCTAAGGAAAATAAAAATAAAAAGAAAAAAAGAAAAGAAAAAAAAGAGGTAGCAGTAGCGCGTTTTTGCTGGGAAGCGCTATAGCTAACTTAGCTATAGCGCATTTTGCCAACACGCTCTATAGCTAAGTTGCCTATAACACCGCACCGCTAGCTCCTATCTATTTCCTCTCTCTCACTCTCTCCCTCGATCCCCTTCCTCTGACCATGCCACTGCCGACGCCCACACCCGCCGTCGCCGACGCCTGCACCCGCCCACGCCACCACCGACGCCCGCACCCGCCCACGCCACCGCTGACGCCCGCACCCACCCACGACATCGCCAACGCCCGCACCTACCCATGCCTCCGTCGACACGCGCCGCACCCGACCCCGACGCCGGCCACTGGCCATCCCGACGCTCCCTCCCCACGTGTTGCCCCTGCCCTAGGTGCACCCCTGGCCCGGCTCCTCCCCCTGTGCCGCCCCTCCCCCATGCAGTCTCTCTCTCTCTCTGACCAAATTTGGTCTCTCTGCAGATCGATGAGGAGGAGATGGACCCCCTCTGCCCCGGCGACCCCCACCTAGGTGCACCCCATCTGCCCCGGCGACCCTGACCCTGATCCCAACCCTGGCCGAGGTGTGCCACCCCCTCTTCCCTCACTCTTATATGCTTGTTTTGTTCAAATGCTTGTTGTCCAAATGTTGAAATGCATGTTAGAATGCTGTTAAAATGCATGTTGTTAGAGTGTTAAAATGTCTTTTGTTAGAGTGTTCAAATGTGTGTTGTTAGAGTGTTCATTTGATGTTAAAATGCCTAATGTTAGAGTGTTCAAATGCTTTCTGTTAAAATGCATGTTGCTCAAATACTTGTTGTTAAAATGCCTATTGTTAGAATGCTGTTAATATGCTTGTTTTTGATTTTGTTGCTAGAGTAAATGAAAATGAGTGTTTAGTTTGTTGATAGAGTAAATAAAATGTAAATGAACATTTTATTAGGCATATTGTAGGTTCACAATTGATCTTGTGTGTCTACAATAATTTATCTTGTGTGCAGGCCCTCCACCGTATAGTCTCTCTCTCTCTCTCTCTGACCAAATTTGGTCTCTCTGCAGATCGGCGAGGAGGAGAACGACCCCCTCTGCCCTGGTGACCCCGACGCCACCCCCTCAGCCCCGGCGAGCCCTGACCCTGATGCCACCCCCTCAGCCCCGGCGACCCTGACACCGACGTGTGGAGAGCCACTCCCTCCTTTCTGTTGTTCTTTAGTTAGGACAAATTGAGGGTTTTTAAAAATTTAGAAAATGGAGTAGTAGATGCCACTCTAGCTAGCTAGAATAAAAATAAAATGCTCATGGGTTCAGCAATCAGACTTGAATGCAATGTTGTATTGGCAGCAAGTAGTTGTATTGGTAGCAAACAAAAATTATCTTGGAAAGTGTCATGTTTGCAACAAACTTGGAAAGATTGTTTTTTGTATTAAGCTACAAGTAGTTGTATTGGCAGCAAGTAGTTGGCAACAAGTATTGTTAGTGAAAATATGCGGTGATCAATTTTCCATTTCTATAACTAGTCCATTACAGTAGTCTGCAATTTTATTTGAATGCAATGCTGATGGACACAGCAGCAAGTTTATGAAATGAAATAAAATGATGTCCATTGGAGTTGCTCCATTGCTTGGGAGATGCTCTATATGTGACCTATGTTTTGCCGGTTGCTAAGTGACCTATGTTTTTCTAGAAATGTTGATTCATTTCCATTCTAGCAAATTTTAGGCGCTCTTTATGTGTGCACTTTCTAGCAAAGGTCATGCCGAAATTTTTCGTGAATTTCGGCATGACTTGTGCTAGAAAGTTGGACATATTGAGTGCTCGAGATTTGTCGCGACGGGAATGAAACGATATTTTCGGCAAAACAAAGGTCAATTTTTTGTCATTATTCACTTTATTATATAAAGCTTGATAATTAAGCGACTACGACATTGAACCCTAGGAAACATGACCGACACCGATGAGGCCGGAGGTTCTCAGTCCCAATTAGGTCGAGCACACGCCTACCTTCACTTTCTGGCAGATCTGGAGGGGCGGCAGCTAGGTGTCAAGACCCCCTTGTCATGACGGAGGACGACGGTGGTGGCGCCGGCGCCGACACTGATGCCACCAACGACGCCGGCACTGAGACTGGCGCTGATGATGTTGCTAACTACGGCACGGAAGGTGGGACCTCCCAAGCCAGTGAGGCAAAGAAGGAAAAGAGGATACGACGCCTAAATGAGCTCAGCACCGGAAGACTGGTGGTCACGGCTGTGCACCCTGGCGAGTTCGAGCCAATAGAGCCATGGGAAGTGGCAGCATATTACGGCAACCAACTAGCATGCATCCTACGGGATACTGCTAACATCAACACCACAAAAATACGGAAGAATGAACATTTGAAGAAGTTGCTCCTAACTAGGTTGCACACAAGATTCCTGTTCCCCGGTCGGAATGACGATGTCGACCCATGGGATGACGATTCCATGAAAAAAACAACAACAAAGCCCTAGGGAAGTTCAGCAACACATTGAGCACTTGGAAAACTAGGGTGAAAAAGGCGATTCAAGTAGACCATGAAACCTACGCCGAGATTGTTACAGACAATCCGAAAATTACGATAGAGGACTTTGAAAAGTTTAAGGAGACTTGCAATGAAGAAGCTGCCAAGGCCAGGTCGAAGAGAGGCAAGCAGCTGCAGGCAAAGAACATGGGGAACCACCGCCTTGGAAGTGGTGGTTACACGGGAAAGAGGCCCATGTGGGCTAAGGAGGATGCAGAACGTGAATGTCAGGGGATCCCAGACCCATTGGCTGAGTTCATCGACCAGCAGGAGCACGACTTCATCAGGGCCCCATTCTCGTGGGACCCCAAGAAAGAGATTTTTTTTCACCGACGGGCCGACTAGGAAATTCATGAGATTATTGGTAATTATCCTTTTACCACCTTACATATTAGGTTCTGATCAACAAAGTCTACTACATTCTAGTCACATTCATAAATGATTGACGGTCCATTTTTGTCACACCTTGCATTTTCTAACATTTCATTTTCATTAACAAAGCATAAAAATTTGGACCAACAAAAACTTTTGCATTATTTGGCTTTTTATTTTGGAGTTGGTTTTCTCTGTGATTTTCAAGTGCTCTTTAAAGTCAACTACTCCACCATCTTTTCTTCATCTCTTTGCCCCAAACTTCTGCCCAATGATCATGCCATGTGTATAGTGCAATATAGTATTTTCTTACAAAAATAATTTGGCCAAATAGTATTTTCAAAAATTAGTTTTCCAAAAACCCCTGAATTGAGGTTTGCACTACAAGTACTTGATTTGGGGTATGAAAAATATTTCAAATGGTATATTTGAAACCTATTAGATATAGGATTCCCATAAACCACAAAAATATAATCTAAAAAGTTATTTTCCTATTTTATTTAAAAGCTTTCTCTTAAGGCTAGAAATTGTTTTAATAGGGAAAAATTATTTCTGCCCATATATAAGAGTTTCAACACATGGTCATGTTCAAAATATTGGACAAAACCTCCCAAAACCATTTCTGCCCATTTCAAGGATTTGAAATATTTCTACAGGAAATATTTTCATGAAAATCCAAGGAAAATCCAGCAAGTCACAAATGCATATTGTGATCACCTTGCAAAGCCTCATGTCAATTAAAGTCATTTTGGTTCACCAAAATGCCCCAAAACCCTCTCTGACCAGAATCAAATTTGAACAACTTTGTACTACCAACTTTCTCTCCTTGACCCCAACTTTTGTGAGCATGTTAACATGACCAAATTAGGCCACTACACCAAGTGGTGCATAAGGGAGAAGTGATTTGCTCAACTAGATCTACACAAGTCCATTTCTGCTAATTTCTAGGGTTTGCCAAAGTTTCATTAGCAAACTCTTACAAATGAGCTCATCTTCCTTTTTCCCTGTCATTTTGTCATGATAAACACCCCTGCCAAGTGTTACAAGAAGTAAATTAGTGCAAGTACCCCAAAACCATATCAAACACCTTCTCCATGTTAACTAAAAACCCTGTTTGGGGCTCTTCCACTAATCTCCATGAGCTCCAGTTTTTACCACTACCCCTCCTAGTCCCCTTTCACCTCTAGTAACAATGGAAAACCCACAGCTCAATTATTGGA
This sequence comes from Triticum dicoccoides, assembly GCF_002162155.2. Taxonomy (NCBI): domain Eukaryota; kingdom Viridiplantae; phylum Streptophyta; class Magnoliopsida; order Poales; family Poaceae; genus Triticum; species Triticum dicoccoides. The sequence goes on from NC_041391.1 coordinate 291,950,840, forward strand.
TGGGAAAAACCCCACTTTCTCTCTCTGGACAGCCCATTTCTCCCTCTTCTTCTACCTCCCTCTTCTCCTACTAGCCACCCAGGGCATCCAAGGCCATCTCCTACTTCTTTACTCCCCCCTAGAGCTACCAGACACCTTTGGCCATGCCCACATTGTGTAGAAAATGGCCGTGCCGGCCATTTGGGCGCTCTGGAGGGCGCTACAGTGCGCTCCCGCACCGTAGCCGACCCCTGCCAAGCACCTCCGGCCAGCTCGGGCCTCCCCAGCGCGCCCGATGATGCTCCTCGACATCCGCAACACGCCACAGCGTGGTCCTCCTCCTCCTTCTCCCTCCTCTCGCCCCAGCTCGCATGCGCGCTGGCCGCCCGAGTGCACCAGTGAGCGCGCTCACACGCGCAGTGCCCTGGCCCCCTGCTTTCCCTCTCTTCTCTTCCCTCGCCCTAGACCAACCCCACAAACACCCCAGACACGGCGCCAGCTCCTCCCGAGCCCCGTGGCGACGAGCAGGAGCTTGCCGGCGCACGGGTCCTCGGTAGACCGTCGCCCGCCTATTTAAGGGCATCCCCGAGGTCTCCTCTCCTCACCACTCGCTCTCTGCACCACCAAATCATCCTACTGCACCCTCAGCTCCTCTCTAGAGCTGCCCGAGCTCAAGATTGAGCTCGAGCTCCGCCACTTTGGCTCGCCGGAGTTCGCGAGGTACAGTCCGTCCTCGGCCCTCTTTCCTCTCGATCTGGAATCCCTGCAGCCCTCTGATCCTTTCCCCCTTGTTTCCCCTCTCTGTAGCTGCCGAAAACGGCCGGAACCGCCGCCGGCCGAAGCCCCTCCGCCGCGTGACCTCGTCGCCGGCGAACCAGGCCACCTCGGCGACAGTTTCCACCTCGTCCTGAATGGCGACGCCACGCTGAGTCCGTCCCTGCCCTTGGCCAAGCTCGTCGTGCCCTGCATCATCGTAGGTAAGCCTCACCGCCGTCGAACGAGGGTTGACGACGACCCTGACAAGGGGCCCCGCCCGTCAGCCTCTCTGTCCTCTCCCTCTCCCACACCTTCTCTCATTGACGCCGGGCCCCGCCCGTCAGGTTTAAAAATCTGGCGCACATGCGTCGGCTCGGCTGGGCCGCTGCCCTGCAGCTGTTCTGGCCCAGCAGGCACATAGCCCTTTTTCCTTTTCTTTTTCTGTCACTTTTCCAACTCCTAAATTTGTCCAAATAAATTAATTCCAACTCCTAAATTCCTAAAGTATTGCAACCTATTTAATGGTTCAACTTTCATTCAAATCCAACAACCTTTTCTTCACTGTAAATATTTAAATGTGATTTTAAGCATTTAAATATACCTTTGTAAATCCATTTCTCCTGTTATGCCACTCCAAATCCAAAACTAGGAATTTTCCCCTTCTTAGTTTTCACCCTAGTATTTAACAAAAATGAGTTGACATTTTTCTGAGCACTTTGGTTTTTCTGTTTTATTATTGCCTTATTTTTCTCGTTATTATTTTGCAATGATAGATTGCATTGCTGACAAAGGACTTGGACTAGAAGACTTTGAAGACCCAGAAGACTTTGTTGAGCCAGGCAAGTAGCCCTTTGACCATGTCTATCAAACCCTTTTTACGCATGTCATATAGCACCATATTGTTGTTGCAACGGAATCATGATGAGGTGGTAACCACTTTGATGGTTTGCCACCGTACTTCCTCGTTGATACTTGCATTGTACATGACCCTACCTTCTTATGAGGGTTATGACGGTGGGAGTAGATAGGATGCTAAAGTAGATGCTACGCAAAAAGGGACGGGTATATGCATGATGTAGGAGACAAAGTATTTTCAAAAGACTTTTCGAAAACCCCGTCGGGTGCCACTTATGCCCGAGGGAGATGATGAGATGGGTAACCACTTGATGACGAAGTGGTGTGCTGAGGCAAGTGTGTGTTGTTTTTGAAAATGGATTAGATTTAAGATTTGTCGACTGTCCCAACCTTACATGCGCAACCACTCTACCCTTGTATGGGAAAGGGCATTATTGATTACCTAGGCTGATACTAGCTTAGAGCCCGCATTACTAGTGACGGGGGAGAGTTGGTGCTCTCTCTCGAGACGGGGTCGTGCCAGGTAGGGCGGCCATGACTGTTTTCACAAGGCACCGGATACACCGTTGTGTCCCCTCTCGGATGTTACGATCTCGAGTGACTCTCGTATGATGTACATTGTGAGGATACAGAACAAGGAGTGGGCTCCTTGTTAGTGTCGTCTAGGGAAAGATAGTGATCGGGTGCTTACCCCGGGTACCTTAGGTATCGCGGGTCGTGGATGACACGGAAGTTCCCCAGATCATGTGGGTAAAGTGTGCAACCTCTGCAGAGTGTAAAACTATTCGAATAGCCGTGTCCAAGGTTAAGGACAGTTGGGCAGTGCTGCTTAAACTACGTCCAGAGCTTCACAAACCAGTGTGTGTTTGGATAATTGGGGAGAACTACTTGGGTCAAGTCAAGGGACTTGACATGATTGAGTTGGGCTGATGCCCACTTTATTTATGTTGATATATGTAACCTGTCCTCATGGTTACTTGAATTTCTCCTGATGCATGTCTTACAAGTTGTTGAACATGTCATTGCACTCAAAACTAGCTTTCTGCAAAAATTTACCTATATCATGTATTGTTACATCTTGGACCAAAACATGGGTTGCTTGCGAGTACATTCAAAGTACTCATTGGCTTGCCACTGGTTATTTAATTGGCCAGGCATGGAAGAACCGGAGTTCGAAGAAGAGTTCTTTGGAGACGAACATGTGAACTAGGACGTTTCCCAGTCAGAATGCCTATAGGGTTAAGGCAGATGGCATGGGTTCTACTTATCGACAAAGATTTCCGCTGCTTGTGTTTCATTTGATGTTCAGCCCTTAAGGCTTTATCAATGTAAGACTTGACCATAATGGTCATAATTTGTGTAAGACGGTATGTATGGATGTAAGACTCTTGTTATTCAGCTTCTGTGTGTTCAGTGAGCATTGATCTCTGGGATCACTGTACACGTGCATTCAGTGATATCGACTTATGAGTCGGGGTCCCCATAGTTTTGCAGAGAGAGCAACACAAGCTTCCGGCCGAGAGCGACTCATCAATGAAGTACAAGTGGGACACTCCTTTCAACTGTGCCATGAACATAATGATGGCCGCAATATGGACATGTGCACGTCGCCGTGGATGGCGCCACATGGAAGTACTATTATAGCAAGGACCCCGAGGCCAGAAGACAGAGAAAGAAGTTTAGTCAAGTGACTATCAACGAGAAGGTGGCGCGGGCGATGGAGAAAGCAAACGATGAGACCACTGAGATAATCCACAAAATGGTAGCTGCTTGTAGAGATGATATGGTGGCTACCTTTCCAAGCTTGATTCCAACTGTGGTCACATGGGCGCAACCAAATCCAAACGCGCCACCAAGTGATTTTCCCATGCCCAGCTTCACCAGGAGCAACTCAATGAACACCGCACCCATACCCATACCTAGTATGGCAACCGCACCTGCACCTCCTCCAGCACCTGCTCCTGCACCCAGCTGTCACAGCAGCCCTAGCTCCGTCTCTGGCTAGAACGCCGGGCCGTCGACATTGGCTGAGCTCAAAGCCCTCACAGTAAATACGCGTCGCACCTTCATCAACTCAACTAATTAATTAATCTTCAGTTGCCGTTCTTTTTGGATCTCTGATGCCGCACATATATGTCTTTGTAGGCTCACTCCACTCCGTGCACCCTCCTTTACCACATGAAGGGTAGGTTGGTGGATGTGGGGAAGGGTACCATAGTGAAGCCCAAGGATCGATTTTTCCACCGCCGGTAGATGCCTGATAACGCCTTAAGGGTCTCCATGGCAAGTGTGAAAGCGGGCTACGAGGGTTTCCCTCATCCGATAAAAATCGATGGAGAGGATGACGAGACCCCCACGTAGCTTGGCCAATGCAAAAATTGGCCGATCCTGTGGCCGAAAAATGTTCTTCGTGTCGAGGTGGCCGGGAGCACACCAATGGGACCTCAGGAAGGTATGACCACAACCCCTCGTACACAAGTACAACCATCGTCTGTGCTGCTTGCTGAGATCGAGAGACACGAGGAAGGAGGGCCAACCGTTCCGGTAGATGATGCCATCCGCACCATGTAAGAGGATATGGATGATGACATGGAGGAGGCCGAGGACCCTCTGCAGTATATCAATACCGGCTAAGACCACGAAGTAACGCTGAGTCAATCATATGATATGAGATGGGTGTACCAGAGCCGGAACGTCCTCGGGAGTTCAAGATGTCTTTGTTCATGCAATCCTCGAAGGACACGCCTCCAGATGCCGGTTCCACCCAAGCTCAACTAATTAGCCAGAGTCGTCCAGTGCTAAGCCCGGTAACACTAGGGGTGGTGCTCAAGGAGGGTCTGACAGACCCACCAGCACCTCAGCCCACCAAGAAGAAGCAGAGGAAGAGATCGATGGCGAGAAAATCCAATACAGCTGGCAATGTTGGTTCTAGCAGCCAGATGCCTTCGACCAAGGTTGACAGTGTACCGATGAAACATGCACCATTAATCCATGTCGTGGGAGAGCCAATGGTACCGGCGAATGCACTAGCTGCCATAACATGGGATCAGGAGACTCCATGACCATGTGCTTTCAACAGAGAGAAGCCTCCTCGCATCGGATGATCCAGGATACCCACTTTATATGGTTCATGTGCCGAGCAGTTGCAAGATGTACGTCCACACATGCCCCGCGGACCTCTTCTTCCTGAGGTTTGGTTACATCTTCCAGATGTTTCAAATGAGGATACTCGATTTTACGTTCGTCCGCCTCTATGCGCTGCACATGAACTACATCATCAGGAGAGATCAAGTCATCGGTCTTGCGGTCGCGGACCCATACTACATGCATGAGGGCTTCTTGTCAATCGAAGATGCCAACCGTCAATATGCGAGTCAGTACATCGAAGAATTCTTGGTCAGCAATAAGGACAAAGAAATGATTCTCCTACCTTATCATCCCGGGTAAGTCATCCACGGATAGCACTATAACACATACATCCTTTCGTGCATTTCAATAATTACTTTGCACGCATGGAGGCTAACTTGATCGTGTATTTTGCGCAGCAGGGGGTGCCGTGCCTTCTCATCATTCTTTACCCTCGTTACTCCCGCGCTCTATATTTGGACCCGTCGAAGAACATACGGAAGAAAGATTACACACACATAAAGTATGTTCTAGACAGAGCTATGCTGGGCTTCAGCATGCGGGGTGGCTACATCCAAAGCAAAAAAAACAAATAAGGTCGGGCTCTGTTTTGGCCACAAGACTAACTTCTGTTGCATTCAGCAACCGGCAAGAAGTGAGAACGATGGATTCGACGTCATCCATCTAATGATGGAGTACACAAGGGATGAGCAATCACTTTGCATGAAATCTTCATCCAATACCCATATCAAGAGATGGGCCGAAGCCTTTGGAGCCGTGCCGGATAATCGACTTCGAAATGATTTCTACTGGATCCAACAAGATATTGCGTCCATCATCATGAAAGATGTCCTCGAAGAGAATGGGATGTTCTACGGTGGCCAAATATCGCGAGCTGACGTCCGAACCCGCATTGCCCTACAACGTTAAGACATGACGCCTTTCACTAAGCTTGGGTCCGTCCTCCCGGATATGGACAGATGGGAAGAGTGCACTGCTTAAAAACAATGTGTCTGTTTAGTTACTTGTTACTTTCTGTATGACGAAACTTCGAATGTCTCAGTACAACGAAACTATTAGATGTATGGTGCCGCTCTCTAGTTAATTACTTTCGGTACAATGAAATTTGTTAACTATGTTTACTATATATGTTGCTTCTATTTCATAACTGTTTCGTTCAATTCCCTTCATGATTATATATATATATATATATATATATGTGTGTGTGTGTGTGTGTGTGTGTGTGTGTGTGTGTGTGTGTGCATCCCTGACAGGTATATAGATGAATGATAGCGAGGAAGTGGTATGCTGTGTATGTAGGGCATGTTCCGGGTGTGTATGATGAGTGGCCAGAGTGTCAGGCCCAAGTCTCTGGCTTCTCTGGCAGAAGCCAGAAAGGGTTTGATAGCAGAGCGGAAGCCGAAGCTAGTTACTTGAGATTCATAGCACAACAAGGGATTCAGAACCAGCGCCGTTGCAAAAACTACTACATAATACCGCTTTTGATCATCGTGATCGCTCTTATCTTCTATGCGGTCATATCATAGTCTACATTGATGATGAAACAAGAGTACCATGTAGTTTCATGTACTGAGAACTTGTAATGACTTGTAACGCTATTTCGTGACATGTGTTCGACCATGATTGTTGATGATGAGATACTTGAGACATGTCGAGACTTCTAATAACTTTGGCTCATCGATGACTCACTTGCTTTTCAATGGATATGCATGTTATTGTATAAATGGTGGATCTGTTTAATTGTGTACAAAGCTAAAACACAAAAAAATACAAAATTTAGCAGTGGCGTGGGGGTAAAGATTACCAGTAGCACTCAAGTAATAGTAGCGCTGGCTAGTTCCACGCGCTGTAGATAATTATCAGTAGTGCTGGGTAAAAGTGCGCTACAGCTAGCTTTAGATGCCAGTAGCGTTGGGCCAAACAAGCGCTACTGCTAACAAATAGCTATAGCGCCGTAGCAGTAGTAAGCCTGCCCGCGCTATTAATAGCAAAAAACCAGCACTACTGGTAAGGGTTTTCCTAGTAGTGCCTTCCGGTGACCCGATACGTACCCCGTACCCCCGGAACACTTCCAGTGTCCAAATACTATCGTCCTATATATGAATCTTTATCTCTCGACCATTTTGAGACTCCTCGTAATGTCCGTGATCTCATCCTGGGCTCCGAACAACATTCCGTCACCAAATCATGTAACTCATATAATACAAAATTGTCATCAAGTGTTAAGCTTGCGGACCCTACGAGTTCGAGAACTATGTAGACATGGCTGAGACACCTCTCCGGTCAATAACCAATAGCAGAACCTGGAAGCTCATATTGGTTATGACATATTCTACGAAGATCTTTATCAATCATACCGTAATGACAACATACGTTATTCCCTTTGTCATCGGTATGTTACTTGCTCGAGATTCGATCGTAGGTATCTTCATACCTAGTTCAATCTCGTTGCTGGCAAGTCTCTTTACTCGTTCCACAATGCATTATCACGCAACTAACACATTAGTCACATTGCTTGCAAGGCTTATTATGATGTGCATTACCAAGAGGGCCTAGGGATACCTCTCTGATACTCGGAGTGACAAATCCTAATCTCGATCTATGCCAACCCAACAAACTCCTTCAGAGATACCTGTAGAGCATCTTTATAATCACTCAGTTACGTTGTGATGATTGATAGCACACAAGGTATTTCTCCGGTATCCGGGAGTTGAATAATCTCATAGTCCATGGAATATGTATTTGACATGACGAAAGCAATAGAAATAAAACTGAACGATCAACATGCTAACCTAATAGATGGGTCTTTTCCATCACATCATTCTCCTAATGATGTGATCCCATTCATTAAATGACAACACATGTCTATGGCTAGGAAACTTAACCATCTTTGATTAACGAGCTAGTCTAGTAGAGGCTTACTAGGGACACTGTGTTTTGTCTACATGTCCACACATGTATCAAGTTTCTAGTTAATACAATTCTAGCATTAATAATAAACATTTATCATGATATAAGGAAATATAAATAACAAATTTATTACTGCCTCCAGGGCATATTTCCTTCAGTCTCCCACTTGCACTAGAGTCAATAATCTAGTTCACATCACCATGTGATTTAACACAATAGTTCACAACTTTATGTGGTTAACACCCATAGTTCACATCGTCATGTGACTAACACCCAAAGAGTTTACTAGAGTCAATAATCTAGTTCACATCACTCTGTGATTAACATCCAAAGAGTACTAAGGTGTGATCATGTTTTGCTTGTGAGAGAAGTTTAGTCAACGGGTCTGCCACATTCAGATCCGTATATATTTTGCAGATTTCTATGTCTACAATGCTCTGCATGGAGCAACTCTAGCTAATTGCTCCCACTTTCAATATGTATCCTAATCAAGACTCAGAGTCATCTAGATCAGTGTCAAAGCTTGCATCGACGTAACTCTTTGCAATGAACTCTTTATTACCTCCATAACCAAGAAATATTTCCTTAGACTTCTAAGGATAATTTTGACCATTGTCTAGTGATTCACTCCTGGATCACTCTTGTACCTCCTTGCCAAACCCATGGCAAGGCACACAATAGGTCTGGTACACAACATGGCATAGTTTATAGAACCTATGACTGAGGCATAGGGAATGACCTTCATTCTCTCTCAATATTCTGCCGTGGTCGGATTTTGAGTCTAACTCAACTTCACACCTTGTTACACAGGCAAGAACCCTTTCTTTGACTAATCCATTTTGAACTTCTTCAAAACTTTGTCAAGGTATGTGTTTGTGAAAGTCCTATTAAGCGTCTCGATCTATCCCTATAGATCTTGATGCCTAATATATGAGTAGCTTCACCGAGGTCTTTCATTGAAAAACTCTTATTCAAGTACTGTTTATGCTATCCAGAAATTCTATATCATTTCCAATCAACAATATGTCATCTATATATAATATCAGAAATTCTACAGAGCTGCCACTCACTTTCTTGTAAATACAAGCTTTACCGGAAGTATGTATAAAACCATATGCTTTGATCCCCTCATCAAAGCGTATATTCCAACTCCGAGATGCTTGCACCAGTCCATAGATGGATCATTGGAGCTTGCACTTTGTTAGCATCTTTAGGATCGACAAAACCTTCTGGTTGCATCATATACAACTGTTATTTAAGTAATCCATTAAGGAATGCAGTTTTGACATCCATTTGCTAGATTTCATAAAATGCGGCAATTGCTAACATGATTTGGACAGACTGAAGCATTGCTACGGGTGATAAAGTCTCATCGTAGTCAACTCCTTGAACTTGTTGAAAACCTTTTGCAACAAGTCAAGCTTTATAGACAGTAACATTACCATCAGCGTTAATCTTCTTCTTGAAGATCCATTTATTCTCTATGGGTCGCCGATCATCGGGCAGATCCACCAAAGTTCACACTTTGCTCTTAGACATGGATCCTATCTCAGTTTCATGGCCTCAAGCCATTTATCGGAATCTGGGCTCATCATAGCTTCTTCATAGTTCGTCGGTTTGTCATGGTCAAGTAACATGACCTCCAGAACAGGATTACCGTACCACTCTAGTGCGGATCGTGCTCTATTTGACATACGAGGTTCTTTAGCAACTTGATCTGAAGTTTCATGATCTTTATCATTAGCTTCCTCTCTAGTTGGTGTAGGCATCACGAGAACATATTTCTCGGATGAGGTATTTTCCAAATCGAGAGAAGGTATAACTACCTCATCAAGTTCTACTTTCCTCCCACTTACTTCTTTCAAGAGAAACACCTTCTCTAGAAAGGTTCCGTTCTTAGAAACGAAGATCTTGCCTTTGGATATATGGTAGAAGGTGTACCCAATTGTTTCCTTAGGGTATCCTATGAAGACGCACTTCTACGATTTGGGTTCGAGCTTATCCGGCTGAAGCCTTTTGACATAAGCATCGCATCCCCAAACTTTAAGAAACGACAACTTAGGTTCGTTGCCAAACCACAGTTCATACGGTGTCATCTCAATGGATTTTGATGGTGCCCTATTTAAAGGGAATGCAGCTGTCTCTAATGCATAACACCAAAACGATAGTGGTAAAATGGTAAGAGACATCATAGATCGCACCATATCCAATAAAGTACGGTTTCAACGTTCACACACACCATTACGCTGTGGTGTTCCAGGTGGCATGAGTTGTGAAACTATTCCACATTGTTTTAAATGAAGGCCAAACTCGTAACTCAAATATTTGCCTCTGCGATCAGATCATAGAAATTTTATTTTCTTGTTACGATGATTCTCCACTTCAATCTAAAATTCTTTGAACTTTTCAAAAGTTTCAGACTTGTGTTTGATTAAGTAGATATACCCATATCTGCTCAAGCCATCTGTGAAGGTCAGAAAATAATGATACCCGCTGCGAGCCTCTACACTCATCGGACCGCATACATCGGTATGTATTATTTCCAATAAGTCAGTGTATCACTCCATTTTTCCGGAGAACGGAGTTTTAGTCATCTTGTCGATGAGGCAAGGTTCGCTAGCATCAAATGATTCATAATCAAGTGATTCCAAAAGACCATCTGCATGGTTTTTCTTCATGCGCTTTACACCAATATGACGTAAACGACAGTGCCACAAGTATGTTGTACTATCAATATCAACTTTGCATCTTTTGGCATCAATATTATGAATATGTGTATTACTACGATGGATATTCAATAAACCATTTACATTGGGTGTATGACCATAGAAGGTTTTATTCATGTAAATAGAACAACAATTATTCTCCGACTTAAATGAATAACCGTATTGCAATAAACATGATCCAATCATATTCATGCTCAACGCAAAAACCAAATAACATTTATTTAGGTCCAACACTAATCCCGAAGGCATAGGGAGTGTGCGACGGTGATCTTATGAACCTTGGAATCACTTCCAAAACACATCGTCACCTCGCCCTTAACTAGTCTCTGTTCATTTTGCAACTCCTGTTTTGAGTTACTAATCTTAGCAACCGAGCCGGTATCAAATACCCTCGAGTTACTATAAACACTAGTAAAGAACACATAGATAACATGTATATCAAATATACCTTTGTTCCCTTTGCCATCCTTCTTATCAGCCAATTATTTGGGGCAGTTCCACTTCCAGTGACCATTTCCTTTGCAGTATAAGCACTCAGTTTCAGGCTTGGGTCCAGCTTTGGGCTTATTCACGGGAGTGGCAACTTGCTTGCCATTCTTCTTGAAGCTCCCTTTTCTTTCCCTTGCCCTTTTACTTGAAACTAGTGGTCCTGTCAACCATCAACACTTGATGCTCTTTCTTGATTTCAACCTTCACCGATTTCAGCATCGCAAAGATCTCGGGAATCGTTTTCGTCATCCCCTTGCATATTATAGTTCATCACGAAGTTCTAGTATCTTGGTGATAGTGACTAGAGAACTCTGTCAATCACTATCTTATTTGGAAGATTAACTCCCACTTGATTCAAGTGATTGTACTACCCAGACATTCTGAGTAGATGCTCACTGGTTGAGCCATATTCTCCTCCAATTTGAATGCAAAGTGCTTGCCAGAGATCTCATACCTTTCGACATGGGCATGAGTCTGAAATACCAATTTCAACTCTTGCAACATCTCATATGCTCTGTGGCGTTCAAAACATTTTTGATGTCCCGGTTCTAAGTCGTAAAGCATGGTGCACTAAACTATCAAGTAGTCATTATACCGAGCTTGGAAAATGTTCATAACCTCTGCATCAACTCCTGCAATAGGTCTGTCACCTAGTGGTGCATCAAGGACATAATTCTTCTGTGCAGCAACGAGGATAATACTCAGATCACAGACCTAGTCCGCATTATTGCTACTATCATCTTTCAACTTTTCTCTAGGAACTATGAAAAATATATAGGAGCTATATCGTGAGCTATTGATCTACAACATAGATATGCAAATACTATCAGGACTAAGTTCATCATAAATTAAGTTTAATTAATCATATTACTTAAGAATGCCCACCTAGATAGACATCCCTCAAGTCATCTAAATGATACATGATCCAAATCAACTAAACCATGTACGATCATCACGTGAGATGGAGTAGTCATCAATGGTGAACATCTCTATGTTGATCATATCCACTAGATGATTCATCTTCGACCTTTCGGTCTCCAGTGTTCCGAGGCCATGTTTGTACATGCTAGGCTCGTCAAGTTTAACCCGAGTATTCCGCATGTGCAAAACTGGCTTGCACCCGTTGTATTTGAACGTATAGCTTATCACACCCGATCATCACGTGGTGTCTCAGCACAAAGAACTTTCGCAACGGTGCATACTCGGGGAGACCACTTATACCTTGAAATTTAGTTAAGGGATCATCTAATAATGCTACCACCATACTAAGCAAAATAAGATGCAAAAAGATAAACATCACATGCAATTAAAATATGTGACATGATATAACCATCATCATCTTGTGCTTTTGATCTCCATCACCAAAGCAACGTCATGATGTCCATCATCACCGTCTTAACACCTTGATCTCCATCGTAGAGTCATGGTCGTCTCGCCAACTATTGCTTCTACAACTATCGCTACCGCTTAGTGAGAAAGTAAAGCAATTACATGGCGTTTGTATTTCATACAATAAAGTGACTACCACAAGGCTCCTGCCAGTTGCTGATAACTTCTACAAAACATGATCATCTCACCCTCCTTCAAGCCACGAAGAACACCTAGCCTAACCAGTTCTTCATTGAAACATTCTTGACTACAGCTTGGAGCATTTGAAAGGAAAGAAACAATAAACATTTCAGAGGGGTGGCTCCAACAGTGAACTCTTGGCTTACTAGGTTTAAAGAGGACCTGGCCCTACAGCAACATAGAGTTAAGGCAGCACATAGAGCTTCCCTTGTCTCCTTTTGTAACTCTATTGTATAAACTTTCCTAATACTTCTCCCTTGTAGCTTCTTCCTGTTGTGGTGTGGACCACACAATGATGTAATAGTAGCTGATATGTCTATGTAAACATCCCATTTATATAGATATATGAAGAAACATTAGGGATTTCCCCCCTACTGTCAATTTTGTCATAAAAAACAACGTATATCACGTCATGTCTTGACCATATCACATCACAACATGCCCTACAAAAACAAGTTAGACGTCCTCTACTTTGTTGTGGCAAGTTTTACGTGGCTGCTACGGGCTTCTAGCATGAACCGTACTTACCTACGGCACAAAAACCACAATGGTGATTTATCAAGTTTGCTGTTTTAACCTTCACAAGGACCGGCCGCAGTCAAATTCGATTCAACTCTATTGGTTACCTTCACAAGGACCTTACTTAGCTCTAAGATGACCTATTTAACCTAGTAAAATGACTTATACTTAGCATTTTTTTCCTCCAAAATGACTCAATATGCTTAGCTAGCTCAAAAATTAGATAATAAGCTTAATTAGCTCCAAAATGACCTATTTAACCTAGGATAGCTCTAAAATGACCTATACTTAGCATTTTTTTCCTCCAAAATGACTTAATATGCTTAGCTAGCTTAAAAATGACCTATTTAACCTAGAATAGCTCCAAAATGACCTATACTTAGCATCTTTTCCTCCAAAATGACTTAATATGCTTAGCTAACTCTAAAATGACATAATATGCTTAAGAAATGACATATTTTAGGTCCTAAATGACTTCATATGCTTAGCTAGCTCCAAAATGACATAATAACCTTACTTAGCTCCAAAATAACCTATTTCACCTAGGCTAGCTCTAAAATGACCAATACTTAGCATTTTTTCCTCCAAAATGACTCAATATGCTTATCTAGCTCAAAAATGACATAATAAGCTTAATTAGCTCCAAAATGACATATTTAACCTAGGATAGCTCTAAAATGACCCATACTTAGCATTTTTCCTCCAAAATGACTTAATATGCTTAGCTAGCTTAAAAATGACATATTTAACCTAGGATAGCTCTAAAATGACCTATACTTAGCATCTTTTCCTCCAAAATGACTTAATATGCTTAGCAAGCTCTAAAATGACATAATATGCTTAAGAAATTACATAGTTTAGCTCCTAAATGACTTCACATGCTTAGCTAGCTCCAAAATGACATAATAACCTTACTTAGCTCTAAAATGACCTATTTAACCTAGGATAGCTCTAAAATGACCTATACTTAGCATTTTTTCCTCCAAAATTGACTCAATATGCTTAGCTAGCTCAAAAATTACATAATAAGCTTAATTAGCTCCAAAATGACATATTTAACCTAGGATAGTTATAAAATGACCTATACTTAGCATTTTTTCCTCCAAAATGACTTAATATGCTTAACTAGCTTAAAAATGACCTATTTAACCTAGGATAGCTCTAAAATGACCTATACTTGGCATCTTTTCCTCCAAAATGACTTGATATGCTTAGCTAACTCTAATATGACATAATATGCTTAAGAAATGACATATTTTAGGTCCTAAATGACATCATATGCTTAGCTAGGTCCAAAATGGCATAATAACCTTACTTAGCTCCAAAATGACCTATTTAACCTAGGCTAGCTCTAAAATGATCTATACTTAGCATTTTTCCCTCTAAAATGACTCAATATGCTTAGCTAGCTCAAAAATTATATAATAAGCTTAATTAGCTCCAAAATGACCTATTTAACCTAGGATAGCTCTAAAATGACCTATACTTAGCATATTTTCCTCCAAAATGATTTAATATGCTCAGCTAGCTTCAAAATGACCAATTTAACCTAGGATAGCTCTAAAATGACCTATACTTAGCATCTTTTCCTCCAAAATGACTTAATATGCTTAACTAGATCTAAAATGACCTAATATGCTTAAGAAATGACATATTTTAGCTCCTAAATGACTTCACATGCTTAGCTAGCTCCAAAATGACATAATAACCTTACTTAGCTCCAAAATGACCTATTTAACCTAGGATAGCTCTAAAATGACCTATACTTAGCATTTTTCCTCCAAAATGACTCAATATGCTTAGCTAGCTCGAAAATTACATAATAAGCTTAATTAGATCCAAAATGACATATTTAACCTAGGATAGCTCTAAAATGACCTATACTTAGCATTTTTTCCTCCAAAATGACTTAATATGCTTAGCTAGCTTAAAAATGACCTATTTAACCTAGGATAGCTCTAGAATGACCTATACTTAGCATCTTTTCCTCCAAAATGACTTAATATGCTTAGCTAACTCTAAAATGACATAATATGCCTAAGGAATGACATATGTTAGGTCCTAAATGACTTCATATGCTTAGCTAGCTCCAAAATAACATAATAACGTTACTTAGCTCCAAAATGACCTATTTAACCTAGGTTAGCTCTAAAATGACCTAAACTTAGCATGTTTTCCTCCAAAATGACTCAATATGCTTAGCTAGCTCAAAAATTACATAATAAGCTTAATTAGCTCCAAAATGACCTATTTAACCTAGGATAGCTCTAAAATGACCTATACTTAGCATTTTTTCCTCCAAAATGACTTAGTATGCTTAGATAGCTTAAAATGACCTATTTAACCTAGGATTGCTCTAAAATGACCTATACTTAGCATTTTTTCTCCAAAATGACTTAATATGCTTAACTAGCTCTAAAATGACATAATATGCTTAAGAAATGACATATTTTAGCTCCTAAATGACTTTGCATGCTTAGCTAGCTCCAAAATGACATAATAACCTTACTTAGCTCCAAAATGACCTATTTAACCTAGGATAGTTCTAAAATGACCTATACTTAGCATTTTTCCCTCCAAAATGACTCAATATGCTTAGCTAGCTCAAAAATTACATAATAAGCTTAATTAGCTCCAAAATGACCTATTTAACCTAGGATAGCTCTAAAATGACCTATACTTAGCATTTTTCCTCCAAAATGACTTAATATGCTTAGCTAGCTTAAAAATGACCTATTTAACCTAGGATAGCTCTAAAATGACATATACTTAGCATCTTTTCCTCCAAAATGACTTAATATGCTTAGCTAACTCTAAAATGACATAATATGCTTAAGAAATGACATATTTTAGCTCCTAAATGACTTCACATGCTTAGCTAGCTCCAAAATGACATAATAACCTTACTTAGCTCTAGAATGACCTTAGCATGTTTTACACCAAAATGACTTAGTATGCTTAGCTAGCTCAAAAATGACATAATAACCATACTTAGCTCCAAAATGACCAGCTTACAGATATAAGTTGCATCATAAAAATCTTCAAATTTTAGTTGCATCATAATAATCTTCTTCTTCTAGTCTTCTTCTTCTAACTTTCTTCTTTCCCATTTTATAGATTTGCTTAAGATCACGGAAGCTTGGGTTGATGGAGTGCTTGTATTTAGTTTTTGTTTTGACCTTGTGAAACTTGCTACCTATGGATGAAACTGTGTAATATTGATGAAACTATGTATATGTACGGATGAAACTTGCTACTATTGGTTACATCTCTTGGATATATATGTGTTCATGACTATTGGTAATATGTGTTGAATATGCTATATTGGTCATATAAATATATTTGTGTTTGATTTTCTGTGAAAATGAATTGATATAAGAAACAACAAAATTAAATGGGGGCAATATAGGCACTTTGCCATCTACTGGCAGATGGCAAAGAGCTTTGCCATCAGCTGGCAGATGGCAAAGAGGCCACGTGGCATCTACATGTAAAATTTGGGCTAGCTTATTTGGGCCAGCAGGGTTTCAGACAAACTGTTTGCCATCTGCCGACCATGCCTTTGCCATCTGCCATGGCAGATGGCAAAGTGCCAGATTCCAGTAGTGGTACCCGGTACCCCCGAAACATTTCCGGTGTCCAAATACTATCATCCTATGTATGAATATTTACCTCTCGACCATTTCGAGACTCCTCTTCATGTCTGTGACCTCATCCAGGACTCCGAACAACATTCGGTCACCAAATCACATTACTCATATAATACAAAATCGTCATCGAACATTAAGTGTGCGGACCTTATGGGTTCAAGACCTATGTAGACATGACCGAGACACCTCTCTCGTAAATAACCAATAGAGGAACCTGGATGCTCATATTGGTTCCCACATATTCTATGAAGATCTTTACCGGTCGTACCCTAATGACAACATACGTTATTCCCTTTGTCATCGGTATGTTACTTGCCCGAGATTCGATCGTGGGAATCTTCATACCTAGTTCAATCTCGTTACCGACAAGTCTCTTTACTTGTTCTGTAATGCATCATCCTGCAAATAACTCATTAGTCACATTGCTTGCAAGGCTTATTATGATGTGCATTACCGAGAGGGCCCAGAGATACCTCTTTGATACTCGAAATGACAAATCCTAATCTCGATCTATGCCAACCCAACAAACACCTTCCGATATACCTATAGAGCATCTTTATATCACTCATTTACATTGTGACGTTTGGTAGCACACAAGGTATTCCTCTGGTATCTGGGAGTTGCTTAATCTCATAGTCGAAGGAATATGTATTTGACATGAAGAAAGCAATAGCAATAAAACTAAAATGATCAACATGCTAAGCTAACAGATGGGTCTTGTCCATCACGTCATTGTCCTAATGATGTGATCCCGTTCATCAAATGACAACACATGTCTATGGCTAGGAAACTTAACCATCTTTGATTAACGAGCTAGTCTACTAGAGGCTTACGAGGGGCACTGTGTTTTGTCTATGTATCCACACATGTATCAAGTTTCCGGTTAATACAATTCTAGCAGGAATAATAAACATTTATCATCATATAGGGAAATATAAATAACAACTTTATTATTGCCTCTAGGGCATATTTCCTTCACTTCCACAATTGTAGCAATTACAAACACGATTAGAAGTTCTTTTGTCATTGTAGGACCTTAACTTGGAGCTTCTCTCTTTGCTTCTATTCTTGCACAACTTGTTGAAGTTTTTCACCATCAAGCTCAATTCTTCATTGGAGACTTGCTTCTCACTTGATGTTGTAGGAGCATCACTTGAAGCTTTGTAAGCACCACTTGACTTGTTGTGGAGCTCTTCCTTATCCTTGAGTGACATCTCATGAGCAACCATTCTACCAATGACTTCCGTGGGCTTGATATCTTTGTAATTGGGCATCATTTGGATCAAGGTGCACACAGAATCATATTTTCCATCCAAGGCTCTTAGGATCTTCTTGATGATGAATTTTTCGGCCATCTCTTCACTTCCTAAGCCGACAATCTCATTTGTGATGAGAGCAAGCCTAGAGTACATTTCGGCGATTCCTTCACCATCCTTGATCTTGAACTTGTCAAGTTGATTTCAGAGCACATCCAACTTGGATTCCTTGACGGACTCGGTACCTTCATGCATATCAACCAAAGTATCCCAAATTTCCTTTGCATTCTCAAGACGGCTGATTTTGTTGAATTCTTCGGGACACGATCCATTGAAGAGAATATAGCAATCTTGAGCGTTGTACTGCAACATCTTCATTTCTTCCGTGTCGCTTCATGATCCGGTTCTTTTCCATCCTCGAAGAAATCACCTTGCAAGCCAATACGCACAACAGCCCAAATGGCGGGGTTGTGACCAAGAATATGCATTTTCATCTTATACTTCCAACTAGCAAAATTAGTACCATCAAAGTAAGGACCTCTACGGTGGTAATTTCCCTTGCTAGACGCCATACTCTCCTAGGTTGTGAAACCAAGGCTATGATCACCAAAGCTATGGAAGTTGTAACAGCCCCAAAATTGGGTTGACAATTTTTGTGCTGTTATTCCTTCCTGGCACTTATTTTCAAAATCTTTCTCCTGAGTTTGCTGGATGGCTCTGAGAATTCTTGTCATTTCCAACCTTTCAAAACCTTGCTCATGTGTTTGTCAGTGGGCAAGACCTCATTTGCATCATCTTAAACCTTCTCAAACCCTAATTCCAAATTTTTGGAATTTGAATGTGGCCTTTGTAAATTACAAAGGAGCCATCATTTTCCTTGATCTGTTGATCATCCCATTTGTTCCTAGAGACCCTTCTATCCCTCTAAACCTTGGATATGCAGAAATATTGCCAAGTCCCATGCAATATTTTTGAATTATGATTTATTCCTTTTCTAGCCTTTTTGAGGAATAAAATCCAAAGGCATATCTAGCAATCTGATAAATTCATGTGAATTAGTGGAGTTGATAATTATGCCTAATCCAAGCTCTGGCAAAGATATTGGCCATAATTAAGTAAGAATAATTTCCTTTTCCTATTTTATGCCAATATTGCATTTCTGCCATTTTCTAAAGGAACTACTATTTTTGTAGCAGAGAAAATTACCACATAAATTGTGGAGCTTTTACTTGCTATAAAATCACTAGTTACATCTTTATCTCATGTTACACAGATCAAAAATTGGGCACATGACCAAATGCAAGTTTCTGCCTTCTCTGAAATTTTGCAAAGGAAGTGCCTTATTCCTAATTCCTATTGAGCTGCAAATTGGTAGGGTGATTAACCTTGATAAGTAATACAAGGATAGCAAAGATGACCTCAATCCATTCATCCTCTATCTCCCTGTGCAATTTTTCAAAGTTTCTGACCAGAATGCAACTTTGTGAAGGAAGTACCTTCACGAAGTTTCCAAATGGTACGAACCTTTGCAATCCTTTAAAATGTTCCATATCATTAGCCTCCACCCAAATTCAGCTCATTTCATTGATCTATGTGAGCACAGCAGCCATTCTTTTTTTCTGTCCAAATTTTCAGTTTGTGAAGCAAGTATATTTTATCTTGCTCCATTATGGCTGAAAATTTTCTCAAGATTTCTCCTATACATATAACCCATCTACCTAAGAGTTGGCTCATTTCGTGTAGCCACTATTTTCCTAGAATTCTCCCAAGTTTCTGGCTAGAAGTGATGCTTGTGAAACAAGTACCAATTTGGCAAGTCCATTTGGTATTATCTTTTTGAAGCATATATATATGACCAAATCATGAGGATTTGCCAAGTTATAGCTCAAGCCAACACTACTAGTGAGTGCCTCTTCCTCATTTGTTTTCTGGACCAGAATTGACAGTTGCACTGCCGCCATGTTAAATCTTTGCCCTAATGACCTCATAATGCCCAAGATTGTAGTCCTTGATACTCTAAGCCTGCCATACATCAATTTTACCTTTTAACATCTC
Source organism: Triticum dicoccoides (assembly GCF_002162155.2). Classification (NCBI taxonomy): domain Eukaryota; kingdom Viridiplantae; phylum Streptophyta; class Magnoliopsida; order Poales; family Poaceae; genus Triticum; species Triticum dicoccoides. The sequence goes on from NC_041391.1 coordinate 291,970,751, forward strand.
TGGTTTTATCTCTAGAATGTTTCCAAGTTTGCAACAACAAACTTGTGGAGCTTGTTTCCCTCAGCTCCCTTTGTCTTTGCCCGTTTATTTACCATGGTAATACTCTACTTTGGAACGACTATGCTGTAGACATAGTTTGGCGTGGAGTAGATGGCCAGAGAGCTTGTTGTCCTTGGTGACCACAGGCAGTGCCAGCATAAATGGTGGTCTAGCCACTGTTGGCCTCGCAATCGTTGCTCCAGCTGGATTTGGTTCGTCCCCGCATGTGCAGTAGCTCCTTATCCTCGTCGCAGTTCGCCTGGACCCCACTACCCCTTCGTTTTCTTCTCCAGCGAGCCGTGCCAATGACCGAGCAGTGCGCGCCCGTGAGCTCATTTTATTCATCGCCCCTGTCGTCTTCTTCCTTTCGTCCCCGAGCGCCTCTCGTCTTCGTGAGCCTCTGCTGCTCGTCTTGACCCCCCTTGTCGCCTTCCTGCTGCTTCCCGTGAGTCTTGGCCACGTGTGCTCGTCGCCGGAGCGCTGACACATAGCCATGCACGTGCCACCTCACCCCTCTCATTCTGAAGCCTTCCTGCGGCTATTTAAGCAAGCCCTCGAGCTCCCTCGCAGTGCAGGACCCCTCCCCAACCCCCACAGCTCTTCCCCTCGCCTCGGAGCTGCTCCTGTCCTCTCCAATGGCCGGAGGCCGCCGCCCAAATCCTCCTCGACCATCCTCGGCCGTCGCTCTTTCCCCGCCCCCTTTCTTACTCTCTAGCTTCCCCTAGATCCCTAAGACCACCACCGCCCTCCAGTTCCGCTGAACAAGCTCTGTCAGCGCGACCCCGACCCGGCCTTGCTCCGGCCATGGCGCCCGAGCTGTGGAGTCGGCACTGTGGACCATGCCGGGCGGCCCCGCGGCCACCAGTGGGCGCGGCGTGGTGTGGCAGTGCCGCTCCACTGGTCAGCCGGCCCTCTCGAGCGGCGAGGCGTCGGCTAGGCCGGCAGCCGCGGCCTCCTCTGCCTCTACATCATGTGGAAGAAGAAGATGCAGACGGGAGAGAGAAGAAGCTGAGGTGGGCCCAGCGCGTCAGCCTCTCAGCGCTGACCCAGGCGGGCCTGTTGACCGTTCAAGTGGAGACGCCTTCAGGAAAGTGTGCTTTCCTTTAACGAAAGCGTATTTTGCTGGGGCAACGGATGTAAGGCGCTTTCCCCGCATGAAAGCGTATTCCCGAAAGTGCGCTTTCAATCACCGAAACCGTATTCTTCCTCTTCTTCAGCTGGAAATACGTTTTCCTCTCTGGAAAACATATTCTCAGAAAAGACACGTTCTGTTTAAACTACCAGGGACCTGTTTGTAGGATTATTTTTACAGACTAGTCCCTGAGCTTTAAACGTCCGTATATTTTTACCCATAACTCCGAATGAGGTGATTCCAACGCTCAATTTCTCTGTTCGTCGAGCCCTCTTTGATGGGACCATTTTTTTTTGATGTTTGTACATTCTGAAAATGACCATTTTGCCCTTGCTCGTAAACAGTCCCCTCCGAGAGAGAACTGTTTCCGTCAAATCTTTCCGCGATCGTTTCACACTTCTTCCCGGAGTATTTGTCGACCCCCAGGCAAGCCAACCTCCTATCATGAGCCCCGAACTTGCATGTTGACTTTGCTTGCACCTCCTATGCGTGTTTAGTTGCAGTAGTTTCTTGTCTGTTTCGTCTGGTGTTATTTCAGTCCTGTTGTATGTTTTTCTTATCTACCTTACATGCTTGTGCTTTCATGAAATAATTGGACATGCTAGCTAGATGTTGTTGCTGATAATATCATGCCTCTATCTAGTAGTATCGATGTTATGACGATTCTGTCGCACTCGTGGAATTACTAGTATTCAGTATTACCATGTTTCCCATGATATCACAGTTCACTGGAAAAGATTGATTTTTTGTTACCACATTTGTATGTTGCATGCTAGTTGTTGCATTCTTGTTAAAAATACTTGCATGATGATTGATGATGGAGAAGTTAATAATATGAATTAATAACAAACCTCCTCCATCATCGATGGGATCGCGTCATAGTGCCACCAAACCAAGCTTTTCTTTTCCAGTGAAGCCACATTTGCCTATTATGGGCAGGCCCTAACTGGGTTTGTTGTCATGCCTCTCGCCGGTGCCTCCAACGAGGGAAGGTTATGGGAGCGTGCTACCCTGATCAGGTAGGCGGACATAAGTCTTGTGTGCCCGAGTTTGGTTTTGAGCTCATGTCCCTGTTTGGGACAGTTTTTATTTTGCCATGACAATGGCCGTTGGTGTGTTTGGTAGGCACGGGGCCACCCAGGACTAAACCCCAAGGGGGTGTTGGTTGGATTGGCCGGGAGAGTGTCATGGCAGTAGGACGGTTTTGTCGGAACGCCTTCGGTCCACCGAAATGGGAGTGCGAGGCCATGGGTTCTGTGATGTGGGTACAGTGTGCTACCTCTGCAGAGTGTATTTAATCTATCGATTGCCACGTCCTTGGTCATGGACACAAGTTCGTAGTAGGTCACACTATCAGGTCTTGGTTGAAATGGAGGATAAACCTAAAATAACTAAGTTGATGAATAATGTGTAATAAATAATGTGATGACTTGGACTATAAGGCAGTCGTGAGTAATCACAATGATGTGTTGATCTGATCACGAGACGAGGTCTCCGTGAGTGTTGAACCAAGTGTGGTTCCGTTTGTGATCCGTGAGTGATCACCATTTGGTTACAAGGTAACCCGTTGAACCGAGTATGGTTCCGTTTGTGATCTGTGAGTGATCACCGTTTGGTTACAAGGTAACCCATTGAACCGAGTATGGTTTTGTTTGTGATACGTGAATGATCACCATTCAATTGCGAGGCAACCCGTTGGCAAGAGAGTCCGAGGGACTCAGTGCACAAGTTTAGTTGCATTGCATGAGTAGTAAGTTGTTATTTGCATTTAAAGAACCATGGTAGAATAGGAGATGATTGCATAAAGGTAACATGTTATGTCTGCATAGGATATGATTAATAATTTATTTTCAGCATAGTTTCCTGATGCCATGCCAGGTTTTGACTGAACTAATGCCATGTTTAGATTATGTCATGTTATGATTGAAATGCTATGCTATGTGTTTCTCGTTGCCATGTTAGAAGTAAGTTTGATATACCATGTTGTTGCCATGCTAGTAGATGCCATGATGTTGCTCATGCTTAATTTGATCCATGTCTCTAGTCAATATCATGCCATGCTTAGTTTCTGCTATGATATAGGTTGTTGCAGACGCTTGGTTCTTGCCTTGTCATCTGTTTGTTTGGATGCTATGTATTTGGTTGTCTTGCAAGTACATTCAATGTATTGACCTGGCGTGTCATGCTAGTTTTGTAGGTCATTCGCTTGTTCCATCGTGCTAGGCCATAATCTTGCCAGTCCTGTGAGTTGTGGAGGCCAGCCAGAGTGATATGCTGCCAAACCAAGACTTCCGTTGCCATGTAAATAGACTTCTGCTGCCATGTAAATAGCCATATGGCTATGCCAGATAATTGTATTCACCAATGATGTAATCATATACACATGTATTTGATGAATATTCTTGTACCTGGAATGTTGTATCATGGACCTGTCGTTCGTCAGGTGTTATTCTAAGCTGACTTGCGAAGGCCCCCTACTCCATGCGGATCGGGGTGCCACAGAAATCAAGGTAAATGGAGACCCAAGCTCTGATACCACTTGTAGATCAAAAGTATGTCTAGAGGGGGGTGATTAGATTACTTGATCAAATAAAAATCTAACCTTTTCCCAATTTTAGTTCTGGGCAAATTTTAGCAATTAGCACAAATCAAGCAATCAACCTACACATGAAATTCTAAGAGTGTAGCAGCGGAAAGTAACACATTGCATATGAAGTTAAAGGGAAAGGTTCGGAGAAAGCAAACACAATGGAGACACGAAGATTTTTGGCGTGGTTCCGATAGGTGGTGCTATCGTACATCCACGTTGATGGAGACTTCAACCCAGGAAGGATAATGGCTGCGCAAGTCCATGGAGGGCTCCACCCATGAGGGTCCATGAAGAAGCAACCTTGTCTATCCCACCATGGCCATCGCCAGCGAAAGACTTGCCTCACATGGGTAGATCTTCATGAAGTAGGGTATCTCCTTGCCCATAGAAACTTCTTGGTTCAACTCCACATCTTGACTGAGGCTCTCCCAAGCAACACCTAACCAATCTAGGAGACACCACTCTCCAAAAGGTAATAGATGGTGTGTTGATGATGAACGCCTTGCTATTGTGTGCTTCAAATGATAGTCTCTCGAACACTCAACTCTCTCTCACAGATTTTGATATGGTGCAAAGATGATTTCAGTGGAAAGCAACTTGGGAAGGCTAGAAATCAATATTCTTGTGTAGGATTGGAATATCTTGATCTCAACATGTGAGTAGGTGGTTCTCTCTCAAAAAATGTATGGTGGAAGTGTAGGCACATTCTGATGGCTCTCTCACTTGTGAAGAGGGGGTGGAGGGGTATATATAGCCTCCACATAAAATCCAACTGTTACACATATTTCACCAATCTCGGTGAGAACGAATGGGTAAACTCGGTGGGAACAATTAGTTCAAAATGTGAACGTTAGGAATCTCGGTGGGACCGACTGGAACAACTCAGTGAGACCGATGTGCTAGGGCTTAGGGAAAACATCAAGTCGGTGGCACCGATTGCATCAACTTGGTGAGAACAAAGTGAAGCAATAAGGCAAGAAAGAGAATGTTAAGCCAACTCGGTGAGACCGATCGCGTAACTAGGTGAGACCGAAATAAATGCAACAAGTCATAGAGCGTTGGCAAGGCCATCTCGGTGAGACCAAGACCCATATCGGTGAAACTGAATTGCTAGGGTTTCTGGCAGTGGCTATGGTCGGATAGGAAGAATCGGTGGGGTCAAGTAGGAGTTTAGGGTTTGACATATTTGGATGGAGAAAGTGATTGAGGGTTTTGGAGCAATATCACTAATCATTTGAGCAAGCAAGCCATTAAGCAACACCTCATCCCCTTTTAATAGTATTGGCTTTCCTATGGACTCAATGTGATCTTGGATCACTAAAAAAAGATGTAGAGACTTGAGCTTTTGCCAATATATGTCCGTAGCATTTTGAGGGGTCCACATCTCTTGTCCATGCCATGCCATTCATTGAACTTCCTGAAATATTTGTCTTAAATGGATATTAGTTCAATGAGCTATATGTTGTTATGAATTACCAAAACCACGCGGGATTAGTTGCACTTTCAGGCTCTGAGAGAGGGCCTCGATGTTGATGTGTTGAGTGGCTCAGTGACCTTTGGTCCCGAGTGTTTTAGTCGATACATTCAGGCTGCAGAGATTCCCAACAATTTCCAGTTGGCAACGGGGATCAGTAAGTTCACTAGCGACTCAAAGCCAGAGATCTGGTCGGAAGATTATCGAGTGACGGTCCAGATTGGTGGCGGCAATGACAACATGGCCATGAAACACTTGCCATTCATGCCCGAGTGATCTGCTCGGGCTTGGCTCACTCTGCTTCCACTTGACATTATATTCTGTTGGGATGATCTAGCCCGAGTCTTCGTCAAGACCTTCGAGGGCAAGTACAAGCGGCTGGGTGGATTAGCCGAGTTGCAGCACTATGTCAAGAGGAAAAATGAGACTCTACATGAGTATATTCAGCGGTGGACCACCCTACACCACACGGTGGAAAATGTTACCGAGCACCAAGGAATCTACACCTTCAAGGCTGTCATCAGGTACCGAGAGCTGAATTATCAATATGGCCATACTGAGATCCTTACTCTCAGTCGGGCTATGGAGATAGCCAGTCGGTACGCCAATGGCAAAGAGGAAGACCGACTGAGAGGTGGCAAGAGCCGAGCGGGCGATGCTAATCAGTCGGATAATAATAAGGGCAAGAAGCACAAGCGAAAGGCCGAGGCATCCGGAAATGTCGAGGCCGCGGCCCTGGCCGACCAAAGCAAAGGCAAAGGTTAGTCGAAACATAAGAAGGAGTGGATGCCAAGAAGAAAGTCGGTCCAAAAAGTGACATCCTCGACCAGCCCTGCCACGAAGACAGATGAGGAAGGCAACATGATTCTACTGAAGCATACCACTCAGGAGTGTCGGCTCCTCAAGAAACAGATGCGGCAATACCCCTCAGGGGGCAAGGATGAGGATGACAACAATGACGGAGGCAAAGGCGCCTCCGGGTAACCCCCAACATCGAGAAGGTCCTGATGACCTTTGCCGGCGTCGGGAGCAAGAGCCGTCTCAAGGTTATAAACTGAGACGTCAATATGGCAGTTCCAACTATCACAAAATATCTTGATTGGGCCAAGACGCCCATCACCTTTGACCAGTCATATCACCCAGCCCACATACCGACCCCTGGGCGCCAGGCTTTGGTGGTCTATCTGGCTGTAGGAGGAGTCTGACTGCGCAAGGTCCTATTGGAGGGAGGCAGCGGGCTCAACAACATCTACACCGACACTCTGGAGGAAATGGGCATTCCGATGTCCCGACTCAGCAATAGAAGCATGCAATTACACGGGGTAATCCCCGGGAGGAAGGCCAAATCACTCGGGCAGATCGCCCTGGGCCGAGAGAAGAACTTCGAAAAGGAGCGGCTGACCTTTGAAGTTGCGGGCTTCTGGAGTGCTTACCATGCCTCCTGGGAAGGCCCGCCTACACGCATTTTATGGCTAGACCATGCTACATTTATCTTAAACTTAGGATGTCAGGGACGAATGGTGTGATAACCATCACAGGCAACATGAAGTTAGCCAAAGAGTGCCGGTAGAAGGGCTCCCAGATTTGCTGACGAGCAGATGGCGTTGATATAATTGGATGAGTACAAGAAGGCAGTGGATTCGAGTGATCTGCTGAAGTCCAATAAGCTAACTATGGAATCTGCTTTCCAGTCGGCCAGCGAGACAAAGCCAGTGCATGTGGACCCTGAGAATTCGAATGCTGCCCTGACCAACATCTCCACCACGCTTGAAAGCGTAGGACCTTGAAGTATGTCTAGAGCGGGGGTGATTAGACTATTTGACCAATTAAAAACTTAACCTTTTCCCAATTTTAGAGTTTGGCAGATTTTAGCTACTTTAGGACAAGTCAAGCAATCATCACACTATTCAAGCAATCATGCAAAGAGTATATAGGCAGCGGAAGTTAAAGCATGCAACTTGCAAGAAACTAAAGGGAAGGGTTTGGAGGATTCAAACACAATTGGAGACACGGATGTTTTTGGCGTGGTTCCGATAGGTGGTGCTATCGTACATCCATGTTGATGGAGACTTCAACCCACGAAGGGTAACGGTTGCGCGAGTCCATGGAGGGCTCCACCCACGAAGGGTCCACGAAGAAGCAACCTTGTCTATCCCACCATGGCCGTCGCCCACGAAGGACTTGCCTCACTAGCGGTAGATCTTCATGAAGTAGACGATCTCCTTTCCCTTACAAACTCCTTGGTTAAACTCCACAATCTTGTCGGAGGCTCCCAAGTGACACCTAGCCAATCTAGGAGACATCACTCTCCAAGAAGTAACAAATGGTGCGTTGATGATGAACTCCTTGCTCTTGTGCTTCAAATGATAGTCTCCCCAACACTCAACTCTCTCTCATAGGTTTTGGATCTGGTGGAAAGAGGATTTGAGTGGAAAGCAACTTGGGGAAGGCTAGAGATCAAGATTCATATGGTAGGAATGGAATATCTTGGCCTCAACACATGAGTAGGTGGTTCTCTCTCAGAAATGGTAAGTTGGAAGTGTAGGTTCGTTCTGATGGCTCTCTCCATGAATGAAGAGGAGGTGGAGGGGTATATATAGCCTCCACACAAAATCTAACCGTTACACTTAATTTACCAAACTCGGTGGGACCGATTCAACAGACTCGGTCAGACCGATTTAGCAAACCTAGTGACCGTTAGTGATTTTCGGTGGGACTGACATGCAACTCGGTGAGACCGATTCGGTTAGGGTTAGGGCATAACGTAATCTCGGTAAGACCGATTACACAAACTCGGTGAGACCGATTTGGTAATAAGCTTTCGAGAGAGTTGGTCAGGTAAACTCGGTGGGACCGATTTGCTCTTTTCGGTGAGACCAAAATGTTACAAAAAGGAAATAGAGAGTTTACATTGCAATCTCGGTGGGACCGATCGCTCACTTCGGTTAGACCGAAACGTTACGAAGGGAAACAGAGAGATTACAATCCCATCTCGGTGAGACCGAGATCCCTATCGGTAAGACCGATTTGCTTAGGGTTAATGGCAGCGGCTGTGACTTTTGGAATCGGTGGCGCCGGATAGGAAGAGTCGATGTGACCGGTTTTGGCTTTGGGTTTAGGTCATTTGTGGATGTGGGAAAGTAGCTGAGGGTTTTGGAGCATATCACTAAGCACATGAAGCAAGAGGCTCATTAAGCAACACCTCATCCCTCCTTGATAGTATTGGCTTTTCCTATAGACTCAATGTGATCTTGGATCACTAAAATGTAAAATGAAGAGTCTTGAGCTTTTGAGCTTGAGCCAATCCTTTGTCCTTAGTATTTTGAGGGATCCACTTTCATCATCCATGCCATGCCATTCATTGAGATTTCCTGAAATAATAGACTTGGAATAGCATTAGCTCAATGAGCTATATGTTGTTATGAATTACCAAAACCACCTAGGGATAGTTGCACTTTCAATCTCCCCCTTTTTGGTAATTGATGATAACATATAGATCAAAGCTTCGACAAATGATAATAAGATTGAATAACATTGTCGCTTTGAGAAGTATGTGATAAGCAAGAGCTCCCCCTAAATTTGTGCATAGTTTAAGATTTGCTTTGGACTGCAAATGCACAATGAATTAGGCTCATGGGTTACTCTTCCATGTCACATACATCTTGGTGGAGCGCTCAAAATAATAAATATTGAATAGATGGACTCATCACCAAGCAAAGTGAATGATCACATAGGATAGATAAGATAATATCATCAAACATGCATAAGTGTAGCTTATGATCAAACACATGATCATCAATGTCTCACAAGCATAGTATCAAAAGCAATCAAAAGCAATCAAGTTCAACCACCAAATAAAGCAAGAGAGAACAAAAGCAACACTCTCTCTCTCGAAGCCTATGATATATACATTTTTCTCCCCCTTTGGCAACAAGTTACCAAAAAGTTCATCGAAAATGCATAGTGCTAGATCGACTCTCAGGCTTGATCTTCTGGTGGGGGTTTCCGGATAACTCCAAGGACGAAAGCTTCAGTTGAAGTAGAGGGTGTTGGAGTTGATGCTGGAGCTGGTTGCACTGGAGCTGAAGGGGCTGTAGCTGGTGGAGATGTTGTTACTATGGTGTCTGTCACAGGCACTGCAACTGACCTCTGGGCTCTAGGCACTCTGGCAAACACATTTGTGGTAGTCTTGCCCTGCCTTTCCTGCATGTCATCCTGCAGCTACTCCACAACCGACTGAATCTCAGTTACTTTGACATCAACGTCATGGAATTTGAGTTCCATGATTCTTTCCAGGCTCTCCTGATTCTGAGTGAGGGTGGCCAGTCCCTTCTCAATCCTTAGTGTTGATGCTATTAAGTAACCAAGCTGCTCCTGTTTGTTCTTCAAGAAATATTCAGATGCCTCCTCTTGAGTTGGCATATTGGCAGCCTTCTCCTTCTTTGCCTTCTCCTTCTTCTCTTGAGCTTGAACTGATGTTGGATCATTCTCATTCATGACAACCTCATTGTCCTCAAAGTCTGGATAAAGTGGAAAATGTTCCTTATCCAATTGATATTTCCCTGTGCCCATCTTTGAGTTTATCAACTCCTGAATCTGATGGGCATATCCACAGCTCCTCTTCTGATCTGCTGCAGTCCTCTTAATGGTTGCAATCATAAGGCTCATGACTTTAAACTTTTGTGCCACATCAAACACATGCAACATGTTGATGGCATGCCCTCTGATCATGTTATGGTCACCAGACTTAGGCAACAGAGTGTGCCTCAGAATCCAATTGATAGTAGGCAGCCCTGATAATAGAAAGTGAACTGATCCAAACTTATGTGTCTCAACTGCCTTGTCTGGGATCTCCTTGTACATGTGAGGCATGGAATTGTGATCCATCTTCTTCTTTGCATAGATATCCAGGTCATCCTCATTTTCCTTTGGGGCATTTATCAGACTTGCCCATTCTTCAACAGTGGATTGGTACCTTGTACCTTCAGACATCCAAACAATTATTCCGTCTGGATAAAAATGTGTTGTGGAGTAGAATTGCATGATAAGTTCATCATTCCAGCGAGTGAGCTTTTGCCCAACAAAATCAGCAACTCCACAAGCAACAAAGCTTTATTGCACTCCAGGATAGTGCTCTTCATTGTCCTTGATGTAGGTCCAGTCGACCCACCTCATGTCACAAACTATGGGCTTCTTATCCAACAGAATTGTCTCATAGATGTCCTGCTGTTCCTTTGTATGGAACCTGTAGTCAACAACAGTTCTTCTCCTTGAGGCATATGGATCTTCCATCCTCCATAGCCTCAACCCTGAGTCCTTCCTGATCCTCAGGTCCTCAGCCACAGGATGGGCATCATTGTGGTCTGGTATCTTGGGCTTGAGCTTCCTTCTTCATCTTCTTCTTTAGCAACATTTGGCACTGGGGCCTTGTTCTTCTCAGCAGCTGGAATACTCCTAGTATTCCTCTTTGGTACTTGCTTGGCCTTGGAGGCAGCTTTGGGTGCTTCCTTGGGCTTAGATGTTGCAGCCCCTGACCTTATAGCATCACCCATAAGCTTGGGTGCCTTAGGTGCTGGTGCAACAACTTCTTCTTCCTCTTCAGAATCTCTTCTCATAGAGTGCTTTCCAAGAACCTGGGCAGTTGTGGTTCTTGCTCTCTTCATTTTCTTGTCCTGAGCACCTTCATCCTCTGATTCAATTGTAAACTTCATTGTCTCTCCAGTGGGAACTTTCTTGGGTTTGGAAGAAGTGACTTTCTTTTCAGGTGCCTCTTTGGGTTCAGTCTGTTCTGGCACTTGAGTGGACCTTCTGGCTTTGGGCATTGGTGTCCTCTTGGCAGGAACTTTCTTGTTGAGGCCTGGCTTTGTATTCTTTGCTGAGCCATATTCCTTCTTGAGCACTACTTTCTTGGAAGTAGCCTCATCTTCTTAAGCTTTGTAGTCCTCATCCGCTGAGGCTGAAGTTCTCTTCCTCCTTTGCCTGGTAGCAGCCTTAGGTAGGTTACTAGGAGTGCTACTGCTCCCTTCATCTGTACTTGAGGGACTAGTGCAGTCACTCAAGTCCATCTGCTCTTCTGACCTGTTCTGGCTGTCACTCTGGTCTGACATGCTGCAAAAGCTGACTGTTGACCCTGTGAAGAGTTGTAGATGAGATAGAATAGATGAGCATCACAAAATGCAGAGATTTTTGCAAAAGAATGATTCAAAAATTCAGTTTTAGTTTTCCACAGAAAGCATTTCGGATCAACCGATTTTCAAACTCGGTGATACCGAGGCAGTTTTGGAACCTAAACTGATGATCTCGGTTGGACTGAGTCACAGTTCGGTGGCACCGAGACTGCTCGGGTTTCACAGAATCCTAAAATCGGTCGCACCGATTAGTAATTCTCGGTCAGATCAAGAGTCACTAGTGCAATGGCATAAGCCAAATTGGTGAGACCGAGTTTTTCAACTCGGTGGGTCCGAGAGGGTTTCGGCGGAAACCTAACCCTAAATTTTTGAATCCCATCTAATCTACGGATTATATTGAGTGGATAGGATTGTTTCAATCATGGCAAGATTCAATAAGAATACAATGTGCTAGGAATCAGACAAGGATAGCACAATGATCGAGTCCATACCCTAGCTTGGTGTTGAACTCACTACGTCGGCAATGGCGGTGGCGAAATCCGTTGACGGCGGCGGAGACCAGCTACTGGAGGCTGCTCGCGACGAGGAGACGATATGGAGACCTTCGATGGCAGAGCGAGCTATTGCGCGGGCGAAGGAGTTCGGAGAAATTTCCAAAAATTTGCCCGTGACTATAGATAGCCTGACCCCGTCGGTGTGACCGAGTGGAACAACTCGGTGGCACTGAGATGCATAACTGTGTACAGTTACAGCAAATCTGTGTGACCGAAAAGTTCAAATCGGTTGCACCGAGATTGAAAACTCAGATCAACTTAATGATCTCGGTAGGACCGAAATGGAGGAATCGGTCAGACCGAGAGTCACAAAGAGGTTTTGGAAGTTTATGTCTATGACGAATCGGGGACTCTGAGTGCTCCTCACACAGAGTGGTTCGAATCTGACTTGATCAAATTTTGTGATGTAGCATGAATAGAATTTGAGATGAGGAAAGCATAGATAGCTAGAGAAAGTTCTTAGGCATTCTTGTCCATCCACTTGGCAAAAAGAAAAAGCCAAACAATCAAAACAACAAGTGGATGTCCTTGCATAAGTAAAATATGCACAAGCATGCTCACACAATAAGATAGCAAATGAAATATGTGGCAAAGCATGCACAACCAATTCTAGCATCTATCAAACAATTGGCGATGACTAGGTCATCTATATATGAGTATATTAACTTAGGAGTCAAATGAGAACATTTGATCATAGGTCATACTCATCGTTTAAGCTCAAGTGGGGTTACCACTTTTACATAATGCATTGATTTGTTCACACCATTAGAGTTGCTTTGACTCAATTCTTAGAGTTAAGCTCCCCCTAGATGTGAGATCCCCCCTTAGAGGGATGAACTAACCTTGGGTTTTATCGATGATGACTTCACGTAGGTGTTGAAGATGTGGATGCTCAATGTTGATGTAGATCATTTGGAGCAATCCTTTGAAGTGAGTTGCACTTTCAACTTACCTACATGGGTTAGTCCCACAAGGAACAAAACTGAATATCCATAGACATAGAGTGATGCACACACAAGATGATGTCCATGAAATCATTAGGTTACCTTGTCCCTTGCCTTACAAACATGAGGGTTTCTGACTCCTTGAACTAGTGCAAGATGTGGAAGTTGATTGCACTTGTTCTTTCCATAAAGATATGAGTGAAGAATGTTGGCGGAGTCACCCTCAAGAACTCTCTAGTTCTTCTTCGGGATCCACATCATCTTGATGGGAATCCTTGGAGTTGTAGTTGTACTTGAAGAAGTAGGACTTGACGTAGTCTTGGGGACCCACTTGAACGAGGCTTTAGGTGCTTCTTCAAATGCATCAATCTCTTCTTGAAGCTTGTCCTTGCCTTTGTTCTTGTGGTCTTGTGGTGGAAGATCATCTTGAGCTTGTGTTCCCTTGAAGGAAGTAGGATCATACTTCTCTTGTTGAGGAACAAACTTCGTCTTGGGGTATTGATCTTCTTCCCACTCAACTCCACTGGCATTGAACTTTCGTTCAAAACCAACACCTTGATTCTTCTAGTGCCTTCCTTGCTTGCGTACAATTTCCTCGAATTGCTTACTCCCGGCAAGGCTCTTGTAAACACCCTTCTCTATAATTCCCTTCAATAAGCTATTTTCTTGCTCAAGTGTAACTTGGCTAAGAGAATCATTAGTGGAATCAAGAGAACTACTAGAAGCAACAATATTAGATTTGACATTATTATTGTTACTACTAGAGGAAGTATCTTTCTTGTACTTGTTACTAGACTTCACTTGAGGCATGTAAGTACATAAGAGTAAACGCTTGGCAATGTAAGAAGAACTTTTGTTGCGAAGATCATCATTGGTTGCCTTTAAGAACTCATGCTCTTGCTCAAGATTGAGCTTTTCAAAGCGTAACTTCTCATGAGCCCTTAAAACTTCTCGATGATCTTCGAAGATAGTTTGATGAGCCAACTTAAGAGTGTTTAGTTCTTTAGTTAGAAGCTCAATCTTCTCCTTATCATTGTCATTCGTTTTATCTTGATTAGCATGATTAATTGACGTTTCATCATAGTATTCATCACTAGAGTTGTCAACAAGTAAATCATCATCCACAAGCAAGTCATCTTCATCACTATTGAAATCAAGATACTCAGGATGTGTTACCTTTGGACCTTTGTCCATGAAGCATCTTCCAATTCCTTCATTTGGTGAATCAAATATGTCGTAGGATTTGGTTGACACAAGTGCTAGACCGGCAACACCTTCATCTTGAGTATATTCGGAGTCGGAGTGATAGCTTCTCTCGGAGTGATTGTCGGAGTCGGAGCCAGAAGCCCATTCAACAACATGAGCTTGATGTCTTCGTTTTGTGTAGCTCCTTGATGACTTGTCCTTCCTTTCCGAATCCTTGCTTCTCCGTGAGGGTCTTCGTTCATAACGATCATCTCTACTCCTCCTCTTTCTAGGTGGTGATTCTTCTCTTTTTTTGTAGGGTGCCGTACACTCATTGGAGTAGTGTCCAGGTCTCCCACAATTGTAGCAATTGCGCTCTCGACTAGAAGATGTTTTGTCATTGTAAGACCTTGACTTGGAGCTTCTTTCTTTGCTTCTACTCTTGTAGAATTTGTTGAAGTTCTTCACCATTAAGCTCAATTCTTCATTGAAGGTTTGTTTCTCACTTGATGATGTGGGGGCTTCACTTGAGGCTTTGTAAGCACCACTTGACTTGTTGTGAAGCTCCTCCTTATCCTTGAGTGACATCTCATGAGCAACAATTCTTCCAATGACTTCCGTTGGCTTGAGATCTTTGTAGTTTGGCATCATTTGAATCAATGTGCACACGGTATCATACTTTCCATCCAATGCTCTTAGGATCTTCTTGATGATGAATTTTTCAGTCATCTCTTCACTACCTAAGCCGGCAATCTCATTTGTGATAAGAGCAAGCCTAGAGTACATTTTAGCGACACCTTCAGCATCCTTCATTTTGAACTTATCAAGCTGACTTTGGAGCACATCCAACTTGGATTCCTTGACGGATTCGGTACCTTCATGCATATCAATCAAAGTATCCCAAATTTCCTTTGCATTCTTAAGACGGCTGATTTTGTTGAATTCTTCGGGGCACAATCTGTTGAAGATGATATCACAAGCTTGAGCGTTGTATTGCAGCATCTTCAATTCTTCCGCATTAGCTTCACGGTTTGGTTCTCTCCCATCGAAAAATTCACCTTGCAAGCCAATACAAATAATTGCCCAAACGGCGGGGTTATGTCCGAGAATATGCATTTTCATCTTATGCTTCCAACTAGCAAAATTAGTACCATCAAAGTAAGGACCTCTACGGTGATAATTTCCCTCACTAGACGGCATACTCTCCTAGGTTGTGAAACCAAGGCTATGACCACCAAAAGCTATGGAAATCAAAGCAAATGGAGACCAAGGCTCTGATACCACTTGTAGGACATTGAAGTATGTCTGGGGGGGTGATTAGACTACTTGAACAATTAAAAACTTATCCTTTTCCCAATTTTAGAGTTTGGCAGATTTTAGCTACTTTAGGACAAGTCAAGCAATCATCACACTATTCAAGAAAGCATGCAAAGAGTATATAGGCAGCGGAAATTAAAGCATGCAACTTGCAAGAAAGTAAAGGGAAGGGTTTGGAGGATTCAAACGCAATTGGAGACACGGATGTTTTTGGCGTGGTTCCGATAGGTGGTGCTATCGTACATCCATGTTGATGGAGACTTCAACCCACGAAGGCTAACAGTTGCGCGAGTCCACGGAGGGCTCCACCCATGAAGGGTCCACGAAGAAGCAACCTTGTCTATCCCACCATGGCCATCGCCCACGAAGGACTTGCCTCACTAGCGGTAGATCTTCACGAAGTAGGCGATCTACTTGTCCTTACAAACTCCTTGGTTAAACTCCACAATCTTGTCGGAGGCTCCCAAGTGACACCTAGCCAATCTAGGAGACACCACTCTCCAAGAAGTAACAAATGGTGTGTTGATGATGAACTCCTTGCTCTTGTGCTTCAAATGATAGTCTCCCCAACACTCAACTCTCTCTCATAGGTTTTGGATCTGGTGGAAAGAGGATTTGAGTGGAAAGCAACTTGGGGAAGGCTAGAGATCAAGATTCATATGGTAGGAATGCAATATCTTGGCCTCAACACATGAGTAGGTGGTTCTTTCTCAGAAATGGTAAGTTGGAAGTGTAGGTTCATTCTGATGGCTCTATCCACGAATGAAGAGGAGGTGGAGGGGTATATATAGCCTCCACACAAAATCTAACCGTTACACACAATTTACCTAACTCGGTGGGACCGATTCAACAGACTCGGTCGGACCGATTTAGCAAACCTAGTGATCGTTAGTGATTTTCGGTGGGACTGACATGCAACTCGGTGAGACCGATTCGGTTAGGGTTAGGGCATAATGTAATCTCGGTAAGACCGATTACAAAAACTCGGTGACACCGATTTGGTAATAAACTTTCCAGAGAGTTGGTTAGGTAAACTCGATGGGACCGATTTGCTCTTTTCGGTGAGACCGAAATGTTACAAAAAGGAAACAGAAAGTTTAGATTGCAATCTCGGTGGAACCGATCGCTCACTTCGGTTAGACCGAAACATTACGAAGGGAAACAGAGAGATTACAATCCCATCTCGGTGAGACCGAGATCCCTATCGGTAAGACCGATTTGCTTAGGGTTTGTGGCAGTGGCTATGACTTTTGGAATCGGTGGCGCCGGATAGAAAGAATCGGCGTGGCCGCTTTTGGCTTTGGGTTTAGGTCATTTGTGGATGTGGGAAAGTAGCTGAGGGTTTTGGATCATATCACTAAGCACATGAAGCAAGAGGCTCATTAAGAAACACCTCATCCCTCCTTGATAGTATTGGCTTTTTTCCTATAGACTCAATGTGATCTTGGACCACTAAAATGTAAAATGAAGAGTCTTGAGCTTTTGAGCTTGATCCAATCCTTTGTCCTTAGTATTTTGAGGGATCCACTTTCATCATCCATGCCATGCCATTCATTGAGCTTTCCTGAAATAATAGACTTGGAATAGCATTAGCTCAATGAGCTATATGTTGTTATGAATTACCAAAACCACCTAGGGATAGTTGCACTTTTAGAAAGCAAATAGGAAAGCAAGCTCATCCAGTTCCTCAGTGAGAACTGGGACATTTTTGCATACAAGCCTTCTCGCACGCCGGGTGTTCCCAAGGAACTGGCTTAGCATTGACTCCGTGTCACCCCGAAGATGAAGCCTGTCAAAGAGCACCTCCGGCACTCTTCCACCGAGAAGCGCAAGGCATTTGGCGAGGAGAACGGGCGGCTCTGAGGCACCGAGTTCATCCGGGAGCTGTACCACTCCGAGTGGCTCGCCCAACGTCATCATGGTGCCAAAGAAGAATAACTCCCTCCAGATGTGCATCAACTTCAAGCACATAAATCGGGCTTGCCTGAAATACCATTTCCCTCTCCCTTGCATAGATCAGTGACACGTCTCCAATGTATCTATAATTTATGAAGTATTGATGCCATGTTTACAACAATTTTATATGATTTTGGTATGATTTGATTAGAACTAACCGAGACTGACGTTGTTCTCAGCAGAACTACCATGGTGTTTTTTGTGCAGAAATAAAAGTTCTCGGAATGGGCTAAAAATTAATGGTGATTTTTTATGGACCAAAAGAGAACCCAAAAGCACAAGAGTTGGACCAGAAGCTTCACGAGGAGGCGGCAAGGGTTGAGGCCGCGCCCCTGTCTTGCCGCTGCCTCGTGGACCCCCTTGACGTGAGATGACACCAAAAATTCCTATAAATATCAAAATCCCCCAGAAAGAAACCTAGATCGGGAGTTCTGCAACCACAAGCTTCTGTAGCCACGAAAAATCAATCTGGGCCCTCTCCAGCACCCTGACAGAGGGGCCATCATCACCGGAGGCCATGGAGGAGTATCCTGGAGGGGCCATCCTCACCATGGAGGCCAAGTACTAGAGGGAGAACCTCTCCCCATCTAGGGGGGAGGCCATCAAGGAGGAAGCAAAAGGCGGAGACTCTCTTCCCCTCTCTCTCTCTCTCCGTGGCACAGGAGTGCTGCCAGGGGAATCATCGCCATAGTGATCATCTTCATCAACATCACCATCTTCATCACCATCCACATCTCTTTTAAGCGGTCCACTCTCCCGCACCCCACTATAATCCCCTACTTGAACATGGTGCTTTATGCCACATATTATGATCCAATGATGTGTTGCCATCCAATGATGTTTTGAGTAGATTTATTTTTTCTTTCGGGTTGATTGATGATCTAGATTGGTGTGACTTGTATGTTTTATTTTGGTGTTGTCCTACGGTGCCTTCCGTTTCGCGCGCATGTGAAGGATTCCCACTGTAGGGTGTTGTAATATGCTCATGATTCGCTTATGTGGGTTGCTAGAGTGACAGAAGCTTAAACCTGAGTAAGGGGGTTGTTTGCATATGGGATAAAGGGGACTTGATACTTTAATGCTATGGTTTGGTTTTACCTTAATGATCTTTAGTAGGTGTGGATGCTTGCTAGTAGAGAAAGTATGTTAGCTTATGCCCCCCCTCATAAGAAATTGCAATAATGATTACCGATTTTGTTAACAATTGCCTAGGACAATTCCGCACACTGACCCATCATTATTCCACACTCACTATTTGTAATATATTATAATATATTCTAACTTTATGTTAACAGCACCTACTTTTATATTTTAGTTCTCCAATATCATGCAAAGCTATCCTCTGCATACCCACAACGTAGTTTTATTTCTTGTTTCTAGATGGAAGCAAATGTTCGGTGTACGTAGAGTCGTAGCAGTGGCAGATTAGACTTGAGAGAATATTGATCTTACCTTTAGCTCCTTGTGTGTTCGACACTCCATACTTATCACTTCCATCTTTGGAAGTTGCTATGATGATTCCTTGCACTTGGGGATTATCAATCAGATCCGAATGTATGGGCCAGATCCGAATGTATGGTGCAGATGAAGTAAAAACAGCATTCATCACCTTGTTCAGGTGTTTTTGTTATATCATGATGCCATTCGGAATAAAAACTGTCGGGGCTACATTCCAGCGCATGATTCAGAAATGCTTGCAAAAGCAAATCGGTCAAAACATGGAGACTTACATGGATGACATCCTGGTCAACTCCAGGAAAGGTTCCAACCTCCTGATATACCTCAACAAGTCCTTCGTGAACCTGTGTCGCTTTGGGATAAAGCTCAACCCAGCTAAGTACACTTCTGGGGTTCCTGCTGGCAAGTTACTCGGTTTTCTCGTTTCCGAACGTGGGATCCTTGCCAACCTTGAGAAGATCGACGCTATAGTCCGAATGAAATAGCCAGAGCATCTACACGACGTAAAGAGGCTCACAGGCTGCCTGACATCCCTGACTAGGTTCATCTCACGACTTGGTGAAAAATCCCTGCCGCTTTACCAACTGATGAAGAAATTAGACAGGTTCGAGTGGACACCTTTCAGGAACTAAAAGCTCTGCTCTCCACGCAGTCATTGCTCGTTGCTCTGGGCAACAAAGAGTCTTTGCTCTTATACATCGCAACCACAGGCCAAGTTGTTAGCATTGTGCTCACTGTGTTGCGTGAAGAACTAGGCAAAGCCTTCAAACTCCGACAACTGTCTACTACATCTCATAAGTTTTTACCCCCTCCAAGCAAAGGTACCCACACTACCAGAAGCTTGTATATGGGATTTATCTTACTTCAAAGAAGGTGGCTCATTACTTTCTAGAGCACTCGGTCACGGTGATAAGCAACGCCCCTCTATCCGAAATCATGAACAACAGAGATGCCATAGGCCGAGTGGCAAAGTGGGCCATCGAGCTCCTCCCTTTGGACATCAAGTTCGAGGCCAAGATAGCCATCAAGTCGCAAGCCCTAGTGGATTTTATGGTCGAGTGGATGGAGCAGGAGCGGCCTGCCTCGAGCCTCCCCGAGCACTTGAGTACGTTTTTTGACGGCTCCAAGATGCTTCATGGTTCAGGAGCTGGAGTGGTCTTGGTGTCTCCCAAAGGAGACAGGCTTAGCTATGTGCTTCAGATTCACTTTGATTCCTCCAACAATGAGGCAGAGTAAGAATCTCTCCTGTATGGGCTACGCATGGCGATCTCCCTCAGGGTCCGTCAACTGATCGTCCATGGTAACTCGGATCTAGTGGTGAACCATGTCATGAAGGAATGGGATATTCAAAGCCGAGCAATGACAAGCTACTACAACGACGTCAGAAAACTGGAAAAGAACTTTCAACGCTGGAACTCCACCACATTTCATGACTCAAGAACTAGGTAGCTGATGACCTTCCCAAAATTGGTTCCACTCGGAAGGCAGTCCCAAAGAACGTGTTCCTAGAGCACCTGCACTCACCCATGATCAAAGAATATCCTTTCATGGAAGAGCCCACGCAACCGGTCGGACCATCTGATTCGACTAAAGTTGACATTCCCGTAGTGATTGACTTGGTCCAGGAGATTCTTGTCACCGCTCCTGAGTGGACTGAACCATACATTGCTTACCTGCTCGGGCAAAAACTCCGAGAGAATGAGGTTGAGGCTCGTGAGATCGTGCACTGATTGAAAGCCTTCACCATCATGGGTGATCAACTCTACAAGAAATCACCTCTGGAGTCACTCAGCGTTGCATTTCGCTGGAAGACACTAAAAAAAAATAAACTTCCATGATGATACGTGTTTGTCACAGTAGGTTACGTTTTCTGTCATGCATGTACATCCATGTCGATTTTATGACAGAATCAAGATAGTCATACATGTGCTGTCGTAGAAGTGTTCCATGAAATTACCAAAATTACCAGCATGGAAGTGGCCACTTCCATGATGATAAATCGTGCGTCATAGAAGTTCTTTCTTCCAGGGTGACCGACACGTGGCATCCATCGTAACGGCTCACCGTTAAGCTACCGGGTCCGGTTTTGGATCCGATAACCCGTTAACAGCCCGGACCAATGGTGATTTTCCATGTGTAAAATTCTCATTGGCCGAAGGAAACACGTGCCTGCTCCTCGGTGGGCTAGATATCGCCCGTCCATTGGAGGAGACATGCCTATGATACATCGACACATGGCAGGACCCAACAGAGGCCCATATAGGTTAAAAAAGGCTGGCCCAGTCAAATGCCCATAGTAGTTACTCACGTACTAGTGGGCCAGCCCAATAATGGCCTATTTAATAAAGGCCCATTTATAGCCCGAAGCCAGATCTGGCCCGTTAATTATTCGCCGAATATTTGGGCCCAATTACAGCCTAGTGACTTTCGGCCTGTTAGAGGCCCGTTGTAGACATGGGCCCATTTCAACCAGGTGTGTCTTTCGGCCTGGGAATGGCTCGTGCTGCCCATGGGCCATATATGGTCCAACGCGACATCCGGCCCACTAACGGCTTGTGATAAAGGTGGCAACAGTTCAACCCAATGTGACTTTGGGCCTGTTAAAGGCTTGTCGTATAATTTGGCCCGTTGATGCCTGTACTAAGCTTTCGGCCTCTTAAAGTCCCATGATATCATTGGGCCAACTAAGGCCCGAGATATGTTTCGGCCTGGTAATGGCCCATCATATAACTGGGCCAAAAAAGGCCCGGTCTACATTTCAGCCAGCTGAAGTCCAGCCGACGACTAGTGAAAATTGAGGCCCAACATGCATTTCGTCCTGCTAAAGGCCCATGGTTTCTTCTGGGCCGTAACAGGGTAGTAGAATATTCATCGTGTTAATGGCCCAACACTACATGGGGCAAACTAAGCGCTGGGTCCACAAAAGGCCCAACTAAAATTTGGGCCGAATATAGGCCGGAGTAAGTTGTGGGACTGGCGCAAAGTGCGAAGGCCCCAATCATTCGGGCCCAAGAAAGATGCAGGACGACCCAATTGTGACCCGCTAAAAACCAGGCCTGTTAGAGGCGAATGTTTAGGCCCAGTCGACTACATCAGATTTTTTCAGATAGCGAATGATGGCAGTAACTATTAGGAATTAAGAACAAACCTACTCTATACAATAAAGAAATTATGGCATAGTACCTTAGAATAAACCTACACTATAGAATAAAGGATTTATGGTATATTACATCCACTGGGCATCGAAGTTCTCCACCAGTGATCATAAAGCGCAACGAATAAGCAACTTACAAAAACTGGGCACCATTGCAGCATAACAAAATAATACTGAACCGAGACCACTTCCAAGACAGTTCAAGAAAGGTTAGCCTTGCGTGGGGAACTGCTGCGCAAGCTGCTGAGCAAGGTTGTGAGACCAACCTAGCATGTCGGTCATAGCTTCCAGGTGTAGCTATTTAGCAATGAGGTTCTCATTGGTGTTCTCCGCAATCTTTCTTAGAGATAGGACTTCATGTCGAAGTTGAGTTGTAGAATGCCTTTCTACTAGAACTTGGGACTGAAGAAGTTGAAGTGATTCAGACAATGAATTCTATGAGCTTGTCCGACTACTAGTCTCAAGTAACTTGAACACTACATCAAGACAAGACTTTGGGGTTGTCTCGCTATCTTCAAGATGTTTTGCCTTCTTTGCTGCAATATATGTTGGGTTTGTCTCACAGCCTTCAGCAGACTTGTGCATGCCATCAGGCATATCACCCTGAAACAAGCAAAGGGATGACAGGTTTTGCACATGTATAAACAAAGATGATAACTGTGCTATCAATTCCATCCAATTTCAAATTAGAAAATAAAGAGTAAGTTCAAAATATCAATAGCATAATTTGGCATTGTTCATAATGCGGGGAGCTTCACCAAACTACTGGATTACCATGTCAACATAACAAGCATAGATGAAGGGCAAAGAGAATTATTGTATCTATTTTGGTTAATGTGCATGGCATGTTGTTCATATAATCAGCCACATCAGTAAGATAAACTAGGAGATGACAAGGTGCAAACATGGGCTGCTTCACCACACACTGGATTATAGATCCACAAAACAAGCATACATATAGGGAGTATTGAGTAATGTGCATGGTATGAATAAGGAATTTGGTTTTACAAGTAAAACTTGGAACTTACGGTTCTTGCGAACATGCATTTTGATAGAAACAACAAAGTAAACAGTAGTAAACGACAGGGAGTATGAGCAAATTAAACAGTAGTTGAGGATAAAGGCTTTAGAAGGACTGACTTACATTAACAGTTAACACCGGCTTTATAATGCCCTTCTCCATGTCAAGGGAAGGATAACTCAAGAATTTCAGCACAGAATCTTCTTCATAAGCATTGCCTGTACTCTACATTTTGTAGAGAGTAATTATAGATATGATAATACTAGAAGGGATAGAGGATAATGAAGATAAGATGCACATTGATGCTACATAATCAACTACAAATCCCTGGAAGTACAAGCATTACAGGACAAAATATACTGACAAGAGCAATGGGCTACACTTCTGCACTGGCATTGTCTATGTATTCAACTTTTTGGTAAGATTAAATATAGATCTTATTTTTTTAGTAAATGGTGGGCGAGGGAGATAAGATGCAGAATGCTACACAATGAACCAATCCCTCTTCCCATAATACAAGAGTGTTTTGAACACTGGTGTACTATACAAAACGTTCTTATATTATGGGACGGAGGGAGTAGCTGTTAATGTAAGTACAGTGATAGACGATGTTCAGTCCTTAAAAGAGGACTGCAGAGCTAAACCTCTTCAAAAGCACTGGGTTGATTCTAAATTTATGTAAGAGTCCATACAGATCTTATAATGTCCACTAAATGGACGATAACGAGGCTAACATGTGAAGTGATGCTATATAATCAAACAACTATGAAAGTAAGTATGGTCATACAGGGCAAGAGGTACTCACAAGAGCAATGCAGTGTGCAGTATAGTTGCGAGATTTTGTGGTCCCTTGAGAATGAATGTTCTTCTGCTAACAGTTTTCGTACAAGTGAGACGTTAAGGCAAATGCAAAAATGTAGTTCAAATTGTGATGTGATATCCTAGATAGTACCTTACACTGCAGACGAGACCAATGTGTAATAAGATTATTCCAGTCACTGTCGGACAAATGTAGCACCAGAGACTTTACAGAAATTTCATTTAGAGGCTTGCCATCGAAGTGCGCTTGCCTCAGGTAGGAACGATACTTCATCAACGAGTGCTTGAAAAGCGCAACCAACCCGCTCATCTTGACAATCCAGTTTGCTCCTCGCCTATTTAAAAGAATGAAATCTTGTGTCTTCTGTCAGCAGAAACATATGCAGTAATTACCATGAATAACATTAGTATATTACTTATGCGTAGGTTGCGGAGGAATACTGGAAATTGTTCTATGCCTGCGGTATAATCTATCCATGAAGGAAAGATGCACGCAAAGTTCCTGACAACAATATAAGCTTTGTCTTATAAACTGGGAAGAAATGGAACAAGGGCTCTATTTGTTGCAGTTGGGGCTCTCTCTGGTTCGAAAAGGGATTTGGCAACTGGATTTGGTGTACTCTTTGCTGGAATTGTTGTTTTGCGTCATAGAGCTGGTGCTGTGTCAACTAGCATCATCATACTGTTTGCTGCAGTTGGGGTCTGCTGAGTTGGGGCATCAGAAATGACCAGTGTATTAGGGCTAGAGTCTGCTAGAGTTGGGGTGTTTTGTGGGTCAGGTGATATTGCAGCTTTATAACCCCAAAGTATAGGGGATCAATTGTAGCCTCTTTCTATAAGTAAGAGTGTTGAACCCAACGAGGGGTTAAAGGTAGAACAAATATTCCCTCAAGTTCTATCGACCACCGATAAAACTCTATGCATGCTTGATGTTCGCTTTACCTAGAACAAGTATGAAACTAGAAGGACTCTATAGGTGTTGTTCGACAGGTTTGCAAGATAATAAAGAGAACGTAAATAAAAGCTATGGGCTGTTTAGATAAAGACACAACTAAGTTAGTTTTAGTAGAGAGCTTTTTGTCACGAGAAAGTTATTTGTCCCTAGGCAATCGATAACTAGACCGGTAATCACTATTGCAATTTTATTTGAGGGAGAGGCATAAGCTAACATACTTTCTCTTATTGGATCAAATGCACTTATGATTGGAACTCTAGCAAGCATCCGCAACTACTAAAGATCATTAAGGTAAAACCCAACCATAGCATTAAAGCTTCAAGTCCCCTTTCTCCCATACGCAAACAACCTACTTACTCGGGTCTATGCTTCTGTCACTCACGTCACCCAGCATAAGCAAATCATGAACATATTGCAAACCCTACAGCGGAGATCCCTCATGCTTGTGCGACACAGAGAGCACCATAGGACAGCACCAATAGTAAAACTTGCAACTCAAACCAATCATGATCATCAATTAACCCATATGACAAAACGAATCTACTCAAACATCATAAGATAGCCATACATCTAACTCCTCCAGTAGGGAGCTACATTGACTTAGGTCTCCCTCTAGCTCAGGATCACTGTTAGGATCATATTCCGAGCATAAATCTATAGGTGGAGAGCGTTTGCATTGCATTGCACGCAGACTTGATTTCAGTCCCTTAATGCCAAGTTTGACAGCCATGGCATTGTTCTGCTTTATTCTTTTCATGCGTGCAAGCTCATAATCATTATGATGCTGTTCATAATCTGAGATTCATGAAAACATAAAAAGTAGTCAGATTATGTATGGAATGCATTGCGGTTTCAACTCGAAGAGTGTCTCCTATAAACCCCTGTAGATGCAAAGTTCACCCCCAACCATGCTGACCAGACCACACATAGAAATACAAACCCCTTATGTCTCTATAACAGGCAGACACACATTTCAAAACTGAAGTAGGAACATTAGAATCATATCAAATTCGTATTTGAACAAATAAACTAAGTAATTATGAGTGGCATAATGTTTAGCTTCAAGGGCGGAGTGTTGGTAGTGCGACACAAAGCAAGTAGGCAGATTGTATTCCATGTAAAAGATCGTAACCTATGTAAAAGATGGAAATGACACTTTCTTTCTATACAATGCAGTGTTCGTTGCCCACACACGATGGAAGAGATCACACAGAGAAATACTATTCACTCATATCTACGGTTCCAGTATTTTGAAATAGGGCGGTCCACCCTAAAAGAATATTGACAACAAATATGACAAGGCAAGCATAGATATAGTGAATTAATCATTTACTTGTGAGCTTACTAGGAAAAGTATGCAGAATTGTAACTGCAGTAAGAGACCATCCAATATCTTAATCAAGAAGTTTGTCTAGCACTTATTGTTTGCAACTAATCTACGTGAATAAATGGATATCATATCGAATGAGTAAGAAAGACAAGTAAAATTGTCAACAAACCTGGCATGCATTAGTAATCTGGGTCAGTGTCACTACGACCAACAATAAAAAATGACTAGTGTCTATTCCTAGGGCCGGAATTTTGAAACCATGTGAACTTTACAGGTACTAAAGATTATTGAAATACATCTGAAACATGAAGTGTAGGTAGCACTCAACACACAACAAACCCTAACGACAGTCCTGCCTAATGAGTAATGAATCATTTAGAAAATGGGTGATGAGGAGTGGCTGCTGAGTGTTGAGGACGTATCTCAGGATAAATTGGGTTGGCTTAGTGGGTGCTCCATGCCTAAGCCCTAAACGGACTGGGAAGGTAGGCATGGTGGCGCGCCCGAGCAGTGGTGACACTGTTGGGCGAGCGGCTCATGACCTCCTGTTAGTCTGGCGTCTCCTTCTAGAGTCATGTTGTCTAGGGACGGCAAGTCGCCGGTGAGGCAGACGGCTGGGGGCGAGTAGAGATCGGTAGCACGCAGCAGAACAGAGAGGAATCGGGGCCTGGGACGACCCAAAATCTCAGGGTGAGCCGCAGCCCACCATGGGCACCCTGTAGAGATACACACCCGAGCGGTGAACATGCATTTTTGAAACTAAATTAGGAACATTTAGCTGACCAATTAAATGACTCTGTTTTAATAATATCAGATTCGTATTTGAATAACTAGCTTGTTTAGCTTGATGGGTGGAGCAGTGCTATTATGGCACGAAGCATGTAGTCTGATCTTATAGTGATCATAAAAGGGGGAAACCCTAAGCATATTTTTTAGCAAAAGAGAGTTTCCCCTCCGATTTCTATTAAAGAAACCACCACGGAACCAACATGACCAATTAAACCCTAAGCATGATCAATTAAACCATATTATGACTGTGCCATGGTAGATTTAAAGCTGCAAACCAGAGAAATGATATTTAGCATCCATTGTTTGCTTCGAATGAATAACTAAATTCTAAGAGCTGAAAAAAAAGTAGAGTAACCAAGTTATGATCTATTTTCTGGTTGAGATAAAAAATTGAGGAGATATGAAGTACCACCTCTCTTGCGGCACCGTGTAGGCATCGGGGATGCGATGGCTGTCGGTGGCGTTGAAGCAGATCTGCGATGGTAGACGGGTGCATCGGGGGATAAGTCCCATTGAAGTGGAAGAGAAGGTCGTGTGAGCGGCCCCGCCAAAGAGGACGACGGCCCCGATGAAGCGAGACGACGCGATGCAAGGCTCTTGGTCCGTCGCCGTGGATGAGAAACGTCCATCTCTAGCAGTGGACGACACGGTCTTGGTAGGCGCTCCGGCATGGTGGAGGATGGTGGTGATGGATGGGGTGGAGGACAGCGGCGATGGATGGGGTGGCGGATGGAGGAGGCTAGTGTGGGGATGGTGTTCTAGCACAGACGGTGTATGAATTGGAAAATGGAGGGAGAGGTACGGTGAACCATGTTTTTGGGACACGCTTGTCTGAAATATGGGAAAGTTACGAGCTTAGCCGTCGTTTAAAATTTGGATGTCTCGTTGGTTGGGGATAGGACGGTAATCTCGCATCTCGCCAATATTTGCCCAGAGTGATTTCGGGCGAGGAGAGGGTATTTTGGCGACCATGGTTGGCGCCCATGGTGTATGAACGAGGCTGACAGGTAGGGCGGATGTGTCATGTCTGAGTGAAGTTACTAACCTGCCCCTATTGAAAATATTTTCCTACATCGATTTCGGCCAAGTCGAGTTTGTTTTCCACCCACCGTGTATGAATGGGGAAATAGAGAGAGAAACAGAGGTCTTTCGGACGATCCTGAATCAAATGTGTTTTTCCGCCCATGTTTGGTGCACACCGTGTTAGAATGGGCTTAGAGGCGGTCGTGACACGCCTAGTTGAAGTTACTAACCTACCCCTATTGAGAGCAGTGGAAATTGGGCTGATGGATTTGTGGCACCCCGGCTCAGAGAAACCGTAACGCCCCGTATTCTAGCCCAGAGATCGAGGAGAAGTCTCTGGAATACGTCACTGCTTGACATAGAACAAATCAGCTCTTATTACAAGAATAATAATACAAGGGTCTGATGTTACAAAGAAGCACATCAGCACGGCGACACTCCGCCTGCGATACTACTCTTGCTCTATGCTACTAGCAGAACAACTCATAGTAGCGGAACTCTTCTAGCAGTGGAACAATGACGAAGGTAGTGAACTCCACTTCGTAGGGACTCTGGCTGGGACACGATCTAGCTTGCATGAACGGAAACCACGACAAGCAATCAAGGATTCACGGCATCACCTGCAATCTGGCATGACACGCCAGGTCAGTACATTGAATGTACTTGCAAGCCCACAACAACCAAAAACATCAAGGCAAGACAACAACATAGCATTAAGAAGGTTAATTTAATTAACAGCTACCATGATGAGGCAACTAATAATCACGATATGAACTACTAGAATACTGATAAGTCATCATCTCAGATCTCAAGTACCACATGAACCATCTCTCACTTGGCTAACCAGCCAAGCAAAATACAATCGCGATCACCTCGTGACCGAAACAAAAACGGTGATCACTCACTTATCACAAATGGAACCACACTGGGTTCAACGGGTTACCTCGTAACCGAACGGTGATCACTACGGATCACAAAAGGAGCATCCACATGATCACCTCGTGACCACATCACAAACTGAATGATCCATCTCAAGATCATTCCAACATAACCATCATCATCCTACCAAACTATTATAGCTCACAATATCAACATATACATCACCTATAAGTCCTTCTGTCATGTGAGTGTTGATCGAACGGTGTGACCTAGTATGAACTTTTGCCCATGACCGAGGATGCGGCTATCGATAGATTAAACACACACACTCTGCAAAGGTAGTGCACTGTACCCACACCACGGAACCCATGGCCTCGCACTCCCATTTGGGTTGACCAACGACGTTCCGGCAAAACCGATCTACTGCCATGACACTCTCCCGGCCACTCTGACTCACTCCCCACTGGGCTAAGTCATGGGTGGCCCCGTGTCTACCCCAGACACCAACGGCCACCGTCGTGGCAAAACAACACGGTCCCAAACAGGGACAAGAGATCTCAATACCAACTACGGGCACACAAGGCTTATGCCGTCCTACTTGATCAGGGTAGTGCCCGCGCATAACCTTCCCTCGTTGGAGGCACCGGCGAGAGGCACGACAATAGACCGCATTAGGGCCTTCCCACAAAGGCAAATGCGGTTGCACTGGAAAAGCCCGGTTCGGTGGCACCTGACCATCCTAATGACAGAAATTAACCCCCAAAAAATAACTGTGATAACTGATACTCCGATATCAACTATCAAACTATAATCCAAGTCATAGCAGTATCCAACAAATAATCCAAGCATAATATCATCATACCAAATTACTCCGAGGATAGCATAACACTACTATCATGATGAATCTGACAACAATAATACTATTACTCCAATATGCAAGAACAAGCTATCCAACTAAGATCCACATGTAAACATCATCTCCGAAAATAATACTCCAAGCAACAGAACATCAACTATCATCATAAATATAATCATACTAACCACTAATAATTCAAAGGCAGCATGACATCCAAAGTAATACTCCAAAATATAATAACAAATACCAACATGAAAGTAATCATAACACCTACCACTAATACTCCAAGGACAGCATGATACTCAATAACTTCAAGCATAACTCCTAGTAATCCAAACAATAGCATGGCAACAACAAGATCAAAATAATACTCCAAGAAAATGCCGTGCACAGGTCATGTAGCTAAAGAAATATTTTAAACAAGTTCAAAATAAATTAAACCATGTCACTATATTACAGTGATGCAAATGGAGGGTGTGGCTTTCCTGGGGTGGAAGAAATCACTGAGAGAAAGTGCGAGAAACTCACGGAACGAATCGCCAGAAAATGTTCTCTCTCAGTGGGGACTAAATAAGGGCAGGGACAAAATGGTCATTTTCAGAATGTTAACACATGGTGAAAGTGTGGCCAACAGAACGGGCTCGACGAAACAAAGAAGTGGGCATTGGATTCACCTCAAGCGGAGTTACGGTTGCGGAGTTATGATGTGTAGAAGATTGGGGACTTTTCTTTAAAATATCATCACAAACAAGTCCGTGAGTGGATAAGGCAGAGGCGCAAAATTAGAAATACGCTTTCAGTCAGCGAAAACGTATTCCGTGGAATACGTTTCCACTAATCGACGTCAGCGAGGGCGGGGCCGGGGCTTATGTCACTGCCAGGTGGGGCCGCAGGGTCCACGCGCCTGGTCAACGCCCTCCTCCGGCCTCCTTCTTATTCTCCTGGTCCACGCGCCTGGTCAACAAGTCCGTGAGAGGACGGGGCCGGCACCAGCACTCGTCCAGGTGGCTCCGGCCATCGTTTGCTATGCTCGGACCACCGGTGGACTCGGCGTGGACCGCCGCATCCGCTGTTGCAAGACACGGCCACCAGAGAGCAATGGCTCGAGCGGAGCTTCGGCTGAGGCGGACGGCGGCTCCGACGAAGTTGGAGACGGGGCTATGCTGGAGGAACGGGATTGGAAGGGCACGGGAAAACCTCGCCGTGGTTGAGGGATTCCACTGGAGGTGCTATGGGGAGGGGGAGAGCTCGCCTCGGAGCGAATTTAGGTGGACAGGGGGCGACGGCCATGGCGGGAATGGTGGGCTAGGGAGCTCTTGGAGCTCAGGGGAGGGGTTGGGGAGGAGTAGTGGATCGAGGCAAGGTGGGTGGTGAGCTCGGACGAGGCCCGGGATGGCTATTTATAGCCGGGGGAGGGAGGCTGGCTCGGGTGTCGCCACGGGGGTCTGGCCAACACTCTGGCGACGGCCAGCGATCACGGGAGGGCGCGGCAAGGCGACGAGGGAGGCACGGACGAGCCGCAGAGGTGCACGGGGCAAGAGGTGCCGAGGGCACAGAGGGGAAATGGCCACGGCGCCATTAATGCTTGGTCGGCCACAGTGCGCCTGTGGGTGCGCAGCAACGAGCGATGACGAAGGGCTTACGGAGGGGGGAGATGGCTCCAGGAGAGCGGCGACGACACGGGCTATCTGCTAGACATTCTCACACGCGTGAAGCCGGCGAGAGGGGGAGGGGCCCGAGCAAGAAGCCATCCAACTAGCGTCCATGGCATGCCAGAGAGGTGGTCACCGCGCGCACAAGTGCACACAGTGCCACAAACGATGCCAAACGATATCTGGGGGTTAGTCCTTCCTGGGTAGGTCTCAACCGCGGTGGTAACTTGGCTAAATACGCAATGGTTAAATGGTAGCCAACCTCTGAAGTTTACTACAGTAAACTTGGCCGTGCACTGGTGATCAACAGGGAAGTGATTGAGGTCAATGGAGTTGTCTGGGGTGATTAGCTTAGGAAGGATGTCAGAGTAATGGGTCACGGGTAGCCTCACCCGAGCCCCTGAACCTTTCAAGACTTTGGGCCGGCTTCACCCCACGAAACCTCATAATGAAGGGCCGCCTTCCGGTGGCCGGCTGGCTCAATGACCGGCTGCCCGAAGACGGCCAAGCGCCAGCAGACGGCACCAAGACCGGCCGGCTCCTAGCAGACGGCCTCCGGAGAGGCTGACATCTAGCAGGCGGTCACCCAGCGCCCTCAGAGTCTGCGCCCCTCATCAAGAGGACAAGACAGGGTGAGGCTACCGTGTAGTCCCTCACCCCCAAATCCTGGGCCTGGCATGGCAACAGTGCCCTGTACAGGCGGAGATCTCCACATGGCGCAGCACTGTTGCCACTCCCCCCTTAACGTCACTCCTGCCAAGTGGAGCCCTGTTCCCACGACGGCCTGCAGGCGGCGGGCCCTACTAGGCAGTGAGAGCCTGAAAGACGGCGGAGGACGAACCAGCCGAACCTGAGGAAGGCTGGCCTCTAGCAGGCGGCCAGTTCCTCCCTCGAGGCCCGCGCCCCATTAATCAGGTAAGAAGCGGTGTGGTTACAGTGATCTCCCACCTGGCGGCGGGACTGTAGCCACACTCTACTAACCAAGCTTATGCCATTAGCAACATGGCTATAGTGATCAGCCACCAACTAGACCTGCCAGCGACGGGAGCAGCCTGTCGGCTCCATACCGGACCAGTCGGCGGGGCCCACCAGGCGGCGGGCCCCAGCAGCCGGCGGAGGAGCCGGCGACCGGAGACACTAACAGCCGGGTCCAGCACCCGGCCAGATTAACATTGTACTCCTGGGGGTAGGCCTATATAAACACCCCAGGGCACCCATGCAAACAGTTCCTACCCTAATAGAACTAGCCACAACCCTAGAGGAAGAAGAGAGCTGGCCCTACCTCCTTCTACCTCTAGTACACAGCTCAAGGAGCACCATTGTATCACTTGTGCCTTAGTGATCATGCGGAGACACCGCAGAGCAGGACTAGGGGTGTTATCTCCTAGGAGAGCCCCAAACCTGGGTAAAGTGCACCGGCGTTCGTGTCTACGCCTCATCCCGCTTCCAGGCACCGGCGACGTTCTACTCGCTCCCACCATGATAAGCCAGCCTTTAGCATATGTCGCACCCAACCCCCGACATTTGGCGCCCACCATGGGGCGAGGTGCACCGTCTTCTGGAGAACTTCTTTGGACAGGAACCTTGTTCCTTCTTGGCGAGCGAAGCCAGCCCAGCACGCCCAACGGCGTCAGCCTCGACGTGCTGCACAGCACGGAGATCACCTGTGCGGCGAGCTGCCTCGCCGACCTTGTTGGCGAGATCCACCTCTCCAACGAGCCGGCCTTTGACGCGGGCACCGGCTGCCCCGAGAGCCGCCTTGTCAGCCTCCTCGATCAGCTTCACGTCTCCAGCGAGCCTGATGTGGACCTAGAGTCTGTTGGCTCCACCGACCCAATGATCGTCGACTCCGACACAGCATCGCTTGACGTGTTCCCCACCAGCGTGGTGGTATACGACGAGCCACCTCCTCCCGAGCACAGCGGCGGAAGCACCGTCACGGAGTTGCTTGTCATCAACAGTGGTGAGCACTCGAACGGAGGCATCCGAGACGCACTCGATGCGGCGCTGTGAGACTTGTCAGCGCCCATCCCAGAAGGTGCAAACACCGAGATGATGGAGGCATGCCGGGTCCAGCTTATCGAGAGCGCCAACCGACTGGCCAGCATGCGACGCCTCTCGAAGGCCTACCGGCGCGAGATGGACCGAGCTGTCGGTGGCACGCCGGCTCCTGAGGGGCCTAGCCGTATTGGCTCGATCCGGCAGTGTGGTGGGACCATCACCAGCATGTTCCGGACAGTTCGTTCCGTCTATGCCACACCTGCAGAGAACATCCAGGATGCCCAGGCAGTGACGGATCAGCTGGACAAGTACGAGGGCGACAAGCGTCGCCACATGACGGAGCGAGTCCAGCAGCTCCTAGACGCGGCCGCCGCGTAGCACGAAGCCGGCCGCCGCGCCGAAGAGCCCTTCCAGTGGAACGACGAACCGCCCCTTCGCCAGGACCATGGTGCGACATCCCGGGCGCCGACTGGTGGCGCCCGTGGAAGAAGAGGCAATGAGTCGGCTGCTAGCCATAGTCGGACTCACCTCTCCATCGAGCGTGACGCAGATGGCCGCCCTCGAGCAGTGGAGTGGCGAGGTGATCCACCTCCCCCTCCGCCTCGTGGAGAAAGACATCCTAGTCCGCCGCCTGTCACGCACCCGAGACTCGGCGACCGCCTTGGCCGCCGAGAGGGAGTCAGAGAGAACGACGCCCGCCATCAATTCGACCACCTCAACGGATCCCTGGCGCTAGAAGAAGAAGTCGCGTTGGGTCTGCCTTGCTTCGGCCCACGAATCCGAGATGAGCCCTTCCTTAAAGGGTTCACACTCCCAAGAGATACGCCCAAGTACACCAGCTCCATGAAGCCGTAGGACTGGCTGGTCGACTACTCCACGGCTGTCAGCATAGCAAATGGCAAGAAGCACATTGCTATGAAGTACGTCCCTCTCATGCTCGAACGCACAACCTGGACGTGGCTTAACAGCCTAAATCCCAGTAGCATCAACACCTGGGTTGACTTCACTGAAGCCTTCATTCGCAACTTCACCAGCACATACAAGCGGCCTCCCAAGCCCCGTCAGCTCTCCTTGTGCGTCGAAGGGCCCAGCGAGTCAACTCACGATTATCTCACACGCTGGGCTGAGCTGCGCAACTCCTGCGAAGGCATGCACGAGGTGCAGGCAATCGAGTACTTCACCGCCGGGTGCCGAGAAGGCACCCTCCTCAAGCACCGACTTCTCTGTGATGAGCTGGCGAATCTCGACGAATTGCTGATCATCGTGGACAAGCACGACACGGCCGATTCCTCCATGAAGGCGGAGATCCTAGTTGATGCATCCGGCAAGGTGGCTCCTCAGGCCCCTCGGACTCCGACTAGTGACACAAGTCGGCGACAGCATCCAAGCGACAACAAGCGCAAGGCCGCCTAGCCGGTTTCCACCAGCCGGCAGGTGGCGACAGTAGAAGACCAGCAGCCGGAGGGGTAGCCAGCACCCAAGCGTCAGAAGGGCGGCAAGCCCAATTGGTTGCCCGCCTTCTCTTATGAGCAGACCCTTGATGCACCCTACAAGTTCCATAGTGGCACGAAGCCATCCAATCACACCACTCGGAAGTGCCATTGGCTCACCAGAATCGCCAAGGGAGATGGACTCCTGCCTCCTCTGCCTGCCGGCCCGCCGCCTTCTCCGCCCAAGAAGCCGGCGGCTCGGCCAGTCGGCGCCATACAGGATGAGTATCCTGAGGAGCATGGGCCTACGTTGTGTTCACCAGTGTGGCCGACGACAGACGCAGCAAACGGCTGCAATAGCAAGAAGTACAAGTAGTGGCATCAGATACCCCAGAGTTCATGCAATTGTCTGAAAAGCCCATCAGTTGGAGCAGTGTAACGCCCCGGATTCGATGCGCTAGGTGTCTGCCAGTTATTCGCTGTTGTTGCCATGTCTTTTGCTTGCGTGTTGCATTTTATCATGTCATCATGTGCATTTCATTTTGCATACGTGTTCGTCTCATGCATCCAAGCCTTTTCCCCGTTGTCCGTTTTGCAATCCGGCGCTCCTATGCCCTCCGGCGTTCCCCTTTTGTCTCTCATTGTGAGCGGGTGTTAAACGTTCTCGGAATGGACCGAGGCTTGTCAAGCGGCCTTGGTATACCACCGGTAGACTGCCTGTCAAGTTCCGTGCCATTCGGAGGTCGTTTGGTACTCCAACGGTTAACCGGGTAACCGTAAAGCCCCTCTCTCTTTGCAGCCCAACACCCCTTCCAAACTGGCCCAAAACCCAGCAAACTCCCCTCCATGCTCTCGGTCGTTCCATCACGATCGCGTGGCCGAAACCCGCTCCTCATTTGGACTCTCCTAGCTCCCTCTACCTATAAATTTGCCCTCCCCCACGAAATTCGCGGATAAATCCCCCCGAAACCCTAGATCCACCTCATCTGCGCCGCCGGACACGTCAGGACGTCGGCCGGACATGTCCGCGCCGCCGCCCCCGCCGAATCGCAGTGCGCCACGTGGCCCCGCCGCCGTCCTTCCGTGCCGCGGCCCGCCCGAGCACATCCAGGGCCCGCGCGGCCTGCGCGCCGCCGCCGCCGGCCGAGCTGCGCCCCCAGGCTCCTCTCCCCGCGCCACCGTCCCGGCTCCTCTCTCTCGCAGGTGCGCCGCCTCGCCATCGCCGGAGCACGCCATCTCCGGCCAGATCCGGTGCCCAGGGATCGGATCTACCCATCCTCGCCGTCCTCCGGTCGCCCCCTCCGCCGGAGCAGCCGCCCCGCGTCGCCGGAGTGGCGCCACCGCCCCTGCCTCCTCTGATCCAGGCGGGATCGAGGAGGAGGACGACCGCGTCGGCCCGGCCTTATGGGCCCGCGTGGGCCTCCTCCCCGCCGGCCTCGGCCCAGCCCAGCTCCCCCAAGCCGGCCTGCCTCCTCTTCCCGACATGGGCTCGGCCCATGGTGAGCCCCGCCTAAAGCCCGCCTCGGCCACATTTTAGTATCTAGCGCTCATCTGTTTTTCCCGAAATTTGGCTGTCCCAGTTTTTGCACATAATCATGCCATGTTCTCATGCTGTATCTCTGCATCCGTAGCTCCATTTTGTGCGTGTAATATGTCAAATTGTTCGTCTCGAAGGGTACATCATTTCATTCCATTGCAGCATATTCATTTGAGGTCATCTAGATGCCTGAATCATCGTTGCAAGAGTGCTTCATGATGTTTTCTACTATCTGTTAACAGAACGAGCTCTATTGTCATTTTTGCCATGATTGATGTGTGCATCCTATGAGGTTGATGTCTACATGTGTTTTGAACTATGCCATGCCATCTTTACAGAGGTGCTTACCATGTATTTTTGTGATCAACGTGGTGACTAGCACAAGCATGCAAACTAGGCTTCGTGTTAATGCTGATTTTAGTCCGTGTACTGCTGTAATTTTGATGCCATGTAAACATGTTGCTA
Source organism: Triticum dicoccoides (assembly GCF_002162155.2). Lineage (NCBI taxonomy): Eukaryota > Viridiplantae > Streptophyta > Magnoliopsida > Poales > Poaceae > Triticum > Triticum dicoccoides. The sequence continues at coordinate 292,007,439 of NC_041391.1, forward strand.
CAGAGAGATTCATGCATAATTTGAGATACCTCAGTAAGGGTGTTTTGAAAACATGGTTATGCTCTATCCATCCATGGTCCTGGTTGCAATTATTTAGTGTTCTAGCATGTTCTTCTCGTGCTCTACTTTTGCTTCAAAATGTTTCCTGGCAGATTATTTACATGTTATTCAATTTGGCCGAGCTTGTTGTAGTTGATCCTTGCATGCTATGGACTTGTTCTTGACTTGGTTTGCTTCAAAAACATGCCTTCTTACTGTTCGTTTCCTTGCCATGCCATGTATTGCTCTGTAGTGAGTTGCACAAGCTCATAAACATGCCTTCATAATTATGTTCCTGCCATGTTTGAATCTGTATTAAAACTTGCTATGTTTACGTGGGTGCCATCATATTTTATGATCCTTTTTGCCTTATGGTCAGTAAGGGACTTTTGATATATGCAATTAGTGTATTCATGCCATGTCTTTGTTTTCCATGATAAGTTCCTGTAACATGTTTCTTGATAGCTTCCAACATTGCATCGTGATGTTATTTTCTGCAAAGTCTGAAATTGTTATAACTTGCAATCTTACCATGTGTGTTTGAGTATGTTCTAGTAGTTTCTGGAGATAGCTAAGTGTTCATGTTTTGTTGTGCTTTACCTGTACATCATGCCCATGTCTTTTGTTTTCATATTGTGGTGCTGTAGCATGTTGTTTTGATGCTTGCAATATGCCTAGTCGCTGTTTTGGACAGCTTGTCCTTTATACTTGTATAGAGTGCATGTGTTTGAACCGTTGCTCCATTTTGAGTGTGCTCTATATGAAACTTGCTTAGAATTGCATGTAGTTTAATATTATCATGTTGCATACATGTTTTGATGTGTTTGCTTGATGTTTGGGTGCATTTTGCATCAATGCCATGTTTGACTTGTTTTGCTCATATCTTCTAGGCCGTAGCTCCGAACTAATTGAACTTTATATGTAACTTGACTAGAATATCGTGTAGATCATCTTTGTGCATCTTAACTTGATGTTTAACAACTTGAACATAAGGTTTATTCAGATCTGGACCAACTTCGAAATATGCATATGAGGACTTACCGGAATTGTTATATGTTGTTCCCGGCCTCATTTAAACTTGCCTTGATGTGTTGCTTTTGTTTGCATCATCTCTTGCCATGAGTAGCTTCATGTAGATTTGTCATGCATCATGCTTGGTTATGCATCATGCCTTGTTTATGTGTGGTGTGTTTACCTATGTTGTGTGCTTCTTCTTGATAGTTCCTGTTTCGTTGCGATCGTGAGGATTCGTTCGTCTATGCTTGGTTCGGCTTCATCCGTTCGTCTTCTTCATGGACTCGTTCTTCTTCCTTGCGGGATTTCAGGAAAGATGACCGCTATCCTGGATCTCACTACTATCATTGCTATGCTAGTTGCTTCGTTCTATCGCTTTGCTGCGCTACCTATTACCTGTTATTCAAGCCTCCCATATTGCCATGTCAGCCTCTAACCTTTGACACCTTTCCTATGCAAACCATTGATTGGCTATGTTACCGCTTTTGCTCAGCCCTCTTATAGCGTTGCTAGTTGCAGGTGAAGTTGAAGATTTCTCCATGGTGGACAGGATATTGGTTGGGATATCACAATAATCTCTTATATTATTAATGCATCTATATATTTGGTAAAGGGTGGAAGACTCGGCCTTATGCCTGGTGTTTTGTTCCACTCTTGCCGCCCTAGTTTCCATCATACCGGTGTTATGTTCCCGGATTTTTGCGTTCCTTACGCGGTCGGGTGATTTATGGGACCCCCTTGACAGTTCGCTTTGAATAAAACTCCTCCAGCAAGGCCCAACCTTGGTTTTACCATTTGCTATCACCACCACCTACCTTTTCCCTTGGGTTGGCCAACCCGAGGGTCATCTTTATTTTAGCCCCCCCCCCCTGGGCCAGTGCTTGTCTAAGTGTTGGTCCGACCCGAGCCGCCTGCGGGGCCACCTCGGGGAAACTTGAGGGCTGGTTTTACTCGTAGCATGTCTCATCCGGTGTTGCCCTGAGAACGAGATATGTGCAGCTCCTATCGGGATTGTCGGCGCATCGGGCGGTCTTGCTGGTCTTGCTTTACCATTGTCGAAATGTCTTGTAAACCGGGATTCTGAGTTTGATCGGGTCTTCCTGGGAGAAGGTCTATTCCTTCGTTGATCGAGAGAGCTTGTCATGGGCTAAGTTGGGACACCCCTGCAGGGTATAATCTTTCGAAAGCCGTGCCTGCGGTTATAGGCAGATGGGAATTTGTTAATGTCCGGTTGTAGATAACTTGACACCAGATCCGAATTAAAACGCATCAACCGCGTGTGTAGCCGTGATGGTCTCTTCTCGGCGGAGTCCGGGAAGTGAACACGGTTTCTGGGTTATGTTTGACGTAAGTAGGAGTTCAGGATCACTTCTTGATCATTGCTAGTTGACGACCGTTCTGCTTGTTCTCTTCTCGCTCTTATTTGCGTATGTTAGCCACCATATGGGCTTAGTCGCTGCTGCAGCCTCACCACTTTACCCCTTCCTTCCCTTTAAGCTTTGCTAGTCTTGATACCCATGGTAATGGGATTGCTGAGTCCTCGTGGCTCACAGATTACTATAACAACAGTTGCAGGTACAGTTTGTGCGATGATCATGACGCGAGAGCGATGCTTGCTTGTGTTGACTTCTTCTTCTGCTTCTTCGATCAGGGGATAGGTTCCAGGTCGGCAGCCTGGGCTAGCAGGGTGGATGTCGTTTGAGTTTCTGTTTGTGTTTCATCCGTAGTCGGATGATGCTCTGATGTATTGTGATGTTGTATTTGTGTGGCATTGTATGCCTTATGTATGTATCCTCAACTATTATGTAATGTTGATGTAATGATATCCACCTTGCAAAAACGTTTCAATATGCAGGTCTATCCTTGGTGGGACCTTCGAGTTCCTTTTGGATAGGGTCGCATATTGGGCGTGACAAGTAGGGCCAACCACCCGGAGGTGATGCCCTCCCATGGTTCCTACGCCTTGGTCCTAGACGCTACCTTTGCAACTGAGAGGCGGGCAGCTCGTTTCTCCAGAGTCCTGATAGATGGCGGTAGCAGCATCAATATCCTGTACCGTGACACGATGGAGAAGTTGGGAATCAAGCAGAAGCAGCTTCACCCTAGTCGGACTGTATTCCATGGCATAGACCCTAGCCTTTCTTGCTCCCCAATCGACATGACCCAAATTGATGTTCTCTTTGGAGACAAGAATCATTTCCACCGTGAGCCAGTTTGGTTTGAAGTGCTGGACCTTGAGAGCCCCTACCATGCGCTGCTTGGCCGACCTGCTCTGGCCAAGTTCATGGCGGTCCCCCACTATGCTTACCTCAAGATGAAGATGTCGAGTACCAAGGGAATCCTGACTGTAGTCGGACACTACAAGAAGTCGTTCGCCTGCACTGCAGACAGCAGTCAGCTAGCCGAGTCCCTTGTGATTGCAGCTGGGAAGCACTCCTTGACCGGGTTGTGGCGATGGCAGGCAAGAATCCGGAAATTTCACCCATCCCCAAGGAGTAAGAAGTTGAGGGCTCGTTCAAGCCGGTGAAGGAAACAAAGAAGATACCTTTGGACCCGGAGCACCCGGAGAGGCACGCCTTCGTATGTGCAAACCTTGACTACAAATAGGAAAGCAAGCTCGTCGATTTCCTCCGTGAGAATCGGGACATCTTTGCATGGTCTCCCAAAGACATGCTGGGTGTTCTGACAGATTTCACCGAGCACAAGTTACATGTCTGACCTAACGCCAAGCCGGTCAGGCAGCCCTTGCGCCGCCTGTCGAAAGAGAATAGAAGAGTTGTCGGAGAAGAGATAGCCAGGCTTGTAGCAGCCGGCTTCATCATGGAAGTATTCTTTCCAGAATGGTTGGCCAACCCAGTTCTTGTGCTGAACAAGAATAAGCAGTGGCGCATGTGTATTGATTATACTAGCCTCAACAAAGCATGCCCCAAAGATCCCTTTGCCCTGCCAAGAATTGACCAAGTGATAGACTCCATGGCCGGATGCGAGCTACTGAGTTTTTTGGATGCGTACTCAGGGTACCATCAGATAAAGCTGAACCCGGCCGACAGGCTGAAGACCGCTTTCATCATGCCATTTGGAGCCTTCTGCTACCTGACCATGACGTTCGGCTTGCGAAATGCCGACGCCATGTTTCATCATTGCATGCAGAAGTGTCTCCTCAAGCAACTCGACAGAAATGCCCATGTTTATGTGGATGATGTGGTGGTGAAGACGGAGAAGTGTGGCACGCTATTGGAAGACCTCAAGGAGACATTTGATAACCTGCACCAATTTCAGATCAAGCTCAACCTGGAGAAATGCGTCTTTGGAGTACCAGCCGGCCAGCTTCTTGGCTTTCTGGTCTCAGAGCGTGGCATAGAGTGCAACCATGTGAAGATCAAGGCCATTGAGAAGGTGGAGGTGCCTACCCGATTGCTGGACGTGCAGAAGTTCACCGGCTACCTGGCATCAATCAGCCGTTTCATCAGTCGGCTAGGTAAGAAGGATCTTCCCCTGTACCAGCTCATGAAGAAGACCACTTTTTTCGAGTGGAACGACAAGGTGGACGAAGCTTTTCTCCAGCTCAAGAAGATGTTGACCACCCCGCCTATCCTAGCGGCTCCGACTAATAAAGAGCCCATGCTCCTCTACATCGTCGCCACCAGTCGGGTGGTCAGCACAGTCATAGTGGTGGAGCGCAAGGAGGAGGGCAGAGCATTGCCGGTCCAGAGGCCGGTGTATTACTTGAGTGAAGTACTATCTGCCTCCAAGCAAAACTACCCCCACTATCAGAAGATGTGCTATGGTGTACACTTTGTCGCCAAGAAGCTGAAGCCTTGTTTTAAAGAGCACTCAATTATTGTTGTCTGCACTGCTCCGCTTGCTGAGATCATTGGAAGCCGAGACGCCTTAGGAAGAGTGGCCAAACGGGCCATTGATCTGGCCCCCTACACCATCTACTACCAGCCTCGCACCGCCATCAAGTCACAAGTGCTGGCCGACATCCTCGTCGACTGGGCCGAGACCCAATACCTGCCGCCAGTGCCAGACTCCACCCATTGGCGGATGCACTTTGATGGCTCAAAGATGCGCACCGGTCTGGGAGCCGGCATCGTCCTCACCTCTCCCAAAGGCGACAAGCTCAGATATGTGCTGCAAATCCACTTTGCTGCCTCCAACAACGTAGCTGAATACGAGGCACTCATACACAGGCTCCGGCTTGCCAAGGAACTTGGCATTCCCCGGATCCTGTGCTATGGTGATTCCGACTTGGTGGTCCAGCAGTCGTCAGGCGACTGGGATGCCAAGGATGCAAATATGGCAAGCTACCACTTGCTCGTACAGCAACTCAGTGGATATTTTGACAGGTGCGAGTTCCTCCATGTGCCAAGAAATGACAACGAGCAAGCAGATGCCCTGGCACGGATCGGCTCCACCCGGCAAGCAATACCAGCCGGTGTCGCCCTACAACGCCTCCTCAAGTCGTGTGTCAAGCCGTCACCAGAGTCCGACTCCATCTTGGTGTCGGCCCCTCCTGAACCAGTCGGATCCAACTTAAGGGCCCCAGAAGCCGGCGCGGGGATTTCGACAGGCGGCCCGAAGACTACAGCCTTCGCACCCGGCCCGGGGACTTCAGAACCCGGCCCGGGGACTACAGCAGTAGGATGCGAGCTGAGGTGATCGACTCCAGCAGCAGTCGGTGCATTTGAGCGCGGGTCGTTGCTCGTGGCCCGGTCAGGTTGAGGCTGGCCATCCGCTCTGACCTTCGATGCGTCCTCCTCGCTTTCCTCCTCCTCCTCCTCCCCCCCTTAATCACTGGAGTCGGTCACCTCAGCCGAGTCCTCGCTGTCCTCCGGGTTCAGCCAGAGCCACTCCAGTGGCGCTTCGGCGCCCTCTTCAACCACCTCCGGGATGAAGACGCTGGCATCGGTGTAGTCAGCGATCGCCGCCGCCCTACTGACGAGGTCGCCCTCTACCACCACCAGCTCCTCCAGCGCCTCCAGTCGAAACGTGGTCAGCTGGGCTAGATCTAGCCCAGGGTACCATGCCTTGACGAACTCCAGGGCTCGACGCGCTCCATCCCGGGCCGCGGAGCCCTTCTAGGCCTCCAGGCGGCCGGCTGCCACCTCCGGCAAGTCGCAATCCGACTGGGAGTGTGCGGAGCTTGCATGCCTGGCCAGAGGGCGGAGATCGCCTGGGCCCCGACCAGCTAAAGACGACGCAACATCTGATGGGTTGGCTGAAGGTGGACCTGGATGCTGAGGAGCTGCTCGCTGAGGGTCCGGGGGGCGTTGGCGGCAATCTACATGCCTTCCACCCTCCGCTCCTGGCGCTGGGCTTTGATGGCTTGGTTCGCGGCAACGGAGTGGCCTGGGAAGAAATCTGTTTGGATAAAGGGCAAGAAAGACAAAGGTCAGAAGCCAATAGTCGGTGCTACGTCTTGAGCTTGCGTTGGTTTTCCTTGAAGAGGAAAGGGTGATGCAGCAATAGTAGCGTAAGTATTTCCCTCGGTTTTTGAGAACCAAGGTATCAATCCAGTAGGAGGCTCCTCAAAAGTCCCACGCACCTACACAAACAAACAAAGAACTCGCAACCAACACAATAAAGGGGTTGTCAATCCCTTCACGGCCACTTGCAAAAGTGAGATCTGATAGAGATAGTATGATAAGATAAATATATTTTTGGTATTTCGAATATAGATTGGAAAAGTAAAGATGCAAATAAAAGTAGATTGAAAGCTTATATGATAAAAGATAGACCTGGGGGCCATAGGTTTCACTAGTGGCTTCTCTCAAGATAGCATAAGTATTACGATGGATGACCAAATTACTATCGAGCAATTGATAGAAAAGCGAATAATTATGAGATTATCTAGGCATGATCATGTATATAGGCATCACGTCCGTGACAAGTAGACCGACTCCTGCCTGCATCTACTACTATTACTCCACACATCGACTTCTATCCAGCATGCATCTAGAGTATTAAGTTCATAAGAATAGAGTAACGCATTATGAAAGATGACATGATGTAGAGGGATAAACTCAAGCAATATGATATAAACCCCATCTTTTTATCCTCGATGGCAACAATACAATACATGCCTTGCAACCCCTGCTGTCACTGGGTAAGGACACCACAAGATTGAACCCAAAGCTAAGCACTTCTCCCATGGCAAGAAAGATCAATCTAGTAGGCCAAACAAAATTGATAATTCGAAGAGACTTGCAAAGATAATTCAATCATACATAAAAAATTCAGAGGAGATTCAAATATTTCTCATAGATAAACCTGATCATAAACCCACAATTCATCGGATCTTGACAAACACACCGCAAAAAGAGTTTACATCGAATAGATCTCCACAAGAGAGGGGGAGAACATGGTATTGAGATCCAAAAAGAGAGAAGAAGCCATCAAGCTAATAACTATGGACCCGAAGGTCTGTGGTAAACTACTCACAACTCATCGGAGGGGCTATGGTGTTGATGTAGAAGCCCTCCATGGTCGATTCCCCCTCCGGCGGAGCGCCGGCGAAGGCTCCAAGATGGGATCACACGGATACAGAAGGTTACGACGGTGCAAATTGTTTTTCGTTCGCTCCCGGGATGTTTTCGGGGTATGTGGGTATATATAGGAGGAAGAAGTAGGTCGGTGGCCGCCTGAGGGGCCCACGAGATAGGGGGCGCGCCCAGAGGGGCTGGGCGCACCCTCCAATCTCGTTGCTGCCTTGGGTGCTTCTTGGCTTGCACTCCAACTCCTATGGATCACGTTCGTTCCAAAAATCACGCTCCCGAAGGTTTCATTCCGTTTGGACTCTGTTTGATATTCCTTTTCTTCGAAATACTGAAATGGGCAAAAAAACAGCAATACGGACTGGGCCTCTGGTTAGTAGGTTAGTCCCAAAAATGATATAAATGTGTAAAATAAATCCCATAAACATCCAAAATGGGTAATATAATAGCATGGAACAATCAAAAATTATACATACATTGGAGATGTATCAAGCATCCCCAAGCTTAATTACTGCTCGTCCTTGAGTAGGTAAATGATAAAAACAGAATTTTTTATGTGGAATGCTACCTAGCATAATTCTCAATGTAATTTTCTTTATTGTGGCATGAATGTTCAGATCCAAATGATTCAAAATAAAAGTTCATATTGATAAAATAAATAGTAATACTTCAAGCATACTAATCAAAGCAATCATGTCTTCACAAAATAACATGGCTAAAGAAAGTTCATCCCTACAAAATCATATAGTTAGGCTATGCTTCATTTTCGTCACACAAAAATGTTCCCAAATTCTACACCCCCGATGACAAGCCAAGCAATTGTTTCCTACTTAAATAATCTGAAACTTTTTCAAATTTCACGCAATACATGAGCGTGAGCCATGGATATAGCACTATGGGTGGAATAGAATATGATGACAGGGATTGTGTGGAGAAGACAAAAAAAGAGAAAGTCTCACATTGACGAGGATAATCAACGGGCTATGGAGATGCCCATCAATTGATGTCAACATGAGGAGTAGGGATTGCCATGCAACGGATGCACTAGAGCTATAAATGAATGAAAGCTCAACAAAAGAAACTAGTGGGTGTGGATCAAACTTGCTTGCTCACGAAGACCTAGGGCATTTGAGGTAGGCCATCGTAGGAATATACAAGCCAAGTTCTATAATGAAAAATTCCCACTAGTATATGAAAGTGACAACATATGAGACTCTCTATATGAAGAACATGGTGCTACTTTGAAGCACAATATATGAGACTCGATATATGAAGAACATGGTGCTACATTGAAGCACAAGTGTGTAAAAAGAGATAGTAACATTGCCCCTTTTTATTTATTTTCTTTTTTTCTCTTATTTTTTTCCTTTTTTGCGCCTTTTTTTGGCCTTTATTTTTTCTTTTCTTCTTCTTTGGGACAATGCTCTAATAATGATGATCATCACACTTTTATTGATTACAACACATGAATTACAACTCAAAACTAGAACAAGATATGACTCTATATGAATGCCTCCGGCGGTGTACCGGGATGGTGCAATGAATCAAGAGTGACATGTATGAAAATTATGCATGCTGGCTTTGCCACAAATACGATGTGAACTAATGATCATGCAATGGCAATATGACAAAAGTAATGCGTGTCATGATGATGAACGGAATGGTGGAAAGTTGTATGGCAATATATCTCGGAATGGCTATGGAAATGCCATAATAGGTAGGTATGGTGGCTGTTTTGAGGAAGATATAAGGAGGTTTATGTGTGATAGAGCGTATCGTATCACGGGGTTTGGATGCACCGGCGAAGTTTGCACCAACTCTCAAGTTGAGAAAGGGCAATGCACGGTACCGAAGAGGCTCGCAATGGTGGAAAGGTAAAAGTGTGTATAATCCACAGACTCAACATTAGTCAAAAGAACTCATATACTTATTGCAAAAATTTAGAAGTCATCAAAAACCAAGCACTACGTGCATGCTACTAGAGGGATAGATTGGTAGGAAAAGACCATCGCTCATCCCCGACCGCCACTCATAAGGATGCACAATCCAAGTACACTTCATGTTTCAAATATGTTACACAACTTTAACCATAGGTGCATGCTATGGGACTTGCTAACTTCAACACAAGCATTCTTTGAATTCATAACCACCCAACTAGCATGACTTTAATATCACTACCTCCATATCACAAAACAATTATCAAGTATCAAATTGATCATAGCATCCAATTCACTTCCTATGATAGTTTTTATTATACCCAACTTGGATGCCTACCATTCTAGGACCAATTTTATAACCATAGAAAATACCATGCTGTTCTAAGAGACTCTCAAAATAATATAAGTGAAGCATGAGATACTAGCAATTTCTACAAAATTAAGCCACTGCCGTGCTCCAAAAGATATAAGTGAAGCACTAGAGCAAAAACTATCTAGCTCAAAAGATATAAGTGAAGCACATAGAGTATTCTAATAAATTCTAATCAAGTAGGCTTCTCCCAAAAGGTGTGTACAGCAATGATGATTGTGGTAAACTAAAAAGAAAAGACTAGTATCATACACGACGCTCCAAGCAAAACACATATCATGTGGCGAATAAGAATATAGCTCCAAGTAAAGTTAGCAATGAACGAAGAAGAAAGAGGGGTTGCCTTACCGGGGCATCCCCAATCTTAGGCTTTTGGCTATTCTCGAATATCTTGGGGTGCCATGGGCATCCCCAAGCTTAGGCTTTTGCCACTACTTATTCCATAGTCCATCAAATCTTTACCCAAAACTTGAAAACTTCACAACACAAAACTCAACAGGAAATCTCATAAGCTCCGTTAGTGAAAGAAAACAAAACCACCACATAAGGTACTGTAATGAACTAATTCTTTATTTATTTTGGTGTTAAACCTACTGTATTCCAAGTTCTCTATGGTTCATACCACTTAATACTAGCCATAGATGCATCAAAATAAGCAAACAACACACGAAAAACAGAATCTGTCAAAAATAGAACAGTTTGTAGCAATCTGTAACTAACGCAAACTTCTGAACTTTAAAAATCCTACCAAAATAGGAAGTCCTGGAAAATTTGTCTGTTGATCAGAAGAAAAAAGAATCAACGCAAAATCACTTTTCTCTTATTTAACAAAACTAATTTCGTGTGCTCAAAAGTTTCTGTTTTTCAGCAAAATCAAATTAACTATCACCATAGGATATCCTAAAGGTTCTACTTGGCACAAACACTAATTAAAACATAAAAACACATCTAAACACAAGGTAGAAGAAAAATTTATTACTAAACAGAAACAAAAACAAAAAAGACAAATAAAATTGGGTTGCCTCCCAACTAGCGCTATTGTTGAACGCCCCTAGCTAGGCATAAATGCGAAGATAGATCTAAGTAGTGCCATCTTTGGCACTCAATTCATAAGTAGCCCGCATGATAGATTCATAAGGTAATTTGACTTTGTTTCTTGGAAAGTGCTCCATGCCTTTCCTTAATGGAAAATTGAATCTAATATTCCCATCCTTCATATTAATAATCGCACCAATCATTCTAAGGAAAGGTCTACCAAGAATAATAAAATCTATATCAAGAACGATAAAATCTACGGGCACCAAATTTCTGTTTGCAACAATGAGAACATCATTGATCCTTCCCATTGGATTTTTAATGGTGAAATCCGCAAGGTGTAAATTTAAAGAGCAATCATCAAGATCATGGAAACCTAGAATATCACATAAAGTTTTCGGAATTGTGGAAACACTAGCACCCAAATCACACAAAGCATAACACTCATGATCTTTAATTTTAATTTTATAGTAGGTTCCCACTCGTCATTAAGTTTTCTAGGTATAGAAACTTCCAAATTAAGTTTTTCATCATAATATTGCATCAAGGCATCAACGATATGTTTGGTAAAAGCCTTATTTTCACTATAAGCATGAGGAGAATTAACAGATTGCAACAAGGAAATACAACCTTCTAAAGAACAATTATCATAATCAAATTCCTTGAAATCCGAGCTAGTGGGTTCAATACTATTTAAAGTCATGACCTCTCCAATCCCACTTTTAGCAAATTTAGCATCATGATCTAAAAACTCCGAATTATTGGGACGCCTTCTAACTAAAGTTGACTCATCTCCAGTCCCATTATTATCAAGATTCATATTACAAAACAAATATCTAATAGGGGACACATCAATAACTTTAAGATCTTCATCATTATTTTCATGGAAACTAGAAGAACATGCCTTTACAAAGCAATCTTTCTTAGCACGCAATCTAGCGGTTCTTTCCTTGCACTCATCAATGGAAATTCTCATGGCTTTGAGAGACTCATTGATATCATGCTTAGGAGGAGTAGATCTAAGTTTCAAAGAGTCAACATCAAGCGAAAGTCTATCAACGTTCCTAGCCAAATCATCAACTTTGAGCAATTTTTCTTCAAGCAAAGCCTTAAAATTCTTTTGAGAGATCATAAATTGTTTCACACTATTCTCAAAATTAGAGAGCATATTTTTAAAATTACCATAATAATTATTGTAGGAATTTCCATAATTATTAGAGGAATTACTAGGGAACGGTCTAGGATTAAAGTTTCCTCTATAAGCATTGTTTCCAAAACTATTCCTACCAAAAAGTTCACATCCATAGATTCATTATTATTCTCAATCAAAGTAGACAAAGGCATATCATTGGGATCAAGTAGAGCATTCTTAGTAGCAAACAATTTCATAAGTTCATCCATCTTTCCACTCAAAACATTAATTTCTTCTATAGCATGCACTTTTTTACTAGTAGATCTTTCGGTGTGCCAGTGAGAATAATTAGGCAGAATATTATCAAGAAGTTTTGTAGCATCTCCTAAAGTGATTTCCATAAACGTGCCTCCCGCGGACATATCTAAAAGATTTCTAGAAGCAAAGTTCAAACCGGCATAAAAATTTTGTATGATTATCCATAAATTCAAACCATGAGTAGGGCAATTGCGAATCATCAATTTCATTCTTTCCCAAGGTTGTGCAACATGCTCATGATCAAGTTGTTTAAAATTCATAATATCGTTCCTAAGAGTGATAATCTTAGCGAGAGGAAAATACTTAGAGATAAAATCATCTTTGAACTTGTTCCAAGAATCAATACTATTTTTAAGCAAAGACGAAAACCAAACTTTAGCACGATCTCTAAGTGAAAACTGAAATAACTTGAATTTAACAATATAATTATCCGTATCTTTCTTATTTTGCATATCACGCAAATCAACAAAGTTGTTTAGATGGGTAGCAGCATCTTCACCAGGAAGGCCGGTGAATTGATCTTTCATAACAAGATTCAGCAAAGCAGTATTGATTTCACAAGACTCAACATCATTAAGAGGAGCAATCGGAGTACTAAGGAAATCGTTATTATTGGTATTGGAGAAATCACACAATTTGGTATTATCTTGCGCCATGGCAACAAGTAATCCAACACACAAGCAAACAGAAAAAGGCAAGCGAAAGAAAGAGAGGAGATTGGGAATGTGATACGTCTCCAATGTATCTATAATTTATGAAGCATTCATGCTATATTATTATTTGTTTTGAATGTTTACGGGCTTTATTATACACTTTTATATTACTTTTGGGACTAACCTACTAACCGGAGGTCCATCCCATATTGTTGTTTTATTGCCTGTTTCAGTATTTCAAAGAAAAGGAATATCAAACGGAGTCCAAACGGAATGAAACCTTTTTGAGCGTGATTTTTGGAAAGGATATGATCCGAGAGACTTGGAGTACAAGCCAGGGAAGGTTAGAGGAGGCCAGGAGAAAGGAGGGCGCGCCCACCCCCCTGGGCGTGCCCCCTGTCTCGTGGGCCCCTCGAGGCTCCCCCGACCGACTTCTTTCGCCTATATATTCCCTTATACCCTAAAACCATCGAATACGAAAATAGATCGGGAGTTCCGCCGCTGCAAGCCTCTGTAGCCACCAAAAACCTCTCGGGAGCCTGTTCCGGCACCCTGCCGGAGGGGGGGGATCCCTCACCGGTGGCCATCTTCATCATCCCGGCGCTCTCCATGACGAGGAGGGAGTAGTTCACCCTCGGGGCTGAGGTATGTACCAGTAGCTATGTGTTTGATCTCTCTCTCTCTCTCTCTCGTGTTCTATCTATGGCACGATCTTGATATATCACGAGCTTTGCTATTGTAGTTGGATCTTATGATGTTTCTCCCCCTCTACTCTCTTGTAATGGATTGAGTTTTCCCTTTGAAGTTATCTTGTCGGGTTGAGTCTTTAAGGATTTGACAACGCTTGATGTATGTCTTGCCGTGCTTATCTGTGGTGACAATGGGATATCACGTGATCCACTTGATGTATGTTTTGGTGATCAACTTGCAGGTTCCGCCCATGAACCTATGCATAGGGGTTGGCACACATTTTCGTCTTGACTCTCCAGTAGAAACTTTGGGGAACTTTTTGAAGTACTTTGTGTTGGTTGAGTAGATGAATATGAGATTGTGTGGTGCATATCGTATAATCATGCCCACGGATACTTGAGGTGACAATGGAGTATCTAGGTGACATTAGGGTTTTGGTTGATTTGTGTCTTAAGGTGTTATTCTAGTATGAACTCTATGATAGATTGAACGGAAATAATAGTTTCATGTTATTTTACTACAGACTCTTGAATAGATAGAACAGAAAGGATAACTTTGAGGTGGTTTTGTACCCTACCATAATCTATTTGTCTATTCTCCACTATTAGTGGCTTTGGAGTGACTCTTTGTTGCATGTTGAGGGATAGTTATATGATCCACTTATGTTATTATTGTTGAGAGAACTTGCACTGGTGAAAGATTGAACCCTATGCCTTGTTTCCTAGCATTGCAATACCGTTTACGCTCACTTTTATCATTACTTACCTTGCTATTTTTATAATTTCAGATTACAAAAACCTATACCTACCATCCATATTGCACTTGTATCACCATCTCTTCGCCGAACTAGTGCACCTATACAATTTGCCATTGTATTGGGTGTGTTGGGGACACAAGAGACTCTTTGTTATTTGGTTGCAGGGTTTCTTGAGAGAGACCATCTTCATCCTACGCCTCCTACGGATTGATAAACCTTAGGTCATCCACTTGAGGGAAATTTGCTACTGTTCTACAAACCTCTGCACTTGGAGGCCCAACAACGTCTACAAGAAGAAGGTTGTGTAGTAGACATCAGAAAGAGAGGGTGAATAAAACGGCAAGGGTGAAGTGGGGGAGAGGAAAACGAGAGGCAAATGGCAAATAATGTAAATGCGAGGGAGATGAGTTTGTGATGGGTACTTGGTATGTCTTGACTTGAGCGAAGACCTCCCCAGGAACAGCGCCAGAAATCCTTCTTGCTACGTCTTGAGCTTGCGTTGGTTTTCTTTGAAGAGGAAAGGGTGATGCAACAATAGTAGCATAAGTATTTACCTCCGTTTTTGAGAACCAAGGTATCAATCCAGTAGGAGGCTCCTCAAAAGTCCCCGCACCTACACAAACAAACAAAGAAGTCGCAACCAACGCAATAAAGGGGCTGTCAATCCCTTCACGACCACTTGAGAAAGTGAGATATGATAGAGATAGTATGATAAGATAAATATATTTTTGTTATTTTATAATATAGATTGGAAAAGTAAAGATGCAAATAAAAGTATATTGAAAGCTTATATGATAACAGATAGACCCGGGGGCCATAGGTTTCACTAGTGGCTCTCTCAAGATAACATAAGTATTACGATGGGTGAACAAATTACTTTCGAGCAATTGATAGAAAAGTGAATAATTATGAGATTATCTAGGCATGATGATGTATATAGGCATCACGGCCATGACAAGTAGACCAACTCCTGCCTGCATCTACTACTATTACTCCACACATCGACCGCTATCCAGCATGCTTCTAGAGTATTAAGTTCATAAGAACAGAGTAAAGCATTAAGAAAGATGACATGATGTAGAGGGATAAACTCAAGCAATATGATATAAACCCCATATTTTTATCCTCGATGGCAAAAATACAATACGTGCCTTGCAACCCCTGCTGTCACTGGGTAAGGACACCGCAAGATTGAATGCAAAGCTAAGCACTTATCTCATGGCAAGAAAGATCAATCTAGTAGGCCAAACCAAACTGATAATTCAAAGAGACTTGCAAAGATAACTCAATCATACATAAAAGAATTCAGAGGAGATTCAAATATTTCTCATAGATAAACTTGATCATAAACCCACATTTCATCGGATCTCGACAAACACACCGCAAAAAGAGTTTACATCGAATAGATCTCCACAAGAGAGGGGGAGAACATGGTATTGAGATCCAAAAAGAGAGAAGAAGCCATCTAGCTAATTACTATGGACCCGAAGATCTGTGGTAAACTAATCACAACTCATCGGAGGGGCTATGGTGTTGATGTAGAAGCCCTCCGTGGTCGATTCCCCCTCCGGCGGAGCACCGACGAAGGCTCCAAGATGGGATCTCGCAGATACAAAAGGTTATAGCGGTGGAAATTGTTTTTCGCTGGCTCCCTGGATGTTTTCGGTTTACGTGGGTATATATAGGAGGAAGAAGTAGGTCGGTGGCCGCCCGAGGGGCCCACAAGACAAGGGGGCACGCCCTCCTATCTCGTAACCGCCTCGGCTACTTCTTGGCTTGCACTCCAACTCCTCTAGATCATGTTCGTTCCAAAAATCACGCTCCCGAAGGTTTCATTCCGTTTGGACTCCGTTTGATATTCCTTTTCTTCGAAATACTAAAATAGGCAAAAAAACAGCAATACGGGCTGGGCCTCCGGTTAGTAGGTTAGTCCCAAAAATGATATAAATGTGTAAAATAAAGCCCATAAACATCCAAAAGGGGTAATATAATAGCATGGAACAATCAAAAATTATCGATACGTTGGAGACGTATCAGTCGGCTTGAATAAGGGTCGACGACTTGGATTAAGAAAGAAAGAGGAGGAGGCCTACCATCGACCAAGTCCTCAATGCCGCTGAAGCAGGCAGTTAGCTGCGCCTCCTTGTCGGCCCACGCGGATCGCTCTATCTCAAACTCGGTGAAGAGGTCGGTCTCCTTCGTCTTCGCCTCCTTCTGAGCCATCTTGAGGGCCTCCGACTGCTTTGCGAGCTGCGTGACCAATCGGTCACGCTCCTCGGCCAGCTTGCTACACTCCACCTCGTTACTGCGCAGTGCGGTGTTGGCTTCGACCAGCTGCTACAGCAAGGCGGCGTTGGCCTCTGCAAAGAGGGAAGAAGAGAGAACGTCAACCAATCAACAAAGAAGGGACGCAGTTGCTGGGGAGATCCAGCCCGACTGCTCAACAGTCGGCCCGAATCTCGGGGACTACAGCCCGCGGGTGCGCTATCGCGCCCCCACAGAGAAAGAAGTTATCAACAGAATAAAGTTGCTGGGAAGATCTGGCCCGACTGCTCAGCAGCCGGCCCGAATCTCGGGGACTATAGCCTGCGGGTGCGCCAGTGCGCCCCCACGACGAAAGGAAGTCAAAACTTACTCTGGCTCTCGGAAAAGTTGGCGGTCTGCTTATCCAGTTCCTGGACTCCGGAGTTGAAGGTGGCCATGCGAAGATGTGGTAATCCTGCGATAAGGATGTCAGAATAAGTTAACATTCGATGCTCGCAAGTTAAACTTCCGGACCGCCTGCTCAGCTGCCGGCCAGAAACTTGGGGACTACACCCAGTGGGTGCGCTGGCACACCCCCACGGAGGAAGCAAGAAGATCAAAAATAATAGAGAAGTAAGAAACTTACTCGGATGGCTGCCCGTGAATCTAGGAATGCCTCGTTACATCGCTTGAGGGCTTCGGCTTCAGCCTGGAGCTTGGCCTGGACGTCGAGGGACGCCTGGTTCAAGGCTCCCATCTCGCCTCCGCGTACCCAGCCAGCGGGCGCGGCACTGGTCGCCTCGGTGTCGAGGACCGACGAACTCGCGGCACCGGCCTCCAGCGGCCGCGGTGCTGAGGCTGCCTTCGAAAGACGGCGGCACACGGGTGTGCGGACCTCAGGAGTTAGGTCCGTCACCACCTTGTTCCCGGGTGGTGGCACCAGTAGGGTAGCCGGCTGCCCGTCTTGCGCTCCGCCGGTCGGCGGTGGCGGGCACATGATGACGTCCGGCATGGCCACATCGCCGCCCTCCCTCTCCATGACCGGCTGCTCGTCGCCGGCTCCCCCAGTCGTCGCCACAAACTCCGGTGGACGTGGTGCGGTGTTCAGGGGAGTCACGAGCAGCGGCTCCTAGCGGCACGCGGCCTCTGCAAGCCGCTCCTTCGCCACGGTGTCAGCCTCCGCCTGCGCCAGCTTCCTCGCTGCAGACGCCGCCGCCTTGTCAGCCTCTGCCTTCTCCAGGCGAGCGGCTTCCTGCTCCTCGCGCAACTCCCATCTAGGGAGGAGGTCAAGGAATAAGAAGAAGAAGGGGGACTCTCTCCCCCTTGCTTCCGGTGGCGCCGGAACGCCGCCGGGGGCCATCATCATCACCGCGATCTTCACCAACACCTCCGCCATCTTGACAAACATCTCCATCACCTTCCCCCATATATATTCAGCGGTCCACTCTCCTGCAACCCGCTGTATCCTCTACTTGAACATGGTGCTTTATGCTTCATAATATTTTCCAATGATGTGTTGCCATCCTATGATGTCTGAGTAGATTTTCGTTGTCCTATCGGTGATTGATGAATTTCTATGATTGGTTTGAGTTGCATGTTTTATTATTGGTGTTGTCCTATTGTGCCCTCCGTGTCGTACAAGCCTGAGGGATTCCCGCTGTAGGGTTTGCAATATGTTTTTGATCTGCTTATGGTGGGTGGCGTGAGTGACAGAAGCACAGACCCGAGTAAGTAGGTTGTTTGCGTATGGGATAAAGGGGCCTTGATACTTTAATGCTATGGCTGGGTTTTACCTTAATGCATCTTTAGTATTTGCGGATGCTTGCTAGAGTTCCAATCATAAGTGCATATGATCCAAGTAGAGAAAGTATGTTAGCTTATGCCTCTCGCTCAAATAGAAATGCGATAGTGATTACCGGTCTAGTAACATAGTCAATTGCTTAGGGACAATTCCACAACTCCTACCACCACTTTTCCACACTCGCTATATTTACTTCATTTCATCTTTATCTAAAAAGCCCCTACTTTCTATTTACGCATTCTTTATTATCATGCAAACTTATCCTACCACACCTACAAAGTACTTCTAGTTTCATACTTGTTCTAGGTAAAGCGAACGTCAAGCGTGCGTAGAGTCGTATCAGTGACCGATAGGACTTGAGAGAGTATTTGTTCTACCTTTAGCTCCTCGTTGGGTTCGACACTCTTACTTATCGAAAGATGCTACAACTATTCCGTATACTTGCGGGTCATCAGGGTCGTCCTCGTCGCTCACCTCCCGGTCCGGCTGGTAGTCACCACCCGGCCCCACGATGGCGGCCGTCGCTGCAGACATATAAATCTGCGCTCCGGAGAAGGAATCGCTTCACACCAAGAACTAGACTAAAGAAAGAGCTAAAAAAGAAGAAACTAAGAGACTTACGGCAGGCGGCGGGTCGTCGTGGGAGTACGGCCGCTTCCCGAACCGCTAGGCTCCCTCCGACACCTTGAGGTCGGAGATCTCGTTCACCATCCTCTCCACCTCGGCAGTTGGCATCTCCTTTGTGCACAACCTGCTCGGGTCATGATGCCCGCTTGTCCGGCAGATCAGATGAGGGCGGCCTTGAAGCTGGAGAACCCGGCGCTCGACGAAGGCGATGAGCAGGTAGGATGCCACGAGACCCTCCGAATCCTAAAGCACCTGAAGCACCTGGAGACAGGGGGCCGACCTCGTAGGCCGGCAGGTTGATGAAGTTGACTACCAGGTCGACGATCTCAACGTAGAAGTAAGATTGCTGCCACAGTTTCACCGACTGTGACAACTTGATGACCGGGAAGGCGTTCCTCTTCGCCGGCCGGCGCACGGCGATGATGCCGCTGCACTCAGCTGTGGTATCCTTGGCAGAGGTGCCTAGTTTGCCATAAAAGGAAGCTCCCCACGGCTTGATGGTGGGGAGGATGCTGAGGTAGCCCTCGCATGCCGTGACGAAGGAGGACAGCAGCGTCACGGTGTTGGGCGTCTTATGGTGCGGCTGGAGGTGGTTGAAGTCCATGAACGGGCGGAGAAACCCGCTCGCCGGGAGGCCGAAGCCACGAGGAAGTGCGAGCGGAAGACGACCTGCTCGCCCCCTACGGCGCCGGTGAGATCTCCTCCCGGGGCGGCACCCGCACCTTGACGAATTCCGCATTGGGCATCCGGCGCGTGTTCCGGAGGAAGGTGAGGTGATCCTCAATCACCGTCGAGCTGTCCCAGTCGCCACCCTTCTCGCGCACCATGGCTTCGAGCAGAGCTGCATGGGGAGGAGAAGCGCAACGGCGGAGAACTGTAGCAGCGCTACGGTGAGCACTAAGCAGCAATAGCAGTAGCGGCAGAGAGAGAGAGAGAGGAGGAAGAGTGTGGGGAGGAGGGCGCGCGTGCTCCGCCGCTCCCCTGCCTCCACCTACTTATAGCCCTCGGGCTACGAAGCCGAGGGGGCGGGGCGTGGGATCGTGGGATTAACTGCGCCCATGACCCCACGACCCCCCGATTAGCAGGTGGCCACTGTCGGTGTTCTGGGAACGGGGGTCCCTAGAGTTGCCTGCCTGCGGCCTGCGACGTGACTCAAGTGGGGGTCCAGTCAGCCCAGCTTCATCAGCTCAATCTCAAGACCCTCGCGAGGGGCCGAGCCTCGCGAGGTGGACGACAGGAAGCTTCCTCAGGAGGAGCCTCATCAGGCAGGCTAGCGAGGAGGCGGAGAGATCAAGGCAGGGCACCTCGCGAGGAGCCCGTGATGCAAGCCATCACGATCGAGACCAGGTAGGCGCCAGGCGGGGGCCGGCCTGCGTAGTGTCCTTGTTTCCCCTTCGGTGCAAAGGGGGCAAGTACAGGCCAAGGCATCAGGCAAAGGTTCCCGTTTCGGTGCAACAAGACCAAGACCAGCAGAGCGGAAGGATGGAGGTCATCGTGGAGCCCAGGACGGCATCATCGTCAGAGCCTTTGGCAGCCGAAGACCAACTTTAGTCAGGATAAGTGTACTAGATGTTCCCCTTCAAAATGGCCAATTGTTGGCGCCCTTCCCACTCATTATTTGGGAAGAGGCCCAGGTCCTCCCTTTATAAATAGGACTAGCCACCACAGAGTAGGGGCATCTGGAAGACGAATCAACTAGAGAGAGAGAGAAAGAGAGAAGCGACTGAACTCACCCAAGCAGTTCATCACTCCAGCTCAAGAACATCGCTCGCGAGGCTGTTCTCCCTTTGTATTGTTCATCATCAGCCCCTGAGGCAATCCACCACACCACAAACTAGAGTAGGGTATTACACCACAACGGTGGCCCGAACTAGTATAAACCTCGTGTCCCTTGTGTGTTCTTCTTTCTAGCCTAGATTCCTTGCGAGGCTTCGACGCATGAGCTGGTAGGGGAAAGATCTTCATGCGCACCCCAGAGTTCGAACCTCAAGGGTCTGCTGGAACCCAAAATCCTACATTTGGCGCACCAAGTAGGGGTGCGCCGAAGTTCTCCCTCCCGACGACCCGCTCTCTGCCGACAACGCGTCTCGCCCTCATGGCGGACAAGACGCCGCCCGCTCCAGTAGCCAATGCCGGCACTGGGCCGGGAGGCTCCGAGCCTTGGCCCCCGCCTTGCGACAGGTGCAGTGACTGCACAAGTTCAAGCCAGAGATGCCGCCGCGATACAACGGATCCACTGGTTTTCCTGCTGTCATACGAGGAGGCCGTCCTCAAAGTCGGGGGCGACGATAGGGTGATGGCCAACTGGTTTCCCATGGCCCTCACCGGCGTTCCGCGCATGTGGCTGCTCCACTTACCGACAGCTTCTGTGATCTCCTGGGGGGAGCTGCGCGACCTCTTCCTCGCCCATTACGCCGCGCCAGCGCCCCCGGTCGTCGCAGCTCTCCTAGGCGGCTCACAAGCGCCACCTTCGAGCCTCTACGTCAAGCCGTTCACCTGCCAGATCGGAACCGCCTCCAAGCGC
This sequence comes from Triticum dicoccoides, assembly GCF_002162155.2. NCBI lineage: Eukaryota > Viridiplantae > Streptophyta > Magnoliopsida > Poales > Poaceae > Triticum > Triticum dicoccoides. The sequence goes on from NC_041391.1 coordinate 292,029,077, forward strand.
CAAGAAGCCCCCCCGGGCTGGGTGGCCCCGAGGCCGATCTGACCTTCAACTCGGACGATCACCCCTCCAACCCCGCCGGTTCGGGTGCGCTCCCAATGCTGTGCACCCCCACCATCATCTGCCAAGTGGCCGTCACCAGGACCCTTATCGACGGTGGTGCCGGCCTCAACGGGCTCTCTGTGGAGGCCTTTAGCCTCCTCCACGTGCCACTGGAGCGGCTTCAGCCCAGCAGGCCTTTCTCGGGTGTCGGAGTCGGTTCCACCGCCTCCTTGGGACAGATTCGCCTCCCGGTGACCTTCGGCACCTATGAAAACTTCCGCATAGAGCTAATCGACTTGGACATTGCCCCCATCGGCCTCCCCTACAATGCCATCCTCGGCTACCCGGCCTTGGCCCGGTTCATGGCAGCAACTCACCCGGCGTACAACCTCAGGAAGATGCCCGGGAGCAGCAGCGTCCTTACCGTGTCAGGAGACACAAGAGATGCACTGTAGGCGCTCAAGCTTGCTTTCAAGACAACCTCCGGAGGACGCAAGCAGCGCCAGCACCCTCAACCTCGTCGAGCACCCCGTGTACTTCGTCAGCACGGTGCTACGGGACGCAAGGGCGGGGTACCCCATGCCTCAAAAACTCCTCCTCGCGCTATTAGTAGGCTCATGCAAGCTGCGGCACTACTTCCAAGGCCATCCCATCAAGGTCGTCTTAGCGTACCCCTTGGAAAGGGTACTCAGGAGCCCCAACTCGGATGGGAGAGTCACCGAGTGGAACATCGAACTGCAAGCATTTCAGCTAGAATTCAGCACGACCAGAGTCATCAAGGGGGCTGCACTTGCAGATTTCGTGGCAGAATGGGCAGAGGCGCCGGGCCTCGAGGCAGGCAAGGACCGATCACTTTCCCCAGGAAGCGAGGCACCGGACGACTGGGTCATGTACTTTGACGGGGCGTTCTCCTGACATGGCGCGGGGGCCGGCGCAGTACTCGTATCTCCTACTCAGGACAAGCTCTACTACGCCGTACAACTCTGTTTCCAGCATGGAGAAAAGGTCTCCAACAACATAGCAGAGTACGAGGGCCTGATAGCAGGCCTGAAACCCACAATCGCCTTGGGGGTAAAGCGCCTCATCATCAAGGGCGATTCACAACTCGTCAACTTCTCCAACAAGATATACGAGCCGAAGGACGAGCATATGGAAGCCTACCTTGTGGAGGTTCGCAGGATGGAGAAACAGTTTTGGGGGCTGGAGTTGCAGCATGTTCCTCGCGGCACCAATCAAGAGGCTGATGACACCGCCAAGAGGGCATCCAGGCGGCTGCCTCAGGAGCCTGGCGTCTTTGAGGAGCGACTCTTCAAGCCCTCGACAGCACCATCACTATCAAGCACGGCGCAACCTCGGGAGGAGCTCCCCCAGCCGCCTGCCTCTGGAGCCCCGGTCTGCGGCTCGGCCTCAGGGGCACGCCTGCTCCTGGTGTTGGAGCCTCAGGAAGGATGCTGGATCACAGAGCTCAAGAACTACTTGACGCAAGGGACCCTGCCGGAGAAGGAGGAGGAAGCAGAGCGTGTGGCGCGGCAAGCCACGGCCTACTGCATCAAGGATGGAGAGCTCTACCGGAGGCGACCAAATGATGTGTCCCTACGTTGCATTTCTAGAGACCAAGGGAAGGAGCTGCTGGCAGACATACACGGTGGAAACTGTGGGCATCACTCATCGTCACGGACCTTCGTTGGCAAGGCATTCCGTAACGGATTCTACTGGCCCACAACACTCAGTGATGTCGTTGAGCTGGTGAAGGCTTGTGAGGCCTGCCAATTCCACGCCAAGCAGATCCATCAGCCGGCGAGGGGTCTGCGGACTATACCCCTCTCAGGGCCGTTTGCAGTTTGGGGGCTGGACATTCTGGCCCGTTCCCTCTGGCGCCAGGGGGCTATCGCTACCTCTACGTCGCCGTGGACAAGTTCACCAAGTGGGCTGAAGTGGAAGCTGTCCGCACCATCCCAGCGGGCTCCGCAGTCAAGTTCATCAAGGGCCTCGTGAGCCGATTTGGGGTGCCTAACCGCATCATCACCGACAACGGTTCGCAATTCACCAGTAATCTCTTCAAAATGTACTATTCTAACCTCGGAACGCAGATATGCTACGCTTCGGTAGAACACCCCTAGAGCAACGGCCAGGCTGAACAAGCCAATGCGGAGGTCCTGAGGGGCCTGAAAACTAGGACCTTCAAGAAGAAGCTGGAGGCCTGCGGCAGGGGCTGGTACGACGAGCTCCAGTCTGTGTTGTGGTCTATCCGCATGACCGTGGCCAAGCCGACTAGCGAGACCCCGTTCTTCCTCGTCTATGGAGCTGAGGCCGTCCTCCCTCACGAGGTCAGGCATCGTTCCGCACGGGTCCTGGTGTTCGACGAGACGCATCAGGATGGCATGCGGCGGACGGATCTCGTGCTGGGGGAGGAACGCCGTCGAGAGGCCGCGCTGCGAGCGGCAAGGTATCAACAGGCGCTGCGACGATACCACTGCCGCAACATCCGCCCCAGAACTCTTGAGGTAGGGGACCTCGTGCTCAGACGGTTCCTCTCCACGGAGGGGTTGCACAAGCTCTCTCCCATGTGGGAGGGCCCATTCAAGGTTGTTCATGTTTCCAGGCCCGGCTCCGCGCGCTTGGAGACCCAGGAGGGGGTACCCATCCAGAACGCATGGAACATTCAACATCTCCGAAGATTCTACCCCTGAGCGAGGCCCAGTGCCTATGGAAAAGGCCCGGTGCCTGTGAAGAAGGCCAATGCCTGTGAAGCTACTGCATTTTGGAAAAGGCCCGGTGCCTGTGAAGAAGGCCAATGCCTGTGAAGCTACCGCATTTTGGAAAAGGCCATGTTCCTGTGAAGAAGGCCAATGCCTGTGAAGCTCACCGCCCGTGACACTCTCACGTAATAATGAGTGGGGTTGTACACGCCCCGAAGTCTCCGGAGTGCCGCCCTCGGGCCTCATGGGCTCCCGCCCATGCCCAGTGGCAGCACTTAGCTCCGCGCTGGTGAGAAGACGTCGAAGACTAGATTAGGTGCCGGACGCGGCCTTTTCATTTTCTTTCTGCAGTTAGCTTTTCGTTCCTATTTGAAGTTTTATTGAAGCTGTCGTCGTCTCTGGCCTGTGACTCTTTGACTTTTTCACTCTCCTCATTTTCTCTCGCGCAAGTCTCGCAAGGGAGGTACGCGGGCACCCTTGCGATAGTTTTCTGTCCCGGTCGTTTGAAGCTTTCCTATCCGAGTCCGCTGCGGGAGCACCCCTCCGAGTCCTTGCCCCACGGGCATCGCGACGCGAGCACAAGACCTGGGTCGGTCGCCCACACAATCGAAACCGGAAGATACCCCTCCTGACTAATCCTTGCAGGACATGAAGCGCACAGCGAGGCCTCAACCTCGGGAGGAGAAGACCACGACAAGCCACCCCGAGCTAAGTAACTCCCGCACACGGGCACGCGGTACGGAAACATAGCATAGAAATAGCGGAAACAACACGATAATTAACAGCAACAGTTCGACACGACCACACGGGGCCCTACACTACTCTCTTTTTGCACAGTTAAGGAAGAAAAACGAAATAGGCACGACTTGCTCGGCATCAACTCGCGGCAAGGCCTACGGAGCTCAGGCAGACCCCTGCTCTCGCTTCACCGGGGTGCGACGACGGACTGACCCGCTACCTTCCCCCAGGAGGGCGCGACGGTACGGGGGCTGGTCGCGACCCTCGCTGGAGGAGCTGCTGTCTGAAGGAGAGTCACCAAAGCTTGGCGAACCCCGAGCGCCGCTGCCCACGCGCCTGCCGCCATCTTCATCCTGATCAACGCCGGGGCTGGGCACCCGGCCGCGGTCATCGTTTTCGGGGCAGCACCCAGCACGGTGACCGTCTTCCCCGAACACCCTCACGTAGAGGGTGGCATCACCGTCGAACTTGAAGTGCAAGGTGCACCGCCGGCTCAGGCCACGCGCGCGGGCAAACTTTTGCCAGCCACGGGTCAGGGCCACACTACCAGTGGCAGAGACCTGCAGCGAAGCCCAGGAGGCCCTGCTGCAGCAACCGTCCGCCTGAAGCTAGAGGCCGCCCGGAGCGCCGGCCATTAGTTCACCTACAAAGAAGCGGGGGAGCTGGAGCCAGGTGCTGGTCGGGTCCGCTGACCACACGACAAACTCCGGCAGCACCTCCGCCGAGCGGAAGCGCGGCCTGGGTGGCCGCGCAGCCACGGCGTGCCTCCCATCGGCGACCGAGCACTCATCGCCGCGCAGGAGGCCGCCTCCACGACCACGGGAAGCCACTATGGGGGACGTGGGATGCTTGCGCGGGCGGCCCCGGCCGCGCTTGGTCGGAGGAGAGTCGGGCCCTTCCTGATGAGCCTTTCCCTTCTCCGCGGCCGAGAACCTGTTCAGCGGAGCCATGGGAGTGGCGAGTAGCTGGGATGGAGAGAAAGGAGTAGCAAGAAGGAATAGACTGGAATGGCTCGCGCTGTTCCGTACTTATAGCCTGCGAAGACCAACCGCCGGCCTCCATGATCGCAGGTAATCATGACCCGTTTTTACATGCAGGGACTTGTCAAGTCGTGCAGTTGCCGAGGCGTCGTGGGGAAGTGGAGATGCCCACGTCCAATCAACCGCCACGCGGTGCCCAAGGCCGCAGGCTGTTGGGCCCGTGGCGCTTCGCACTTGCCCCTTCGCTTCACTGCTAAGCCAAGTCTGGGTGCGCCTTGGGCCCAGGGGCTACTGTCGGCGTTCTGGGAACGGGGGTCCCCAGACTTGCCTGCCTGCGGCCTGCGGCGTGGCTCAAGTGGGGGGCCAGTGCAGCCCAGCTTCATCAGCTCAAGCTCAAGACCCTCGTGAGGGGCCGAGCCTCGCGGGGCGGATGACAGGAAGCTTCCTCAGGAGGAGCCTCATTACGCAGGCTCGCGAGGAGGCGGAGAGATCAAGGCAGGGCACCTTGCGAGGAGCCCGTGATGCAAGTCATGATGATCGAGACCAGGCGGGGGCCAGCCTACGCAGTGTCCTTGTTTCCCCTTTGGTGCAAACGGGGCAAGCACAGGCCAAGGCATCAGGCAAAGGTTACCGTTTCGGTGCAACAAGACCAAGACCAGCAGGGCGGCAGGATGGAGGTCATCGTGGAGCCCAGGACGGCGTCATCGTCAGAGCCTTTGGCAGCCGAAGACCAACTTTAGTCATGATAAGTGTACTAGACGTTCCCCTTCAAAATGGCCAATTGTTGGCGCCCTTCCCGCTCATTATTTGGGAAGAGGCCCAGGGCCTCCCTCTATAAATAGGACTAGCCACCACAGAGTAGGGGCATCTGGAAGACAAATCAACCAGAGAGAGAGAGAAAGAGAGAAGCGACTGAATGCACCCAAGCAGTTCATCGCTCCAGCTCAAGAACAGCCCTCGCGAGGCTGTTCTTCCTTTGTATTGTTCATCATCATCCCCTGAGGCAATCCACCACACCACAAACTAGAGTAGGGTATTACACCAAAACGGTGGCCCGAACTAGTATAAACCTCGTGTCCCTTGTGTGTTCTTCTTTCTAGCCTAGATTCCTTGCGAGGCTTCGATGCGTGAGCTGGTAGGGGAAAGATCTTCGTGCGCACCCCAGAGTTCGAACCTCAAGGGTCTGCCAGAACCGGAAATCCGACAACCACCCAATGCCCTCAAAGTTTGCGCCCCTCATCGAGAGGACAAGACAGGGTGAGGCTACAGTGTAGTCCCTCACCCCTGAATCCTGAGCCTGGCATGGCAATAGTGCCCCGTACAGGCGGAGACCTCCGCACGGTGCAGCACTGTTGCCACTCCCCCCTTGACGTCACTCCTGCCAGGCAGAGCCCTGTTCCCACAATGGCCTGTCGGTACGGCCTGCAGACGGCGGGCCCTACCAGCAAGTGATAGCCTCGAAGACGGCGGAGGACGAACCGGCCGAACCTGAGGAAGGCCGGCCTCCAGCAGGCAGCCAGTTCCTCCCTCGAGGCCCGCGCCCCATTAACCAGGTAAGACGCAGTGTGGCTACAGTGATCTCCCACCAGGCGGCGGGACTGTATCCACACTCTGCTGACCAAGCCTGCGTCATTAGCAACACGTCTATAGTGATCAGCCACCAACCAGACCTGCCAGTGGCGGGAGCGGCCTATCGGCTCCGTACTGGACCAGTCGGTGGGGCCCACCAGGCGGCGGGCCCCAGCAGCCGGCAGAGGAGCCAGCGACCGGAGACACTGACAGCTGGGTCCAGCACCCGGCCAGATTACTGTTGTACCCCTGGGGGGTAGGCCTATATAAACCCCCCCCAGAGCACCCATGCAAACAGTTCCCACCCTGATAGAACTAGCCACTACCCTAGAGGAAGAAGAGAGCTAGCCCTGCCTCCTTCTACCTCTAGCCCATAGCTCAAGGAGCACCATTGTATCACGTGTGCCTTAGTGATCATGCGGAGACCCCACAGTGCAGGACTAGGGGTGTTATCTCCTAGGAAAGCCCCAAACCTGGGTAAAGTGCGTCGGCGTTCGTGTCTACGCCTCATCCCGCTTCCAGGCACCGACGACGTTCTACTCGCTCCCACCATGGTAAGCCATCCTTTGGCATATGTCGCACCCAACCCCCGACAAAGGACTACAGTCATGGGGAGTTTGGTAGGAAATGGACCAAGAGTTAATGCACTTGCTTTGCAACTGCATAATTTGGTCCAGAAACTTGATCAGGAAGGTGGACTCACATGGAGTGTCAAATAGAGCTAAAATTGGGCAAGGTAGAGTCATTTGGTCTTATGAAGATGCTCGAAAAGTATCATACCATTTGGCCAAGCCAAATTGGTACATCCTTCACAAACATCTCCTTTGGACAAAAACCTGCAAAAATTCTAGAGGAATAATGGCTTGATGAACTATGCCCAAAATGGGTGGAGATAAGTTATATGGCTAATATAAGGCCTAGAAAAATTTACAGCCATAATGGAGCAAGATAAAATATACTTGCTTCACAAACTGAAATTTTGACCAGAAACTAAGAATTGAAGATGAGCTCACATGGAGGCATGACATGAGCTCAACTTGGGTGGAGGGCTATTATATGATGATATGAAGGATCGTGCAAAATGGCAACTCATTTGGATATGCATAGCTTGTACCTCCTTCACAAAGCAAATGAGGTTGCGTTTTGCCATGTGGCAATGATATGGACATGAAAAGATGTCCAAGGAGTTTGAGGTCAATTGGGCAAAGGAAAATAGCACTTGCTTCACAATGTGCCATTTAGGGCAGAATAGGAAATGAATTATTGGAGGATTATTTTTGAACATGGCAATGATTTTTTTCCATATTTGGGCAAGATATGACCCAAACAATTTATGAGAATTATTTGGGAATTTTAGGAGTGATGGAAATATAGGTTGCTTTACTACCTAGGGTAGTTTGAATTATTCCTTTAATAGAAAAGGAATATTCCCAATAAAAAGAATATTGGGATTTGGGCTAGGATGAAAATGACAGGGTCTAGGGAAGGATTTGGGAATGATAAGCCGCTCTAGAAAGAAAGAAGAGGGCATCCTCTTCAGTTTCCAGACCACAAAGCCACGAAAAAGGAAAACTCAGGCAAAAACCATGAAGAAACAAAAGAAAAAGAAAGGGCCAAAAATCAGGCTATCACAGGATTGTCCATGTAATGGGTAGACAGTAATTTCTATCTCCCAAACACTTGGCTTCAGGCAGCCGACGTGGGAGTGGACATTTTGCCGCTTCTTTCAAATTTTTGGACAATAAGCATCCATGTTTACCCTGGCAACTAAATTCGAATCCATTTTGTATTCCTATAAGATTTTTTATAAATCATTCTATGTGTTTTTATATATCTTCAAAAGCACGAAAAAGATGTATTCCACTATCATATATGAATATGATTTACAGCCGATACTCAAATTCAGAAGCTAGAATCCAATTTAAGGTGAATTCGAATATTTGGAACACTTTATGTCCAACTCAAATGTCACACACAGCATAATGTGTACTCCCATTTAGATATGTACACAAGCAATGTATCAAGATTGAAATACTGAGTAAATCAACCAAGAATGTACATAACTAATAGACATATAAACACTTATAGAGTATATGGATCAATAATATCAACTAACATACATAAGCCAGGCCACTGTACTTTTTTTTTCTAGAACAACATCCTTTTTTAGCAAAGCTACTACAACATCTTGGCCCTTTCTGATGCGTGCCACTTATGGTCCATCTATACTACTATTATTGCTGAATGCACATTCAGCCCAATTGGCATATTTGTAGGTCTGGCACAACAATCAAAATGAAATGTCTCCGAGTCTTATCAATTAATACAGATTTGTGCTCAAATAAAATTACAAACCAAAAACCAAAAACAATTATTACATGATCTCTTAAACAAATGGTTTGATTGATTACATGAACCAACAACACAAAGGTTATTCAACGTTGGAAAAAACATTTCACCTATGATTTACCAAGTGGGCTTTTTTCCTTGAGGACCTTAACAATGCAGTCAGTCTTAGCTTGCTTTGTTTTGAAACCCACCAAATATTTAATGGTTGTCTTGAGTACTTCTTGTTATTGTGCCGTTTGCTTCCTCAACATGTCAACTTCATCTCTAAGTGCAGAAGTAGAATCTCTTTCTACCACTAGTTTAGCCTTTAGAGCATTAGTAGTTGGCAATTCATAATGCACTATTGGGCCGGTGCCACTACTATGGGATGATACAACATCCATGGGGACCTCGCTCTTTGATCCTGGGCTAACCTATTTTCCATTAAAGTTCTGATTGGATTCCAAAAAGTTGAAGTTAGCAAAACATCTCAACTAGGAGTTATAACAGCAAACCAGTTAAACAAACAAGGAATTAAAGAGTTTCAATTGGATGTTGAAAATTAGTTATTAACATCATTGTAACCGGTTGTTGCAGCAGCGAAGCAGTTAAACAAACAAGTTTTGCAAAAGGTACCTGTTGTGGCATTGGAGTTTCTCTTGGATCCTGAAAAGTTGAGTAGCCAGTAACATGATTAGAGCAACCGGTTGCAGCAGCAAAGCAGTTAAACAAAAAAGTTATGCAAAAGGAACCTGTTGGCGCTTTGGAGTTTCTCTTGGATCCTGAAAAGTTGAGTAGTCAGTAACTTGATTAGAGCAACAAGTTACAACAGCAAACCTGTTACACAAATATATTTTTGAAAATGTACCTGCTGTGCAATTGGACTTCCAATTGGATCCTGAAAACTTGAAGTTGGTAAGATGATTACAGCAACAAGTTATAGCAGCAAACCAGGTAAACAAGGAAGTTTCTAAAAACATACCTGTTGTGCCAATGAAGTTTTAGTTGGATCCTACAAACTTGAATGTTAGCAATCAATAAAAAAAGTTTTGCAAGAGCCATAAGAAACTAACATCAAACTAGTAAAACTAACCAGTTTTGGCAACATATTTAATTCACATGAACTAGTAAAACTAACAAGTTCTTGGAAATGTATTAAGTAACAAGTCGGTACCGTTTACCAGCAACACAACCTTCTATAAATTTCTTTGATGTAAGAAAAATGATTCCAACACATATATAAGTTAAAAAGATGGTGTCCCTCATATAAACCTGACAATTGTCTATCTATGAACATGCAAACATTACTAGTGCTACAAGTGATAACAGCAAACCATTTAAACAAACAAGGTATCAGGACATAAATTAAACGTGAATTCTTCTACACCCTAGAAGTGCATATGACCAGCTATCTATGTGCTTAAGTAGCTATTTAAGTTCAGGCAAACAGGTAATTCTTAACAGTAAGTATCAAACACATAGATAGGCGTGATATGTCTCCAACGCATCTATAATTTTTTATTGTTCCATGCTATTATATTATCCGTTTTGGATGTTTAATGGGCTTTACTATGCACTTTTATATTATTTTTGGGACTAACCTATTAACCGGAGGCCCAGTCCAAATTGCTATTTTTTGCCTATTTCAGTGTTTCACGGAAAAGGAATATCAAATGGAGTCCAAATGGAATGAAACCTTCGGGAGAGTTATTTTTGGAACAAACACAATCCAGGAGACTTGGAGTGGACGTCAAGAAAGAAACGAGGCGACCAAGAGGTAGGAGGGCATGCCCAGGGTGGTAGGCGCGCCCCCACCCTCATGGGCCCCTCATGGCTCCCCTGACCTATTTCTTTCGCCTATATATACTCATATACCCTGAAAACATCCAGGAGCACCACGAAACCCTATTTACACTACCGCAACCTTTTGTACCCATGAGATCCCATCTTGGGGCCTTTTCCGGCGCTCCGACAGAGGGGGAATCGATCATGGAGAGCTTCTACATCAACACCATAGCCTCTCCGATGAAGTGTGAGTAGTTTATCTTAGACCTTCGGGTCCATAGTTATTATCTAGATGGCTTCTTCTCTCTCTTTGGATCTCAATACAAAGTTCTCCTCGATCTTCTTGGAGATCTATTCGATGTAATTCTTTTTGCAGTGTGTTTGTCAAGATCCGATGAACTGTGGGTTTACGATCAAGATTATCTATGAACAATATTTCAATCTCCTATGAATTCTTTTATGTATGATTTGTTATCTTTGCAAGTCTCTTCGATTTATTAGTTTTGTTGGCCTACTAGATTGATATTTCTTGCAATGGGAGAAGTGCTTAGCTTTGGGTTCAATCTTGCGGTGTCCTTTCCAAGTGACAGCAGGGGAAGCAAGGCACATATTGTATTATTGCCATCGAGGGTAAAAAGATGGGGTTTATATCATATTGCTTGAGTTTATCCCTCTACATCATGTTATCTTGCCTAATGCTTTACTCTGTTCTTATGAACTTAATACTCTAGATGCATGCTGGATAGTGGTCGATGTGTGGAGTAATAGTAGTAGATGAAGAATTATTTCGATCTACTTGTCGCGGACGTGATGCCTATATACATGATCACGCCTAGATATTCTCATAACTATGCACTTTTCTATCAATTGCTCGAAAATAATTTGTTCACCCACCGTAATACTTATGCTATTTTGAGAGAAGCCACTAGTGAAACCTATGGCCCCCGGGTCTATTTTCCATCATATAAGTTTCCGATCTACTTTATTTTGCAATCTTTACTTTCCGATCTACTTTATTTTGCAATCTTTACTATCATAAAAATACCAAAAATATTTATCTTATTATCTCTATCAGATCTCACTTTTGCAAGTGGGCGTGAAGGGATTGACAACCCCTTTATCGCGTTGGTTGCAAGGTTCTTATTTGTTTTTGCAGGTATGAGGGATTTGAGTGCAGCCTCCTACTGGATTGATACCTTGGTTCTCAAAAACTGAGGGAAATAATTACGCTACTTTGGTGCATCACCCTTTCCTCTTCAAGGGAAAACCAACGCATGCTTAAAAGGTAGCAAGAAGGATTTCTGGCGCCGTTGTCGGGGAGTCTACACACAAGTCAAGACATACCAAGTACCCATCACAAAATCTTATCCCTCGCATTACATTATTTGCCATTTGCCTCTCGTTTTCCTCTCCCCCACTTCACCCTTGCTGTTTTATTTGCCCTCCTTTTCCCATTCGCCTCTTTTTCGCTTGACTCTTATGTGCTTGTGTGTTGGACTGTTTGTCACGATGGCTCAAGATAATACTAAATTGTGTGATTTTTCCAATACCAACAACAATGATTTCCTTAGCACTCCGATTTCTCCTCTTACCGATGCGGAATTTTATGAAATTAATGCTGCTTTGTTGAGTCTTGTCATGAAAGAACAATTCTCTGGCCTTCCTAGTGAAGATGCCGCTACTCATCTAAACAACTTTGTTGATTTGTGTGATATGCAAAATAATAAAGACGTGGATAATGATATTGTTAAATTGAATCTATTTCCATTTTTGCTTAGAGATCGTGCTAAAAAACTTGGTTTTCGTCCTTGCCTAAAAATAGTATTGATTCATGGAATAACTGTAGAGATGCTTTTATCTCTAAGTATTTTCCTCCCGCTAAGATCATCTCTCTTAGAAACGATATTATGAATTTTAAGCAACTTGATCATGAACATGTTCCACAATCTTGGGAGAGGATGAAATTAATGATTCACAATTGTCCTACACATGGATTAAATTGATGGATGATCATACAAATTTTTTATGCCGAATTGAATTTTTCTTCTAGAAATCTTTTAGATTTGGCCGCGGGAGGCACTTTTATGGAAATCACTTTAGGAGAAGCTACTAAACTCCTAGATAATATTATGGTTAATTATTCTCAATGGCACACCGAAAGATCTACTAGAAAAAGGTTCATGCGACAGAAGAGATTAATGTTTTGTGTGGAAAGATGGATGAACTTATGAAATTATTTGCTAATAAGAGTGCTCCTATTGATCCTAATGATATGACTTTGTCTACTTTGATTGAGAATATGAATCTATGGATGTGAATTTTGTTGGTAGGAATAATTTTGGTAACAACGCGTATAGAGGAAACTTTAATCCTAGGCCATTTACTAGTAATTCCTCTAATAATTATGGTAATTCCTACAATAACTCTTATGGAAATTTTAATAAGATGCCCTCTGATTTTGAGATTAGTGTTAAAGAGTTTATGATTTCTCAAAAGAATTTCAATGCTTAGCTTGAAGAAAAATTGCCTAAGATTGATGAGTTGGCTAGGAACGTGGATAGAATTTCTCTTGATGTTGATTATTTGAAACTTAGATCTATTCCACCTAAGCATGATATCAATGAGTCTGTCAAATCTATGAGAATTTCCATTGATGAGTGCAAGGAAAGAACCGCTAGAATGCGTGCTAAGAAAGATTGCTTTGTAAAAGCGTGTTCTCTAATTTTCATGATAATAGGGATGAAGATCTAAAAGTGATTGATGTGTCTCCTATTAAATATTTATTTTGCAATATGAATCTTGATAATGATGGGACTGGAGATGAGTCAACTTTAGTTAAGAGGCGTCCCAATGATTCGGAGGTTTTAGATCTTCATGCAAAAATTGGTAAAAGTGGGATTGAAGAGGTCAAAACTTTACATAGTAATGAACCCACTATTTTGGATTTCAAGGAATTTCATTATGATAATTGTTCTTTTAATATATTGTATTTCCTTGTTGCAATCCGTGTTAAATTCTCCTCATGCTTATAGTCAAAATAAAGCTTTTACTGAACATATCGTTGATGCTTTAATGCAATCTTATGAAGAAAAAAACTTGAATTAGAAGTTTCTATCCCTAGAAAACTTTATGATGGGTGGGAACCTACTATTAAAATTAAAATTAAAGATCATGAATGCTATGCTTTGTGTGATTTGGGTGCTACTGTTTCCACGATTCCAAAAACTTTATGCAATGTGTTAGGTTTCCGTGAATTTGATGATTGCTCTTTGAACTTGCACCTTGCGGATTCCATAATTAAGAAACCTATGGGAAGGATTAATGACGTTCTTATTGTTGCAAATAGGAATTATGTGCCCATAGATTTTATTGTTCTTGATATAGATTGCAATCTTTCATTTACTATTATTCTTAGTAGACCTTTCCTTAGAACGACAGGTGTAATTATTGATATGAAAGAAGGAAATATTAGATTCCAATTTCCATTTAGGAAAGGTATGGAGCACATTCCTAGTGTCGGTGTACTAGAGTAGGGGTACCCTAGTATCCCGAACTTGTGCACGGGCAGTTGCAGCTCCCCCGCGGCAAGGCTTGCCGGGCGACCGCCAAGGTCCTCCATGGTTCCTTTGCAGCCATTCAAGAACAAAGTATTTAAGCTCAGGAGACAAGGCCCCGGAAAGAGGAGCTTGCCGGCAAGGCCAACCAAGGCATTTCAAGGAACTTGCCGCGACGCGCCACGCGTCCCGGCAAGGCCCGATGAGCGACAAGCCTCCGGGCGCGACAAGACGACGACCACGGCAAGGCACTTGCCGCGGCAAGTAACCACCCTGTACCCACGCTCCAGTGCATCCACCAACGTGTCGCCCTGGGGCCTTCCCAGGCGCGCGTGGCGAGAGGCTGTGCAGCCAGCGGTGCGAGGTGGCAAGCGGCGCTGACAGGAGTAGCCATCGTGGCGAATGGTGGCGTCCCTGACGGTCCTTTTCTGCACTGTTTGGGCGACACAGACGGGCATTTAATGCCTTTGTCCCCTGCCGTTAGGTTTAGGTAGGATACACTGTACAGGTAGCTGTACCGACCGCAACACTTTTTACATTTTTACCCTTCTCTGCGTTACCACCTATCGGTGACCCCTTGAGCATATAAAAGGAGGCCCATGCGCAATGTAGAGGGGGGTTCGGCTCATTCGGAAGCCAGAAAAACACTTAGCTCTCTCGAGCAAGAACACAATACAATCAGACAAGCAGCAGTAGGAGTATTATCTCTCCGCAGAGCTCCGAAGCTGGGTAAACTGCTCGTGTGTTTCGCCTCGATCTGCTCTTCGTGCGATCTCCGCCCCTCGCCGAACCGAAAGGGGCCCGGTCCGCCGGCCCCATAGGTGTTCGTGGATCAGTTTCCCCGACACCTAGGAAGAAAATCAAATTACCTTATGAATCTATTATGAGATCCATTTATTAATTGAATACCAAAGATGGTAATACCTAGATCTATTCTCGCTTTTATGCCTAGCTAGGGGCGTTAAACGATAGCGCTTGTTGGGAGGCAACCCAATTTTATTTTTGTTCTTTGCTTTTTGTTAATGTTTAGTAATAAATAATTCATCTAGCCTCTATTTAGATGTGGTTTTATGTTTTAATTAGTGTTTGTGCCAAGTAGAACATTTGGGAAGACTTGGGTGAAGTCTTTATGATCTTGCTGTAAAAAACAGAAACTTTAGCGCTCACGAGATTAGCTGCCATTTTTTACTGGAGAGTGCTTTTAGGTTGATTATTTTTGAATATGATTAATAGACAAATTACTCACGTCCACCAATTTATTTAAGAATTTGTGGAGTTACATAAGTATTTGAAAGTTACAGATTGCTACAGACTGTTCTGTTTTTGACAGATACCATTGTCGTGTGTTGTTTTCTCCTTTTGATGAATCTATTGCTAGTATCGCGAGTATGAACCATAGAGAAGTTGGAATACAGTAGTTTTAACACCAATATAAATAAATAATGAGTTCATTACGGTACCTTAAAGTGGTGGTTTGTTTTATTTTGCTAACGGAGCTCATGAGATTTTCTGTTGAGTTTTGTGTTGTGAAATTTTCAAGTTTTTAGGTAAAGATTTGATGGATTATGGAATAAGGAGTGGAAAGAGCCTAATCTTGGGGATGAGCAAGGCACCCCAAGGTAAAATTCAAGGACAACCAAAAGCCTAAGCTTGGGAATGCCCAGGAAGGCATCCCCTCTTTCGTCTTCGTCCATCGGTAACTTTACTTGATGCTATATTTTTATTCACCACATGATATGTGTTTTGCTTGGAGCGTCTTGTATGATTTGAGTCTTTGATTTTTAGTTTATCACAATCATCCTTGATGTACACACCTTTTGGGAGATACATACATGAATCGGAATTTATTAGAATACTCTATGTGCTTCACTTATATCTTTTGGGCTAGACAATTTTGCTCCAGTACTTCACTTATATCTTTTAAGAGCACGGTGGTGGTTTTATTTTATAGAAATTATTGATCTCTCTTGCTTCACTTATATTATTTCTAGAGTCTTTTAGAACAGCATGGTAATGTTCTTTGGTTATAAAATTAGTCCTAATATGATGGGCACCCAAGTTGGGTATAATAAAAACTTTCATATAGAGAAATACTATGATAAATTTGATACTTGATAATTGTTTTGGGATATAAAGGTGGTAATGTTAGGGTCATGCTAGTTGGGTAATTATGAAATTGAGAAATACTTGTGTTAAAGTTGGCAAGTCCCGTAGCATGCACGTATGGTGAATGTTGTGTGACAAATTTGAAGCATGGCGTGTTCTTTGATTGCCTTCCTTATGAGTGGAGGTCGGGATCGCACGATGGTTAACTCCTACCAACCCTTCCCCTAGGAGCATGCATAGTAGTACTTTTCTTCGAGGGCTAATAAACTTTTGCAATAAGTATATGAGTTCTTTATGACTAATGTGAGGCCCTGGATTATACGCACTCTTACCCTTCCGCAATTTGCTAGCCCCTACGTACTGTGCATTGCCCTTTCTCACCTTGAGAGTTGGTGAAAACTTTGCCGGTGCATCCAAAATCCGTGATACGATACGCTCTATCACACATAAACCTCCTTAAATCTTCCTCAAAACAGCCACCATACCTACCTATTATGGCATTTCCATAGCCATTCCGAGATATATTGCCATGCAACTTTCCACCATTCTGTTTATTATGACACGCTCCATCATTGTCGTATTGCCTTGCATGATCATGTAGTTTACATTGTATTTGTGGAAAAGCCACCTTTATAATTCTTTCATACATGTCGCTCTTGATTCATTGCATATCCTGGTACACCGCCGGAGGCATTCACATAGAGTCATATTTTGTCCTAAGTATTGAGTTGTAATTCTTGAGTTGTAAATAAATAGAAGTGTGATGATTCCATTATTAGAGCATTGTCCCATGTGAGGAAAGTATGATGGAGACTATGATTCCCCCACAAGTCGGGATGATTCTCCGGACTTTATGAAAAATAAAAGAGGCCAAAGAAGCCCAAATAAAAAAAGAGGCCAAAGAAGCCCAAATAAAAAAAATATTAAAAAATGAGAGAAAAAGAGAGAAGGGACAATGTTACTATCCTTTTTCCACACTTGTGCTTCAAAATAGCACCATGATCTTCACAATAGAGAGTCTCCTATGCTGTCACTTTCATATACTAGTGGGAATTTTTCATTATAGAACTTGGCTTGTATATTCCAATGATGGGCCTCCTCAAATTGCCCTAGGTCTTCGGGAGCAAGCAAGTTGTATGCACACCAATTAGTTTCTGTTGATGAGCTTTCATACATTTATAGCTCTAGTGCATCGGTTGCATGGAAATCCCTACTCCTCGTATTGACATCAATTGATGGGCATCTCCATAGCCCGTTGATTAGCCGCGTCAATATGAGACTTTCTCCTTTTTGTTTTTTCACATAATCCCTATCATCATACTCTACTCCTCCCATAGTGCTATGTCCATGGCTTACGCTCATGTATTGCTTGAGGGTTGGAAAGGCTGAAGCGCCTTAAAAAGAATGAACCAATTGCTTGGATGAAACCGGGTTTGTGCATGATGGGAGCATTTTGTGTGATGAAAATGAAGCATGGACAAACTATATGATTTTGTAGGGATAAGCTTTCTTTGGCTATGTTATTTTGATAAGACATAAACTTCTTGGTTAGCATGCTTGAAGTATTACTATTTTTATGTCAATATAAAACTTTTATCTTGAATCTTTTGGATCTGAACATTCATGCCACAATAAAGAAAATTACATTGAGAATTATGTTAGGTAGCGTTCCACATCAAAAACTCTGTTTTTATCATTTACCTACTCAAGGACGAGCAGGAATTAAGCTTGGGGATGCTTGATACATCTCCAACGTATCTATAATTTTTTATTGCTCCTTGTTATAATATTACCTACTCGAGGGCTTTACTATGCACTTTTATATTATTTGTGGGACTAACCTATTAACCGGAGGCCCAGTCCAAATTGTTGTTTTTTTGCCTATTTCAGTGTTCCGCAGAAAAGGAATATCAAACAGAGTCCAAACAGAATGAAACCTTCGGGAGAGTTATGTTTGGAACAAACGCAATCCAGGAGACTTGAAGTGGACATCAAGAAAGAAACGACACGGCCACGAGGCAGGAGGGTGCGCCTATGGGGGTAGGCTCGCCCCCACCCTCGTGGGCCCCTCATGGCTCCCCTGACCGACTTCTTTCGCCTATATATACTCGTATACCCTGAAAACATCCAGGAGCACCATGGAACCCTATTTCCACCACCGCAACCCTCTGTACCCATGAGATCCCATCTTGGGGCCTTTTCCGGCGCTCCGCTGGAGGGGGAATCGATCACGGAGGGCTTCTACATCAACTCCATAGCGTCTCCGATGAAGTGTGAGTAGTTTATCTCAGACCTTCAGGTCCATAGTTATTAGCTAGATGGCTTCTTCTCTCTCTCTTTGGATCTCAATACAAAGTTCTCCTCGATCTTCTTGGAGATCTATTTGACGTAATTCTCTTTGTGGTGTGTTTGTCGAGATCCTATGAGTTGTGGGTTTATGATTAAGATTATCTATGAACAATATTTGAATATCCTCTGAATTCTTTAATGTATGATTTGTTATCTTTGCAAGTCTCTTCGAATTGTCAGTTTGGTTTGGCCTACTGGATTAATTTTTCTTGTAATGGGAGAATTTCTTAGCTTTGGGTTCAATCTTGCGGTGTCCTTTCCAAGTGAGAGCAGGGGCAGCAACGCACGTACTGTATTGTTGCCATCGAGGATAAAAAGATGGGGTTTATATCATATTGCTTGAGTTTATCCCTCTACATCATGTCATCTTGCCTAATGCATTACTCTGTTCTTATGAACTTAATACTCTAGATGCATGTTGGATAGCGGTCGATGTGTGGGGTAATAGTAGTAGATGCAGAATCGTTTCGATCTACTTGTCGCGGACGTGATGTCTATATACATGATCATGCCTAGATATTCTCATAACTATGCACTTTTCTATCAATTGCTCGACAGTAATTTGTTCACCCACCGTAATACTTATGCTATCTTGAGAGAAGCCACTAGTGAAACCTATGGCTCCCGGGTCTATTTTCCATCATATAAGTTTCCGATCTACTTTATTTTGCAATCTTTACTTTCCAATCTATATCATAAAAATACCAAAAATATTTATCTTATTATCTCTATGAGATCTCACTTTTGCAAGTGGCCGTGAAGGGATTGAAAACCCCTTTATCGTGTTGGTTGCAAGGTTCTTATTTGTTTTTGCAGGTACGAGGGATTTGAGTGTAGCCTCCTACTGGATTGATACCTTGGTTCTCAAAAACTGAGGGAAATAATTATGCTAGTTTGCTGCATCACCCTTTCCTCTTCAAGGGAAAACCAACGCATGCTCAAGAGGTCGCAAGGCGTAGTCTACAATAGGATTAACAGACTATGGCATTATGTAATCAGCAGCAAACTAAATTAAGGCAAGCAACGTAATTGAACAATTTTGCAATAAGTGACTAACTAAAATTTCGAGAAGCAGGTAACTGAACTTATGCTAGCTCTTTGTATAGGCACACTGCAACTTCTTTTTCTCTTACAAGGTTCTACGGAGGAGTTCATGGCATCAATTGCTTGGATACACAGTCCCAATACTTCTTTCTTCCCACACTGCATTAGTAAGTCGAATGGTTAATCTGGTAAGATGGTGCGTCCTTGATGTGTTATATGAGGACGTGTAGTCATACTAGTTGTAGCCACACACATAACAATTGCTTTTACAGTATATTTCATGCGATTACATTTGGCATATCAAGATCTAAGGAATCTACAATAGGATGAAAAAACTCGCATCCTTCACACTATTGGCAAACTCAGTTCATAGAAACAAGCAATTCAACCATTCTGTGGGTAAATCAAAAGCGCCACTAGAATATTTTTCACTACACAAATCATACACACAAAAAGGGGCGATGCCACCATAGGGGCTGGTGTGGGCGGCCGCCTCGGGTGGCTGGAAAGTGTGCACCTAGTTCGAGTCATCCAGGTTGGCCCAGGCTAGTTTTGTTCATCCCAACGCATAAGCAGGGAATCTAAAAAATGGAGAAAAATGTTTCAATTTGGAAGGGACAATAATGTAAGTGCAAGGCAGGCCCTATAGCAGGCTCGCGGCCCAAACGAGCGCCTCCCATATCGATCGACAGCAGGAAAATCCCAATTCGTTCGCTCCAGCCTCTAGTCGAGTTCACTCCTAACCTAGCCGCCGTTGGACACACAACACTTCCTTGCGCCCTTGTTGGAGGGCGGTCGTCGGTATTCAAGCGAACGGAAGGACAAGAAGGTGAAGGTCCAACCCTGGATGTAGCCTGCGTGGGAGGCAACGGTGGCAACACAGGCATGGCATCGAGCTTGCATGAATGGACAGTCGCAGCTTGCAAGAGTAGCATGCGCAATGAGCAGGTACATCACATCCCTGATTATATCTAATTCAACTATTCAATTTCTGGCCAATAGTTAAACCTGACGGTGTTGTAAAACTTCTTGTATGTAGGGAATCTATGAGAAAATGAAACCAATTTCTTCTTATTTTATAACTCCCCTAGTCAATACTGAACTGACTGAATCTGATGCATCTAATCAAGTTTCCGGTGTAAACATACAAGCTCATGTTGTTCTTGAGCCTGAAGTGTCTAATGAACAGACTGCTAATGAAGGATTTGATGCAAACATTTTACATGCTCCTGGTGATGAACATATAGTGTCTAATGAGGGATCTAATGCAAGCATTTTGCAAGCTCCCATTGAAGGATTTAGTGTCTAATGATGATCTGCTATGTTGAGAGAGACATAGAGATTTGCAAGCATTGATGACAAGCAAATTATAGTGCATTTTCATGGCTTGAGGAAACGTCGAGGCCATCTACCAGAAAGTTCCCATGCAAGATACATATATTGATATGCAGTTTGCGCACTGGTTATAGGTGCAATTACACCTCGATATTTTCAGCCAGACAACGAATAATTCAAGCAGGTACATGCCATGTTAGTAGTCCTTGTACACCATGCTGCATTTTGTGTTTTTTGGTGCTTGCATCATTTAGTGTTTTATAATCTGAACTACTTTGGATCTGGTTTTCAAAGTGCATGTAGCTTCACATTTCTCAAGTTATGTTGATTTCTGGAGTGTAAGTGCCTTCATATTTTTAAGTTAAACGTTTGCCCCTGGTAACATGAATTCGTGGATCCACCATTGCACACAAATTATACATGCATGCCAGTACGAATTAAATGAAATGCAGGGACTTACGCTAGCTCATTGTACAGGCTCACTGCAGCTCTGCTTGCGCTTGGGTTGTTCCATGTACAAGTCCATGTTACCACTTGCTTGGATGTGCAGGCATTGTGCTCCTTGCATCCCCCTCTGCATTTTTGACACAGCGAATGGTTGATCAAATAAAAGGAATTGACCTTGCTGTTGTACGGGAGGACAGACACTTACAAGGTTATACGGGTGTCCAGATGTGTACCAGATCCTATAGCGCTGTCATCTTTGTTAAAAAATGGTTCTTCTTGTTTCAAATGATATCTTCAGAAGAAATAAGAGTGAAAGTCAAAGTTTCATAGGCGTGTAAGCTAAGAGAGTAGTGAAAGGATATTCAAACATCGTCGGAACAGTGCACAAGGGAGTGATGTGTGCATACCTAGTTCGGGCCGGCGTTTGGGCATGCTCGCCTAGCTAGAGTGCGGGCCACTTCAGAGCCGTTGAGGCTAATGCGCTAGCATTGGCTGGCCGCGCACGGATGCAGATCTTGAGTGGCAGCAGAGCGCTACGATGCGGTGAACGAGACCGTTGGTGAATCCCCAATAGTCTCGGGGAGCGGAGGTGCAACGATGTGCTCGGTGAAATAGCCCCGATGAGTTGGGAGACGACGTCAGTGAAGCGCACCTGATGCGGTGGAAGTCGGTGTCTGTGAGGCACGTCGGTTGCGGCGGCCGACGTTGTAGGTGGACCACCCAGTATGGTGGACGAGGGCGTAGATGAGGTAGCTCCGGTGCGGTGGTGAAGCGCTACCATCGTCTTTGTCGTCATCGTTCAGCATAGAGGTGGGGAAAGAGACGAGACGAGGGGCGATTCGAACTTTGATTGGGCTAGCGGTGAATTAGGGATTTGAGCAATCTGGGCACGGAAGTGGACGGTCGAGAAGGGAGATTTTGCAGGGCTAGAATTGGGGCCGCCAGATATTTCAATCTGAAACATGGAAGAACGAACTTATTTTGTCGTCATCTTTTTTTTGGGGGGGGAGGGGGGAGGGAGGGGGTGGGTGGCTGGGTGGGTGGTCCGACACACACGACCACCACGACACGACCCTGGTCTGCCTGGTGCACCTACATTTGAGAATGCAAACGAATCTTCTTTCATTTGCAAACGAATCTGTATGTATTGCCTTGCCTGTGTTTTCCTTGCAAATAATTAGTCATTTGAAAAAAGATACTATAGATTAATTAATGAGGAGTTATTTGAAAAAAATCGAAACGGTATCCACGGTATCCACGCTAACGTGGATTAGAGTGTGTGTCACATAATTAGTTATTTGAATTAGAGTGTGTGTCACATAGCGATCTCCAATTCTAACGTGGATTTCGCATTTCACTATATCCGCGCTACCTTTTTAATACAAATTCATATGTATATGATGAACACCATGGTAGTGAGAAAACTTTTGGATGGATTCAAACATATGACCTACAAAATAGCACAACAATCGAGTCAATGCCAACTTTTCCAAACCTAGTATGGCACGAATTCAAAATAATTACCCATATGCATGGTCCTCGGTTCAAATCTTACAATGTACACCAAATTGAAACATCAATATTTAGTCTCGTACTATCCACATTCAAATGTTGTTTTTAGCCCCCACACCCCTCAGCACACACGCTACATATGTCCTGTATCGATCAATCTTCCGCTCCTAACCACCTTAGGAAGCTATCAGTTTCCAACACACGTTCATTCTTTCTCTGCATGTTTCGATCTCTAACTCTCTCAACTACACAACCCCCTTTTTCCACTCAATTACCAAATGTATTTACCTCACACACCCGCCATTGCACCCCATGCTGAGCTCTCTCTCTCTCCCTCCCACCCTCTCTCGCTAGATACATGCATTGCCTATCTAGCCCCCCAACTTCTCATGCGCACGCACGCACGTTGTCTATCTAGGTCACTCCCTCGAGACTGTCTCACTCTTTCTTCCGTACGGCGGGCCACACTCGCTCAATCTCGCTATCTTTATCTGAACCGGCGATTAACCTCGTTTTCATTCACACACAAATGATATATCTCCCTGTTCGGGCCTCAATCGACACACTCTATACTCTCTCACGCAGATTGTCTATCTAGGTCAGTCCATCCAAGCCGCCCCCACTCTTTCGACCTCATGGCGGGCCACGCTCGCTCAATATCTCTCTCTCTCTATCTCTCTCTCTCTCTCTCTCTCTCTCTGTATGTCTCGATTGACCTGACTCTTTCTCGGACACAAAATATATATCTCCATGTTTGAGCCCAATTCGACATATTCATATTGTATACTCTCTCACGCACGTTGTCTATCTAGGTCACTCTCTCCAACCCGTCTCACTCTTTCGATCGCACGATGACACACACTCGCTCAATCTCTCTCCCTTTATATATGTAATCCATTGACCTTGCTTCCTCCCATGCACAAAATATATCTACATGTCTGTGACTGGATCATCTCTCAAGCTCTATCTTACAGCCATCACCCTTCCCAAAGACTCAATCATACAATATCTCTCCAGAGCATATATATCTTTTCAATGAATGTTGGACCACACTCACTTTGTCTCTCTATCTATATGTCTCTCAATTGACCTCTCTTTCTCACGCTGTATCTTCCAGACATTGAAGCTACCTCTCCATCCCTCGCAAAGATGAGCTATTTACATTGCGAGGGGAACTCAAAGCTTGGATTAATTTGTGTAGGCATTTATTCTGGTGGGTTTAGAATATATTTTTGTAGTATTCGGCCCACAACTACTCCAAACACCGTTGCAACCCCCCGCACCTCCCCCAATTGATTTCCCTCTGGCTCGGTCATTGCTCTCTCCCATGTCCTTTCTCGCCTTCAACGTCGCACCATGGTATTATTGCAAAAACTATGTTGTTATCTTTAATTATTACAAATAAGCTATAAAACTACACATCGATACTTCACTTGGAATGGAAAAAATTTCGACCCACAAATCAAAGTGCTACAAAGTACACACTGAGGGGCCCACCTGTCATGAAACAAATTTGGACCCATACAAATTAAAAAAATAAAGGACGAGAATCGAACATGCGGCCAGGGCCTTCAAGCCGCATGTCAATAGGCAACATACGTAGAACAGCAATGTTTGTTGTACCCCCCTTTGTTAATATAATGTTTTTATGTTACCACAGCCTATTTAATGGATAACATGTAATATTGTTTTTAGTACATTAGTGGGACCGGCTCGTTAGCACGTACTATTCTCCTCCACTTACTAGTGGGTTCCATGTGTGCTCTCTCTCTCTCCTCCCCTTCTGCGTTTAGACACACGGGCAAACACGAAGAACTCGTGGGCGATGTTGCCGTTGACCATATCTGGATGCGTTCACAAGTTACAACACCAGTTTCATGTACTAGTAGCACTAGTCAATGTGCACATGCAATGCACGTTAATTTGGAAGTATATTAAGTGCATGCGGATATTAAGTAGGATATTATTTGCGTGTTATTATGTGATTAGCACTATTTTTGGCATGAAACTAACTGCACACTAAACGTGTTGAGCGCTCGACATTGAAGAAGTCTAGGACGTTGGATGAGAAGGAATACATGTGGCTTGATGACGTTTTATATTTAATTTGGTACGGCTCTAGCAGAACATGCAATTGATCAAACCATAGATTTCATTTAGTTTGACTCCGACTTTACATTCACACGACGATCGATCTAAAATAAACGGAAATGATAAATGTTCAGATTTTAAGCATGGCAATCCCATCATTTTTCTTGGCAAATTTAGATTACATGGCGGTGGCGGGGGCGGCTTGCGGTGGGAAGCGGCTCCTCTGCCGTCCTCTGTGTGTCGTCGGGCCACTGCCGACGGTGATGACAACGTCTTGCACCATTGTTGGCGTACTCCTGGACGTTGGCCCTAGCTTCAAGGAAGGCCACAATGTTCTGAACTTCGGTCTCTAGGAGTGAGTCAACTGGAAGAAGGAGGCGACTGGCGTTGGTGCAAGGAAGCGATTGACGGCAGCTATCCATGCCACTGAGGGGGGCACTAGCACCCGTGCGGGGACAGCCGCTGGCAATGGCGCGGCAGAGACATTCGTGTGCATAGGCACCGGCACGGGTGCGCACGTCAATGCACGCGCAGGTGCATGCGCTGGCAGGTGCACGGGCACCGACACGGATGTGCTCGTTAGTGCACATGCAGGCGCATGCGCTGGTAGGTGCACGGGCGCGTGAAAGTAGGCGGGGACCTCGTGGAACCCCGTGGCATCAAGCTCGGCGACAATGTGCGGCTCCCAGCCCATCAATACCACGGGGATGGGCGCTGGTGTAGTTGGGGCGACGGGAGCTGGAACGGGGGCAGGGACAGGTGCTACGTCTTCCTGCAAGGCCGGTTCAAGCTTGTCCCAAAGCGCCTTATGTTCTCGAGACTCCGGTTGGGTGTCTTCCTTAGGAAACTAGAAGACTAAGGGCAGACCATCGTGATGCGGCATGACGTACATTTAGGTCAGGCTGGTTGGAGGTAGACGACAGGAGAATTGGAGAGGAAGAGAGAAGATTGTAGCGATACCGGGTAGTGCGGGGTTGATTTCAAACTGCGGCACCGGCGACATTAAAAGTGGGAGCAGTTGGGACGAAGGTGGGAGGCAGAGCATGGTCAAAGGGCTCGCCTCCCGGTGAGCCTGCACAACAGTCTTCTCGCACGCCTCCTTGTTAGTCGGCGCAGCTGTCTGCTCGCACGTCTGCCGTCGACTCACATGCTTGCTCGGACGGCCCCTGCCAATGAGAAGTGGGACTAGTGGCGGCACGTAAACGCCCACTGTTTCAATAATGAAAGTATTCTCCTTAACGTGACAGGTCTTTTTTCGAAAATACCTTGGCTCTTCATTTGTGCAACTTGTCATAAGCAGCTTGTCTCAAATTGAAGAAAAAAATTACGAAGAAATATTTGTGCCATATCACGTGACCATGCTCAGTTTCATGAATTTCTGGTCACTTTTGGATTTTCTGAAATTTAAAATCCAGGATTCGAAAAAATATCATAACCTGCATCATGCAATAAATTTTCAAGCGATACATCTGTCCTGTTGTATTTCTTAAGGATTTGGTCAAACATTTTGCTTAGTTAGACTTCAGACAAGTTATATATGCAGAGTAAAAGGGTAATCCCTCCGTACCAGTGCATTGCCTGATATATTAACTCAAGTACTAGGCACGAACAAACGAGCTCAATTCTATGCTCATCCTGGTGTAGTAGTAGTAGTAGTAGTAGTAGTAGTACTAGGCAATGCAGTTGATGGGTGACCTTGGGGAGCGGCGACCGAGGGAATTGAACCATGCTCGGCACGGTAGGTAACGTTGTCTAGTTACTAAAGCATCCCTCCATTGTTCAAAGATAGTCACTATGGATTGGGGACATGAGGGGAATTTCCTAGGGCTGGAATTCTGGCCGCCAGATATTTCGACTCGAAATGCAGAGGCTCAACTGGTTGGGGTTGCCTAATGTGCATACCACGCATGCCACTAGAAGGACCCGAGCCCGGTTTTTGTAGGATCGACAGGAGCCAAGGTCTGGCTGGTACGCCGTTGGGTCCTACCATTCAAGAATATGAAAGGAATCTTTTAAATTGCCGAACGAGTCTATGTGTATTACAATGCCCTTTTTTCCTAGCAAATATTAATCTCAACGTGGTAATTGATTTATGAAGAGTTCTTGAATTAGAGTGATTTTGTGATATAGTGATCTCAATGTGGATTTCACGTTTCATGGTATCCGTAGTAAGTTTTTCATTTCAAATTCAAATTTAAAAGATGAACAATATGGTGGTGACAAACTTTGTATGTATCACGCATATGACCACACACACACACACACACACGAACAAAACAACAATCCAATAAGTATAGTGCATCTATTTTTCCAAACCATGCATGTATGACACAAATTCAAAAATACTCCTTCTGTTCCTAAATATTAGCCTTTTAGAGATTTCAACAAGTGACAACATACGGAGCAAAATGAGTGAATCTACACTCTAAAATATGTCTATATACATTTGTATGTGTCAGTCCATTTGAAATCTCTAAAAAGACTCATGCATGGTCCTCAATTCAATATTTAAAATGAACAGGAAACTGAAACATGAATATTAAGTCTAGTACTACAGTACATGCAAATGTTGTGTTTAGGCGGAGCTGTGTAGATTGTCGGGAACCCCTCGACCTTAGATAAAATTGTGAAGCTCTTTCTAGGATTGCTTAGATTATTTTTTTCCTCACCCTCCCAAATACCGATTGGTTGTGCACCCCACTCCTCCCCCGGAGAATATCATGTGCCCCCACACCTTAGATGCTATATGCTGATACGAGTTGCTTGGAGCTTGTAGATCTGAGATAGAGCAGCTCACAGGATGTCTTAATATTTTTACAGGAAACCTTAATGAGTTTGAGAATTGCACATAATTTGTACAAAAACTACTTAGATGCCCTTGGATCCCATATCCAACGACCTTGAATCTCGTATCACCGTAGCATCTAAGATGAAGGAGGAAATCATATTCTCCTGTATGTAAGAGTATCATGTGCTACCACACCTTAGATGCTTTGGTGATACAAGCTCTTCAGAGCCGTTGGATTTGTGACCCAACAACTCCTCAGTGGTTTTAATGGTTTTTTGTAGAAAAGGCCCCAAAGAGTTCGACCACTGCTTACACGCACAAAGACTGCTCAGATGCCATTGGATCTCAGATCAAACGACCTTGAAGCTCGTATCACCGTAGCATCCAAGCTGCGAGAGCACCTGATGTTTTCTCGCACAGGAGAATATGAGGTGCTCCCGCATCGTAGATTTTATGGTGATACGAGTTCACAGAGATCTAACGGCCCATAGTAGGAGGTTTGTATGTTTTTGCAATATACGACTAACAGAGTTTGGGAATTGCGCAGAAAGTACAAGTACTATGCATGTGCCATCTAATCACAGATCATACGACTTAGATGCTCGTGTCACTGTAGCGGCTAATTAAGCTGTGGGGAGCACCTAATATGAGCAACGGGGAGCCATTGGATCCAAGATGCAGCATCACACACGAGGCCCGAATGTTTTATTTGCAAAAAAATCTTTGGAGAGTTTGGAAATTGTGCATAATTACAAAGACTACACCCAAGCCATTGGATCTCACTTCCAACGATGTAAAAACTTGTATCACCATAGCATCTAAGTTGTGGGGTGGATGTGATATTCTATGTCACTGTCATTTTTGTCCGTAAACTTGCAAAATACATGTAAATCGTGTCGCTACTTGTCTAACCGTGCAAAGTGTTTGTTCAAAAAACCATCCTATACTGAAATATGGGAACAACACACGGGGGTCCCACTTGTCATTAATCAAATTTGGACCTAAAACTAACAAATCTGAAAGACAAGATTCGAACTGGCAACCTGGACTATAAAGCATAAGTCGATAGCCTGAAACAACAACGGTTGTTGGCTTTGTCTCATAACTTGATTTTATACAATATTATGTTTAGTAGAGTAGAGGGAGTGCCTCGTCCACACATGCATGACCATTGGCTCACTTACTGGTGGGTCCTAGGTCTGCGATCTCTCTCTCCTCTCCATCGTCTAACCGTTAGACGCACGGGCACACATGAAGAGCGGTGCTAGCTTGCCGTGGTGTTATTATAACTAAAAAAAGCTTGGAAAATAGAAGAATCGCCTACAACAAGATGTTGTGGCTGGTCAAGATGGAGCGAACCACAGCTATCCTCCGTGCAACATTAGCATGATGAAGCTGTGTGGCTAGTGGGGTATTTTCTACCGATTGGCTGGGTCCCGAGGTCAAACCATAGGTACTATGTCTAATATAGTATATTTTTACACGCACATTTTTCCTCCGTGCCGAGACGTTGCACACCCTACCGCGCGGTTTTGGGGTCCTCCCGGGTGGTGCACGCATATATTCTTCCTTGCTGAGACGTGGGACGCCCTACCGCACGTTTTCTGGGTCCTCCTCGGTCGTAGCACCGAAGCAAGTAAATGAGTCATCAAATCACGAAAGACCACCTTTCCCGCCGAGTACATCAGTGAAGCATGGTGGCTAGCTAGTTGGGCTAGTGCGACCGATTATCTAGGCCACCGCCACATTTGTTTTTTCATCCCTTTTTTTATCTCCTTACTGGCAAGTAAATATAAATATCCACTGCAGCGTTGCTCTGGTGTTTGGGCGCGATAGGGTTTTAAATTTTTTGATTGACGGGAGCAGGCGCAATAGGATTTGTAATTTTTTGATTGAAGGGAGCAGGCGCGGCAGCAATTAGTTATGATGACTCTGCATGTAAAACCCACTGGTCCCTGATGTGAGAAGTCGTTGACTAGTGTTTTCCCATGGTGAAAACCAAAATATTCCCCGCTCGGCTGGCTCCGTACGCCTTCCCGTGGATTGCATTGCCTTTCAGCCGTTTTTCCCCCTTTGCTTCCTCTCCCCATTGCTTCTACCTGGTGCCATGGCGGCACAACAGATCACGGAGTCTGAGGTGAGGCGCCTGACACAGGAGCTCCAGGATAAGGATGCAGAGCTTAGGGCCAAGGACGTGGAGCTTCGTGAGCTCAAGGAGGAGAGGACTTCCATGCTCCTCCGTTATGTGCGGGAGTTCATGGAGCTTCAAAAGCGGCAGGCGTCCACCACAAAGATGCTCGAGGCATCGGTGGCGTTGATGCAGACAGCAGGAGATATGATAGGCCATCAGGGGAGCTTGTTGGAGCGCGAGCGGGCCCATCGTGACGAGGTCCAGGATTACCTCAGCCACTTGGTGGACCAAGTTGCCACGCATGTGTTGCGGTTGCATGATGCCTACCATCGTGCCAGCGCCACCATGTAGGCTGTCGAGCTAAACCCGTTCGACCACCCCGTCGACTTCAACGAGCTTCGGCTTCCTGACCTGGTCTCCTTCTTCACCTATTAATTAAAGCCCATCCAGCTGTGTGGTTAGGCCATCAAATAAGTTCACAAAAATTTTCCTCATCCTTTACTTTTCATCACAGCCCCAAACAGACGCAGGCTTTGCTAAAGAAATAATAGACGCAGGCCCCACACCTTCTCCTGGATATGCTCAAGGCTTGTCGTCTACTCCATCTTCCCCACCATGTTGCCACCCATCAGCTTTATTAGTTGCACGATGCCCCATGATAGAATGCGCTCTCCCCCTGCTGCATCCCTATCTTGCACTTCTCTGCAAAGAATTCTGGCGGGTGGCAGCGGTGGTCCAGTAGCTAGCACCCAGCGGACTTATCCAGCGGCCAGCTCTCCGCGCTCCACGAGGTTGTTCGGTGGCCAGCGCTCACCGGCATCTCCTATGTTTCCCTCCTTCTCGGCGCGCTTCCGCATCTCCATTTTCTCCGCCCCGGCTGCTTTTGTTGCTGGGCCTCAAGCTGTGATGGAAAGTGGCAGCTGACACACGCAAAAGGCAAGCGAATCCGTGAGATGTAGATTCCAAACTGAAGTGTATCGGTCCTACTCGGTCAACCCGAGCACTGAACCGAATTTCTGGTGCACCAAACCCTCTGTTATCTCTTTTCACCTAACCGATCGGGTAGAATATTCTCAAAACCAAAATTTAAAATAACCCGAAGTGCCGAACCAAAGTCTTCCAGGTAACCAAATGCCCAGGGCTAATTGTGAGCGTATATAGTCAATAGACAAGAGAACCGCACAAGATTGGTTGACACCTGGGACGTAGCTGCTTGAGCAATATTTTTTTTGTTATTGTAGAGACGGAGCAGGGTTTCAGCTGGGCTGTGGCCCGTCTAGCCCAGGCTTATATTTTATGTTCACCATATGATCAGCCCAGCTATTTTTTCTTTGTGAAAATGAGCCTAGTTTATTTTTTCTAAAGAATACCCAATCCAGGTGTCACACCCTAGCTAGTCATGCATTAGAGTGTTGCATCATGTTTACTCTTTCATCAGAAACTTGAAATGGGGATTTGTGAAACCCTCAGAATCATTTTTGAAAATGACCCAAATAAAAATTTCTCCAAAAGGGTCCAAGAAAATGCTCATGTTGCTCTCTGAAAATATTGGACAGAGATAAAAATCAAACCAATATTTTCAAGGGCTCATAGGTATTTATTTTGGGCATTTGGAATTAATGCATAAATATTTGCATTGGAAATATATTAGTTATATATATTAATATATGTCCAAAAAAAATTATGCCACCTGTTGGGGAGCTCTGGAATAATATATCTAGCTCCTGCAAAAATTGGCATAAGGTAATAAATGATTTAATATTTTTATTTAAATCAAACAAATGTCAGAAATTAGAAAACAGAAATAAATAAAAGGGAGAAGCTTACCTGGGGCTCCTCCCTGCGCAGCCCAGCCCGCTGGCCGGCCCAGCCAGCAGGCGGCCCAGCCCGTCTCCCTCCTCTGTCGTCTTCGTCCCGACAGAGGGAGGGGAGTGTGCCCGGCGCGCGCGCGCGCCACCGCGCCACGCCACCTGCTCGCCTGCCTGCCTGCCCCTTCCCTCCTTGTCTGGATGGCCCGAAACGACGCCACACCCTCCCCCGTTCTCTCTCACTCTCCCTCGGTGCTTCCCCTCCTCTCCCTCGCTCTCTCTCTCACGGCCGAACACCACCATCGCCGCCGTTCGCCATAGCAGCCGTCACCGGCCACCCCTCGCCCCTCCGCTGAGCTCAGGAGCTCCGCCGCGACCCCCTCTTCCTCCCCACCAAGCCAAGCCCCTCCGGAAGCCCTGCATCGCCGCCCACGTCGCCGTTCCCCTCCTCGGCCACCGGAGATCGTCGCCGTCGATTCGAGAGCTACCGGACGTCCCCGAGCCCGCTAACCATCCCTGCAGCTCCGCGGTGAGCCGCTGACCCGATTCCCCCTTGCCCCGTCGTCCCTAGCATCCTGTAGCTGCCGTCTCCTTGAGCTCCGAAGCTCGCCGCCACCGTGCCCCCTCACCGCCGTGGCTGGAGCCGTTGTAGCTCGAAGCCGAGCACACCATCGTTCTCTACACCTCACCAGGAGCACGTAGCACACACCAATGCCTCCCCTAGCGCCCTACATCGCCTAACCCGCCGTTGGCCGAACTCCGGCCGCCGCTCACGAGCTCGCCGTCGTCGGTACCGGCCACCTCAGGCACGGCCACCACCACCGTTCGACGCGCGGGAGCAAGGGCTCTCCAACGAGCCCAAGCACGACCTCGCCCGTGCCCTGTAGCGCGTTTCCGCATCGCGCCGCCATCTCGGGCCTCGCCGACGTCATGTCGCCGGTGGGTTTGACCTGTTTGACCTGAGGTTTGACCCCCCAGAGTCACTAACGCGTGGGCCCCGTCGGCCAGGTGGTTAGATTAGCGCTAATCACTGTTAGTTAACCCCCCTGACTCTGACAGTGGGCCCCAGCGCCACTAACCCTTAATTAGGATTAAATTGACCCGGTTAAACCCCCCTGTCACTGACGTGTGGACCCCACACGTCAGGTTTGACCCCAGCCAGCCGCAGTTGACCACTGACGTCAAGCTGACGTCATGCTGGCGCAATATATATTTCTGGATTTAATTTAAATCAGGAAATTCCAGAATATTATTTAAACTTCAAAAATTCATAACTTTTATTCTGTAACTCCAAATCAGACAAATTATATATGAAAAATGATCAGAAAAATCCAATCTATCCATCTGTACTATTTTCATGCATGATCAAACAAGTTAAATTGATGTTTTAAGCAGAACAAGGAAAAGCACTTCTAAAGGCCATGTTTGAGTTTGAAATTTGAATCTTTGATTCAAATTTGTTCAAACCCTTCTGGTTTTAGTTGCATTAGCCCAACACACTCATACTGCCATGATTCATGCATGCATCATATTGTTGCACATTGTTTGGTCATGGTTGTGTATCGGTGTCCTTTGCGACAGGTTCTGCCTCCGAGGAGTACCGTGATTACCCTAACAAAGAACCGTATCAGTGCATCGAACCATCAGGCAAGCAACCAACCATTTGATCATATCGATACAATCCCATGTTCTCGCTCCTGCTCTCTTTTACTGCATTAAGATAACGCGTTTCAAACTGCTGTGTGCTACGGTAGTTGAACCCATTTCCTCTGCATGACCTGTCATTGCCACAGTAACTAGATGAAACCCACTAGCATGTGTAGGAGTTGTTTGAGCCATATGTATGTGTTGTTCCTACCTTGCTATGCCTGCTATGCTTAGAGTCGTGTCAGGTCTGGTTCATCTGGGTGATGGGCTAGAGTGAAATGATTATGTCGGTAATAAGAGTGGTGTGGTGAACACGATTTGGTAAAGGTATCGATGAGAGGCCATGTAGGAGTACATGGTGGGTTGTTTCATTGAAGCCGACCTTAAGCACTGAGATCTGTATGTGTGATTTAAGATACAGCTACTACCATGCATTGGTCCCTGAAATATGACCCCGCTCGACTTCTTATTCACCCTAGCTCTCTGTCCAGGAGTTGCAAGTAGTTTCTGGTGTTTGTAGTCTACTGGAGGCCGTGGACAGCGCTGACCGTAGGGGTGGGCTGTGATGCGGTAGGTACGTGGCCGGGTGTACCGAATACCCGTTAGGTATCTCGGGAACCCTGTTCACATCGTTCGGGGCCGTATGGGAAACCTCGGCCAGACTCCCTGCGGATGGAACCTGGATAGGCGATAAACCTGGACTAGAGGCTTAAGTGTTTAGGTAGGTCGTGGTCTACACCCACGTCGGCTTTCGCTTGAAGTCTGCCGAGCACATGTCGTGTGCAGACGCTAAGTGGTGGAAACATGTATGAGGAAGTACACCCCTGCAGGGTTAACATGATCTATTCGAATAGCCGCGTCCATGGTAAAGGACTACTTGGTTGCCTATATAGTTCATAGACAAGTAAATGGAAACTTCTAAAAGCCTCAAGATAAGTGTGAGTGCCGAGGATGGCTCTTCCGTAGGAAGACGGAGGCGGATCCTCGGTAGTGTATTGAAGTGGTGAGTAGTGGACTCGTGTGCGCAAAACCATTTCAAGTTGAAGTATCGTAGGATAGTCTAGCCAAGAGT
The DNA here is from genome assembly GCF_002162155.2 of Triticum dicoccoides. Classification (NCBI taxonomy): domain Eukaryota; kingdom Viridiplantae; phylum Streptophyta; class Magnoliopsida; order Poales; family Poaceae; genus Triticum; species Triticum dicoccoides. The sequence goes on from NC_041391.1 coordinate 292,063,099, forward strand.
CAAAGCTGGCTTGCTGCAATAACTCCACCAACCCTTCTTGATAATATGCATGTATGTAGGATCTGATGTAAGTCTTGCTGAGTACCTTTGTACTCATGTTGCTATAATTTACATTTTTACAGAAGACGCTGCAACCCTTTCTGATGGGTTCTATGTAGACATTGACATCAACGAGTAGGCTAAAGGCCCAGGTGGTGATCCTGAGCTTGTGAAGGACCACGTAGTATAGCTAGGCTTTCCAAGGCTCTCTTATTTTACTAGTTGTCTGTACTCAGACAAGTTACTTCCGCTGCTGGTTTGTATGACTGTATGACTTGAATCCTGGGTCGTGAGACCCGTACCTTTGTGTATGTTATGTATGGCTCCCTGAGCCTTAAATAAAGTACTTGTGTCGTAGAGTCATGTTGTGATGCTTCGTTGTATTTGCACATATCGAGCATATTGTGTGTATGATTGAAATGCTTGGTATGTGTGGGATCTGACTATCTAGTTGTTTATCTTTAGTAGCCCCTCTTACCGGGAAATGTCTCCTAGTGTTACCGCTGAGCCATGGTAGCTTGCTACTGCTCTGGAACACTTAGGCTGGCCGGCATGTGTCCTTCTTCGTTCCTGTGTCTGTCCCTTCGGGGAAATGTCACGCTTTGAGTACCGGAGTCCTGTTAGCCCGCTACAGCCCGGTTTACCGGAGTCCTGTTAGCCCAGTGCTACAGCCCGGACCCACTTGCTGATGACCGACACGTTCGAAGCTGGGTCATGGATGCCTGTCCCTGTAAGTCTGTGCCACTTTGGGTTTATGACTAGTCATGTCAGCCCGGGCTCCTTATCATATGGATGCTAGCGACACTATCATATACGTGAGCCAAAAGGCGCAAACGGTCCCGGGCAAAGGTAAGGCGACACCCGTGGGGATACCGTGCGTGAGGCCGCAAAGTGATATGAGTGTTACCGGCTAGATCGATGTGACATCGAGTCGGGGTCCTGACAGCGTTGGTATCAGAGCCGGACTGCCTGTAGGTTCTCCAAGCCAAACTGGTCGATGTTGAGTCTAGAAATTCTTTAGTTATATGTAGGGGAATTGTTTGTGGGTTGGAACGTAAGGCTCTTTTTACTCCTTTATCTTATGACATTCTGATCTGAGTCAGTCTATCCTTCCACCGGGGGTTAAGGAATTAGGATCTGTTCTCTCTATCAGGATCACGTGTTACTAATCTGTAGTACCTTATAGGTTTGATGGATACAAGCCTAGTTCAGTTCTACTACCACATCATGTTGTTAGGATGGTCTCAGAACTTTGATATGATGATGTTGAGTGTGTATGAAATCCTTTGTCAAATGTCTCAAAATCCTTCTTGAGTATTTACAGCTGTTATGCTGCCGAAATTTTGCTAGAAATTCTAATGCCTTTGCATTATGATTGTGCTTTCAGATGGCCACTCGCGACCTCAATCAAGTGGTTCGCCTGACTCGATGCCTAGATGTACCCGGCCATACTGCCAAGTTGGTCAGGGTAATGACTGAGGCTGGATACCGCTGGTATCCTGAGTACACGGTCGAAGAGCAATTCCGAGACTTCAATCAAAGCCAGTATCTCTGCACTGTCAGGATATTTCCATCTTATCCTGGATCCACCAAGCCCCTTCACTGCTCCTATGGACTCGGGGTTACTATTGAGATGGCTGTGAAGGACGCCGCCTACTCTATGATGACCATCATGCGAGGCAGATCTGGTTTATTTCGGGACTCTGATTTCTGATATATGCCAGGCTCACTTCCGGGAGCACAAGGGTATCTCCAGGCTATCTATGTTGACCCCACCAAGGAGGATTCACGGACTCGCACCACTGTTGAGATGCTCGAGGATAAGGACCGTGAAAATCGGGCCTTGAGGTTAGAGCTCTTCAATACCCGTGCTGACCACTGGGCCACATTGACTCGGTTCACACTAGCGGTGCAAGCTGGATATTCGGATATGCGCGATCTCTATCCTGTGAGATCTGCTCTGCCAGACGTGATGGGTTGGCGTGATGTAGGAGGCATCACCCCACCTCGCGGTCCCCGCAGGCCACCGTCTGTTGGTCCAAGGCCTCATCCTAGCCCCTATGGTCCACAAGCTCCGCGAGATTGTCTGTTTCCGGATGATCATGTTGAGCTTCCAGGCTATGGAGGTGACTTCTACGAGGACTACTACGGATCGGTCTGAGTTAGTGGTAGTATCACTAGTTCGCACTAGCTGTGTCGTCTATCATCCCGCGTGACTCGTGGGATATGACCTAGTTTGTACTCTTTCCGGAGGTGTAGAAAAATAATGTATAGGAGCTTGGGATGCCTCCGATGAGATGTAATCCTCTTTTCACCGTAATAGTACTTTGTTTGGTCTTGTACTAAACCCTGTATGGTGTGTATGACGATGGAATAAAGAAGCAGTTTATGTATCTACCATGTCATACGGATGATCATCTTGCATTTCGAGTTATTCCTTACATTTTATATCCTATGTCGGAATTCTATCATCCTGACTAAATCATTGTCTTGTTTACCTAGGATGGTCAACACGCGCACTAACCCTGCTCCTCAAGAGCAGGCCGAAGGCAGTGAAGTCAGGGATGCAAATCTGCCTCATCCTCCTTCCCTAGCCGAGGTTATGATGGAAGCTGAGAGAAACAAGCGGGAGACCAACCGTTTGTTACAGCGTATTGAACAGAACACGGCACACCATCAGAGGACTAACGTGGTGTCACTCAGTGATTTTATCAAATTACATCCACCCACGTTCCACCACTCCGTCGAGCCTCTCGACGCTGATGACTGGCTTCGCAGTATCTCTCACAAACTGCGTTCCGCGCTGGTAGCGGAGGCTGACAAGGTCACCTTTGCTGCATATCATCTTGAAGGCCCCGCTAGTCTATGGTGGGAGAATTATGGAGCTATGCTCCCGGCGGGCCATGTCACTACTTGGGCTGAATTCAGCGAGGCTTTTCGTGAACATCACATTCCGGAGGGTCTCATGGACCGTAAACGTGAGGAATTTTGCAATTTCACCCAAGGCCGGCTCTCTGTGGATGTTTACAGCAGGGAGTTTGGTAACCTCGCACGATATGCAACCGAGGAAGTGTCTACTGACGCCAAGAAGCAAGCAAGGTTCCGTAAGGGCCTTAGTCCTGAGCTTCGCCGTGACCTCCGTCTGCATGAGTGCACATCTTTTCAGAAACTTGTTAACAAAGCCATCAGTGCTGAAACTGGTCAGACTGACTATGACGCAACACGCAAGCATGGCCGTGACATGGGTTCCTCATCCGGTGCTGGTCCTTAGAAGCGCCGCGTGTGGGTGCCCAACACCGCCCTGCCACCCAGGTTCACACCGAGGCCATCTTTCCAGGCGCCTCGCCCTGTTCAACAGTCTGCACCGGCCAAGCCCTATGGGGGTCCAACCAACAATGCTCCTCCACGTACCAGTTCCGTGACTTGTTTCAAGTGTGGGGAATCTGGCCACTATATGCGTGAGTGTCCCCAGACCAACCCCAACCAATCTGCTAAAGCTGTTGGCCGTGGCAAGCCGACAGGGAAAGTGTTCCATGCCAAGCCGGCCACCGCTTCACGTGGCCATGTCAACTGTATCTCTGCCGAAGAAGCTCAAGAGGATCCCAACGTCGTTCTCGGTACGCTTCTTGTTAACTGCCACCCGGCATCTGTTCTTTTCGATACAGGAGCCTCTCATTCATTTATATCCGAGAACTATGCTCGTTTGCATAACACCGCATTCTGTGACATGCCATCCACTATGGAAATTTCTACTCCTGGTTCTAGATGGCAGACCTCTAGGGTAAGTTATGGAAATGAAATCCAAGTCGACAGACTTGTTTTCCTTGCATCGTTGATAGCCCTTAAATTTTCAGATATTAATATCATTTTGGGTATGGACTGGATGTCAGCTCATCATGCCAAAATTGATTGCTTCTCTAGGACTGTTCAACTCACTCACCCTTCGGGCAAGATAGTCAATGTCCTAACCCGAATAGCCAAGCGACAATTATATTCTCTTAACGCCAGCCCTTTGCCAGACCTTGAGGACATTCCGGTAGTCCGTGACTTCCCGGATGTCTTCCCAGAGGAATTGCCAGGTGTTCCACCTGACAGGGATGTTGAGTTCGTAATAGACCTCATTCCAGGAACCGTTCCGATTGCTAGAAGACCTTATAAGATGGCACCACTAGAACTAGCCGAGCTTAAGAAACAACTCGATGAGTCCTTGAAAAAGGGTTTCATCCGACCTAGTTCATCTCCGTGGGCTTGCCCCGTCCTATTCGTCAAGAAGAAGGATGGTACGGACCGGATGGTTGTAGATTATCGACCTGTCAATTTGGTCACAATCAAGAACAAATATCCGCTCCCCAGGATCAACGACCTATATGATCAGCTCGCTGGATCCTCAGTCTTCTCCAAGATGGATTTGAGGTTGGGCTACCATCAAATCAAAATCAGAAATGGGGACATTCCTAAAACGGCCTTTGTTACTCGTTATGGCCAATACGAGTACACCGTCATGTCCTTCGGTTTAATCAACGCTCCAGCCACTTTTTCTCGGTTAATGAACTCAATCTTCATGGAGTATTTGGATAAATTCGTCGTAGTTTATCTCGATGATATACTCATCTACTCCAAGAACGAGGAAGAACATGCCGAACATCTAAGGCTAGTGTTGAAGAAACTTTGAGAGCATCGCCTTTATGCCAAATTTTCTAAATGTGAATTCTGGTTGTCAGAAGTGACCTATCTGGGTCATGTAATATCTGGTAAAGGTATTGCTGTTAACCCTGAGCGAGTTCAAGCCGTCCTTAATTGGACTCCACCTGAATCGGTCAAGCAAGTTCGGAGTTTTCTGGGCTTAGCGAGCTATTGTCGTCGCTTTGTCGAGAACTTCTCCAAGGTTGCTAAACCTCTAACCGAACTCCTCAAGAAAGATAAGAAGTTCGAATGGACTCCACAATGTGAGCACAGCTTTCAGGAACTGAAAAGACGCCTGACCTCTGCTCCCGTACTGGTACCGCCAGACTTCTCCAAGGACTTTGTTATCTACTGCGACGCCTCGCGACAAGGACTAGGTTGCATTCTCATGCAAGATCGACACGTAATTGCCTAAGCTTCACGGCAATTGCACCCACATGAGGAGAATTATCCTACTCATGATCTAGAGCTAGCAGCCGTAGTCTATGCACTTAAAACCTGGCGACATTACCTCCTCGGTAACCGTTGCGAAATATTCACTGATCACCAAAGTCTGAAGTACATTTTCACCCAACCGGATCTGAATCTTAGGCAAAGACGTTGGGTTGAGTTGATCACAGACTTCGACTTAGGAATAACCTACACCCCAGGGAAAGCCAACGTCATGGCTGATGCGCTAAGTCGTAAATCTTCTTGTAACAACCTGATGTTACAACAAAGTCAACCGCTTCTCCATGAGGAATTTCAGATGCTTAACCTTCACATTGTTCCTCAAGGTTTTCTTTCCACCTTGGTAGCAAAACCTACTCTTACGGATCAAATCATCGCTGCCCAAAAGCGAGATAAGGGAATATCTAAAATCAAACAGAACATTGCTAGCGGAGGTGCTAGTTGTTTCTCCACAAATGATCATGGTGTCGTGTACTTTGAGAACCGTCTAGTGGTTCACAATAACCAGCATCTACGGCAGTTGATCCTTAAGGAGGCTCATGAATCCCCTCTCACCATTCATCCCGGTAGTACTAAGATGTATCAGGACCTACGCCAGAGGTTCTGGTGGACTAGGATGAAGAGAGAAATTGCTCAGTATATTGCAAATTGCGACGTCTGTCGTCGTGTAAAAGCAGAGCATCAACGGCCTGCTGGCACCCTTCAACCCTTAGCTATTCCTGAATGGAAATGGGATAAAATTGGTATGGATTTCATTACCGGTTTTCCCAGGACCAAGAGAGGGAATAATGCTATTTTCGTCGTTGTCGATCGTCTTTCCAAAGTAGCCCATTTCTTACCTGTTCGTGAGAGTATAACCGCTAGTCAGCTGGCAGACTTATACATCTCCCGAATAGTGTCCCTCCATGGTGTTCCTTTGGAAATCAACTCGGATCGAGGAAGTCTTTTCACCTCTCGATTTTGGGAAAGTTTCCAAAATGCTATGGGAACCCGTCTCTCCTTTAGCACCGCTTTCCACCCTCAGTCGAGTGGTCAAGTGGAACGCGTCAACCAGATTCTAGAAGACATGCTTCAAGCCTCTGTTATCTCATTCGGAATGGACTGGGAGAAGTGCCTTCCATTTGCCGAATTCGCTTACAACAACAGCTATCAATCTAGCTTGGGTAAAGCCCCTTTCGAAGTTCTCTATGGACGACGGTGTCGAACACCCCTTAACTGGTCAGAGACCGGGGAAAGACAATTCTTTGGCCCGGACATGATTCAGGAAGCAGAAGAACAAGTTCGCATCGTTCGTGAAAAGTTGAAAACAGCCCAATCTCGTCAAAAGAGTCAATATGACCGAAAACATAAGGCTATGACTTTCGAGGTTGACGAGAAGGCTTATCTTCGGGTCACCCCTCTGAAGGGAACCCATCGTTTCGGTATCAAAGGCAAATTGGCTCCTCGTTACATTGGACCTTTTCGCATTCTTGCCAAATGAGGAGAAGTTGCCTACCAGTTGGAACTACCTCCGCACCTCTCCAGAGTCCACGATGTCTTCCACGTTTCTCAACTCAGGCATTGCTTCTCGGATCCTATCCATGGAGTGGACCACGAAACGCTTGATCTCCAAGATAATCTTACATATCGAGAGCACCCCATTCGTATCCTCGATCAAGCCGAACGTACCACCCGACGTCATAATATCAAGTTTCTCAAAGTTCAATGGTCGCACCATTCTGAGGATGAAGCAACTTGGGAAAGGGAGGATCGTCTTCGACTCGAGTATCCCGCCTTCTTCCCGGAGGAACCCAAATCTCGGGACGAGATTCTTTCGAGTGGGGGTGAGTTGTCACACCCTAGCTAGTCATGCATTAGAGTGTTGCATCATGTTTACTCTTTCATCAGAAACTTGAAATGGGGATTTGTGAAACCCTCAGAATCAGTTTTGAAAATGACCCAAATAAAAATTTCTCCAAAAGGGTCCAAGAAAATGCTCATGTTGCTCTCTGAAAATATTGGACAGAGATAAAAATCAAACCAATATTTTCAAGGGCTCATAGGTATTTATTTTGGGCATTTGGAATTAATGCATAAATATTTGCATTGGAAATATATTAGTTATATATATTAATATATGTCCAAAAAAAATTATGCCACCTGTTGGGGAGCTCTGGAATAATATATCTAGCTCCTGAAAAATTGGCATAAGGTAATAAATGATTTAATATTTTTATTTAAATCAAACAAATGTCAGAAATTAGAAAACAGAAATAAATAAAAGGGAGAAGCTTACCTGGGGCTCCTCCCTGCGCAGCCCAGCCCGCTGGCCGGCCCAGCCAGCAGGCGGCCCAGCCCGTCTCCCTCCTCTGTCGTCTTCGTCCCGACAGAGGGAGGGGAGTGTGCCCGACGCGCGCGCGCGCCACCGCGCCACGCCACCTGCTCGCCTGCCTGCCTGCCCCTCCCCTCCTCATCTGGATGGCCTGGAACAACGCCACGCCCTCCCCCGTTCTCTCTCACTCTCCCTCGGTGCTTCCCCTCCTCTCCCTCGCTCTCTCTCTCACGACCGAACACCACCATCGCCGCCGTTCGCCATAGCAGCCGTCACCGGCCACCCCTCGCCCCTCCGCTGAGCTCAGGAGCTCCGCCGCGACCCCCTCTTCCTCCACACCAAGACAAGCCCCTCCGGAAGCCCTGCATCGCCGCCCACATCACCGTTCCCCTCCTCGGCCACCGGAGATCGTCGCCGTCGATTCGAGAGCTACCGGACGTCCCCGAGCCCGCTAACCATCCCTGCAGCTCCGCGGTGAGCCGCTGACCCGATTCCCCCTTGCCCCGTCGTCCCTAGCATCCTGTAGCTGCCGTCTCCTTGAGCTCCGAAGCTCGCCGCCGCCGTGCCCCGTCACCGCCGTGGCTGGAGCCGTTGTAGCTCGAAGTCGAGCACACCATCGTGCTCCACACCTCACCAGGAGCACGTAGCACGCACCAACGCCTCCCCTAGCGCCCTGCATCGCCTAACCCGCCGTTGGCCGAACTCCGGCCGCCGCTCACGAGCTCGCCGTCGTCGGTACCGGCCACCTCAGGCACGGCCACCACCACCGTTTGACGCGCGGGAGCAAGGGCTCTCCAACGAGCCCAAGCACGGCCTCGCCCGTGCCCTGTAGCGCGTTTCCGCATCGCGCCGCCGTCTCGGGCCTCGCCGGCGTCATGTCGCCGGTGGGTTTGACCTGTTTGACCTGAGGTTTGACCCCCCAGAGTCACTGACGTGTGGGCCCCGTCGGCCAGGTGGTTAGATTAGCGCTAATCACTGTTAGTTAACCCCCCTGACTCTGACAGTGGGCCCCAGCGCCACTAACCCTTAATTAGGATTAAATTAACCCGGTTAAACCCCCCTGTCACTGACGTGTGGACCCCACACGTCAGGTTTGACCCCAGCCAGCCGCAGTTGACCACTGACGTCAAGCTGACGTCATGCTGGCGCAATATATATTTCTGGATTTAATTTAAATCAGGAAATTCCAGAATATTACTTAAACTTCAAAAATTCATAACTTTTATTCTGTAACTCCAAATCAGACAAATTATATATGAAATATGATCAGAAAAATCCAATCTATCCATCTGTACTATTTTCATGCATGATCAAACAAGTTAAATTGATGTTTTAAGCAGAACAAGGAAAAGCACTTCTAAAGGCCATGTTTGAGTTTGAAATTTGAATCTTTGATTCAAATTTGTTCAAACCCTTCTGGTTTTAGTTGCATTAGCCCAACACACTCATACTGCCATGATTCATGCATGCATCATATTGTTGCACATTGTTTGGTGATGGTTGTGTATCGGTGTCCTTTGCGACAGGTTCTGCCTCCGAGGAGTACCGTGATTACCCTAACAAAGAACCGTATCAGTGCATCGAACCATCAGGCAAGCAACCAACCATTTGATCATATCGATACAATCCCATGTTCTCGCTCCTGCTCTCTTTTACTGCATTAAGACAACGCGTTTCAAACTGCTGTGTGCTATGGTAGTTGAACCCATTTCCTCTGCATGACCTGTCATTGCCACAGTAACTAGATGAAACCCACTAGCATGTGTAGGAGTTGTTTGAGCCATATGTATGTGTTGTTCCTACCTTGCTATGCCTGCTATGCTTAGAGTCGTGTCAGGTCTGGTTCATCTGGGTGATGGGCTAGAGTGAAATGATTATGTCGGTAATAAGAGTGGTGTGGTGAACATGATTTGGTAAAGGTATCGATGAGAGGCCATGTAGGAGTACATGGTGGGTTGTTTCATTGAAGCCGACCTTAAGCACTGAGATCTGTATGTGTGATTTAAGATACAGCTACTACCATGCATTGGGCCCTGAAATATGACCCCGCTCGACTTCTTATTCACCCTAGCTCTCTGTCCAGGAGTTGCAAGTAGTTTCTGGTGTTTGTAGTCTACTGGAGGCCGTGGACAGCGCTGACCGTAGGGGTGGGCTGTGATGCGGTAGGTACGTGGCCGGGTGTACCGAATACCCGTTAGGTATCTCGGGAACCCTGTTCACATCGTTCGGGGCCGTATGGGAAACCTCGGCCGGACTCCCTATGGATGGAACCTGGATAGGCGATAAACCTGGACTAGAGGCTTAAGTGTTTAGGTAGGTCGTGGTCTACACCCACGTCGGCTTTCGCTTGAAGTCTGCCGAGCACATGTCATGTGCAGACGCTAAGTGGTGGAAACATGTATGAGGAAGTACACCCCTGCAGGGTTAACATGATCTATTCGAATAGCCGCGTCCGCGGTAAAGGACTACTTGGTTTCCTATACAGTTCATAGACAAGTAAATGGAAACTTCTAAAAGCCTCAAGATAAGTGTGAGTGCCGAGGATGGCTCTTCCGTAGGAAGACGGAGGCGGATCCTCGGTAGTGTATTGAAGTGGTGAGTAGTGGACTCGTGTGCGCAAAACCATTTCAAGTTGAAGTATCGTAGGATAGTCTAGCCAAGAGTCAAAGCTGGCTTGCTGCAATAACTCCACCAACCCTTCTTGATAATATGCATGTATGTAGGATCTGATGTAAGTCTTGCTGAGTACCTTTGTACTCATGTTGCTATAATTTACATTTTTACAGAAGACGCTGCAACCCTTTCTGATGGGTTCTATGTAGACATTGACATCAACGAGTAGGCTAAAGGCCCAGGTGGTGATCCTGAGCTTGTGAAGGACCACGTAGTATAGCTAGGCTTTCCAAGCCTCTCTTATTTTACTAGTTGTCTGTACTCAGACAAGTTACTTCCGCTGCTGGTTTGTATGACTGTATGACTTGAATGCTGAGTCGTGAGACCCGTACCTTTGTGTATGTTATGTATGGCTCCCTGAGCCTTAAATAAAGTACTTGTGTCGTAGAGTCATGTTGTGATGCTTCCTTGTATTTGCACATATCGAGCATATTGTGTGTATGATTGAAATGCTTGGTATGTGTGGGATCTGACTATCTAGTTGTTTATCTTTAGTAGCCCCTCTTACCGAGAAATGTCTCCTAGTGTTACCGCTGAGCCATGGTAGCTTGCTACTGCTCTGGATCACTTAGGCTGGCCGGCATGTGTCCTTCTTCGTTCCTGTGTCTGTCCCTTCGGGGAAATGTCACGCTTTGAGTACCGGAGTCCTGTTAGCCCGCTACAGCCCGGTTTACCGGAGTCCTGTTAGCCCAGTGCTACAGCCCGGACCCACTTGCTGATGACCGACACGTTCGAAGCTGGGTCATGGATGCCTGTCCCTGTAAGTCTGTGCCACTTTGGGTTTACGACTAGTCATGTCAGCCCGGGCTCCTTATCATATGGATGCTAGCGACACTATCATATACGTGAGCCAAAAGGCGCAAACGGTCCCGGGCAAAGGTAAGGCGACACCCGTGGGGATACCGTGCGTGAGGCCGCAAAGTGATATGAGGTGTTACCGGCTAGATCGATGTGACATCGAGTCGGGGTCCTGACACCAGGCCTACTTATTTTTCTACACCCTGATGGGCTTCAAATCTTTCAAGACGCCTGCAAATCTTGAAAGTATTATGAAATGGGTTGTAAATATAAAAACAAATGACAAATTGGCAATTACTTTGTTATTTCTGAATTTTTTCACATTTTCAGATTCCTATTTCACTGGGCTTTAACCTAATTTAAATATATCTTCAAAGTACTTTAAATCTTGCTCGACATTTCTTTATTAAAATAAGTTTGGAACACACAGAAATATGCGAAATTTCATTTAAGTTTTTAACCCTGGCCCAGGCCAACAAAAAAATGGTCTGCAATAAATTGCATAAGAAGTTGCAATGAGCTATATATAAATTATTAAAAAAATAGGGAATGGTCTGACTTGTGGGCCTATGAAGTTGACGCGTATGAAAGATTTTTTTACTTATTATATACGTCAACAAATAATTCTAGCAGACGTAACCGTTGGATGTCAATCCAACAGCCATCGTATTTCTTCAATCTCTGATCTTCTTGCTCCAGCCGCCAAATCCAGCTCCGGCGGGACCGCCTACTCCCGCCTCCCGTGGCCCGCTGTGCTGCCGCGCAGGCCTCACCACCCCTACTAATCCCACCATTGGCAAGGGCATCCCTCTACTCACCCACAACCCATGTTATCCTGCGGTGACGACAGCCTCACATCACAGCCGAACCAGTGAACCCTCGTACTCCTCTCCGTGCAGGCTTCCGCTGCCGCGTCTTCCCCTGCTCTGCGTCGTCCCCTTCCTAGGCCTCTCTGTCGTACACCGCCCTGGTGCTCTCGGTGTGGCGTGGTCAACATGGTCAAGGAACAACTTCCGTCGGAAGAGTACTATACGTGGAGAGGCTGACAGCTGGGTCCACGGCCGCAGCAAGGATGTGCCTCCTTATTATGCGCAAAATAAAGATTCCTCCACTTGACATTAGGGACCCACCGGATGGGCCACCGTATTTCGCAAAACAAATGTTTCCCCCCTGACTGGTGGGACCCACCAGCTACATCTTCGCACGCAAGGAAGTGTGTCCATATTACGGGCAAAAAAATGATTCGCCCCATGACTGCTGGGACCCACCAGCTACATCTTCGCACACAAGGAAGTGCCTGACAGTTGGGGCCCACCTGGTCAAAGCGTACGTAGCTTTGTCATACAGCCACATGCCAAAAAATACGGCCACGTATGTACATACAGGCGGGGTCTTGAATGCCTACTCATGCATATGTACGACTAGGGCTCGTGTACATGGCCGGGTCGTAACGGAGAAACTGCGTCGTCGTCGTGTTCATGGGGAGCCAACCAGCTGGGTCAGAACGGAATGTGTCGTCATGTTCATCGGGAGCCAACCGGCTTAGACGGAACAACCGATGGAAACGAGGCCTGGCGTACCGCAGAACGGAGGAAACGGCCTTGTGTTCAACCGGGCACGGTCGAAACGGGATCATGTTCATTGTGAGGGGTCGGGCGTACCGCAAAATGGAGGAAACAAACATCTCTTGGACCTCCTATGGTCGAAATGGGGTCCTGTTGATCGGGAGGGTTGTGGCGTACCGCAAAACAGAGGAAAAAGACTTGTGTTGGAGCGCTACAGTCAAAATGGGGTTCCTGTTCATCGGGAGGGGTGTGGCGTACCGCAAAATGGGACTCCATGGGATACTGTTCATCTCCACCATCGACCTCCTCCAGCCTCCACGGGCTACTGTTCATCCACCGTCGACCTCTTCTAGCCTCCACCTGCGACTGTTCATCAAGGGGCTCCTGTTCATCCAGCCTCCACCGCGCGCTCCTCCACCGGCTACTGTTCAACCAGCCCTCTCCACGGAGGTCTTGTTCAACCACCCCTCCATCGGCTACTGTTCAACCATCCCTCCATGGGGTCCTATTCATCCAGCCCTCCATGGGGTCCTATTCATCCAGCCCTCCACAGGGACCTGTTCATCCACCCCCAACTGGCTCGATCGGGGACCTGTTCATCCAGCGGCAACGGCCTCTACTACCACAGGGTCCTGTTCATCAAACCCCCCACCGAGAAATGTT